>NC_048218.1:195509880-195535986 GCF_002007445.2 Ailuropoda melanoleuca | reverse complement strand
GGTACCATCTCCATCCATGAGGTTAGAAAATCCTATTACTATATGGAACAGTGTTTACTTTCTCTATTCCTCTTCAGCCTACAGAATGAGAAAAAAGATCACATGTTCCTTAGTAGTTGTTCCCTCAGTAGAAGAAAAGCTGTGAGCTGACCCTTCTAGTGAGTACTCATTTAAATTCTTTGCCGATGGCTTGTGCCCTCTGGTGACTGGCCATTGAGGAAAGGGAAGGCTGTGAGGCTCTCTTCCAATTACAAGGAAAATAGTAGGCAAACATCAACATTTTCTGAGCTATCAAGGAGGCTTCATGAACAAGGGAAGGGCTAAGTCAACACTTGAAGGGTAAGTAGGCTCAGCAGAGGTGCAGTGGAGGTGTGGGTTGGGGCAGGTGGAGGGAGAAATAAGAGTGAGCAACAGGCATCAGGAAAGGCAAAGAGCCTGCTGTGGGCCAGAGGGTGTGAGGACAAGGGGGCAGGAGGAAATAGTGGGATGTGGGAGTAAATAACTAAGGTGGGACAGATTATGAGGTCCCTAATGTAGCAGGCTTCATCCAAAAGGCCATGGGGAACCACTCTATTTCTTTTAGTAGAGAAGAGAGAATCTAGAAGGGAAGTGGTATTTGGGAAAGATAAATCCGGCAGTGGTGGGCAGGATGCGTTGGTCCAGACACAAGTTAAGGAGTTATTGCAATAATCCAGGTAATGAAGCCCAGATCACTTGACTCTAATTCCAAATGGGAGAGTGCTGGGTCACACTGTGATAAACCCGAAGTCCACAAGGGTGCCTCCCATCCTGGAGAAGCTCACTTCTTCAACTCAACTAGGCTAAAGTCCAGTGAGCAGGAGCCATGAGTAATGAAGTCCAGGTGAGGACTACCAAAGTCCCCCACTATGTTCCAGTAGATACCATACCTACACATGTCTGGCTCAAAGACCCATGATCTTCTGTGTTTTTTATAATTAAAATATGTCACCAGAATCTCCCAGCACTTTCCCAGTCTACTCCCACTAGTCTAGAGTGACAGAGAGATAAGAGGCAAGCCTAATCATTCCAGAATCTTGGGGGTAAGAATACTCTGATGGCACTCACATCCTATATCAGTATCAGCTATCTATTGCCACAATATTGTCATGTAACAAACAACCACAAAACCCCCGTGGAGTACAAAAATAGATACTTCTGTTTGCTCTTGGGTGGATGGATTGGCTGAACCACCCTGTTAATCTGAGCAGGCTCACTCATGTGTCTGGCGGGTCAGCTGGGGGCCAGCTGGTGTAAGATGGCCCCAGCTGGGATGACTCAGCTCCACGTGCGTCTCGTCCTCCAGGAGCTAGCCCAGTTTTGCTCACATAAGGAAGCAGAAGTTGAAGATGAGGAAGAAAGCAAACGAATTTTCACAAGTCTACACTTCAATCCAGTTTGCTCCCCACGCATCGGCCACAGCAGGTCACACGTCCCAGAATCAGAGTGGGTAGAGACTGCAAAGCCACACAGGAAAGGGCAGAGATACAGAGAGATTATTAATGGGGACCATCGATGACATCAACCTGTCACAGCGATGGAAAGAAAAAAGACTGGAAGGGATACGAATTCCGAAAGCAGATCAAGACCTGGATTGAGGAAGGAAATGTCCACGGTGATGTTAGGAAGGAAATGGTAGAATTGGTCACCAGGAGAATTGGGCCTTTAGTGTTAGAAAGACTGACGAGACTTGGGGTGCCTGGGTGACTCAGTTGGTCAAGCTTCCAACTGTTGGTTTCATCTCAGGTAGTGATCTCAGGGTCCTGGGATTGAGCCCTACATCAGGCTCTATACTCAGATGGGGGTCTGCTTTAGGATTCTCTCTCTCCCTCTCCCCTTGCTTGTGCTCTCTTTCTCTCTCTCTCTCTAAAATGGGTAAATAAGTCTTTAAAAAAAAAGAAAAAAGAAAAGAAAGACTAATGAGCTTCAAACACACCCCATGGCTCATTCTTGCCTCCCCATACCTGTGAGCAGTGCAAGCATGGGCAAAGAGGGCTATTGTGGTCTTCACTACAAGTGATCACAAACACTTTTGCTTTCCCTGCCAACTGGATTTTTCCCTTCTGCATTCACCTATGATCTGTTCACCTTAAATAAACTCTCACTTGACTTCATATGCCTCTCCAGCCAGGCATTCTTGAAATATAAGGAAGAGAAGGAGTAGATGGGATGCGGGGAATACTGGTGACCTTCTATGGTTGTTCCCTTCAAACTAGCAGAATAAGACATAAGTTAGAAGCAGAAGGGCCCGGTCATGACCAGCTGGGGAGAAAAAGATGGGATCGTGACCTGCCTAATGTCATTGGAAATACTGCAAAGGTTAGGACATGAAGCCATTGTGTAACTTTTACTCTTGACTATAAGAGGTGGAATAATCCCACTTGTGCAAGATGTGGGCAGCCTCCCTAAACCTTAGCAAAGAGATGAGACTTTCATTTCATGAAATTCCCCAGACCCCACTTCCCAAAAAGGATTCCTCCTAAAAGAGGGAACCCGAGAGCAGAGCTGTAAAGTTGAAGAAGGTTCCTAGCTTCCTGATGAGGCAGAGGAACCACCTGAGGTGAGCAGATTCGAAGCGAGGACTTGGGGACTAGCACACGCAATGCCCAGGAGCTAGGACAACTGGCAGATGAGGACAGTGGGAGCCAACAGCATGGGAATGGCCTCTGGGCAGGACTTCAACAGCAGGGCTCAGCTCAGAGAAGCAGAGGAACGGACTGAGGAGCCATAATCAGCAGGAAGCTTGCAGACAAGACTGGAGGTGACAGCTGGGGGAAACAAGAGCCAGGCCGGTGGGGCATGCCACCGGTGTTCCAGCCCGGGTCAGAGAGCAAGAGCTGGCATCTGGGACCAAAATGCGCTAAAGCAAAAAACATGGCCTCAGGCTGGGGTGCTCAGGGGCAGGGGGGTATCAAGAAAAATGGGAATTCCAAGGCTGGCCAGTTGGCCAAAGTAAGGACACAGCCAGGCGTGGGAGGCTCACAGTGAGGGGAGCACCTCAAGTAGACGGTCAGTGCCCGCACATCTGTGTGGGGCTGGGACAGTGACAGGGGCTGTGGGGGCCATCTCCCTCACCCGACCAGCATTTCTTCCCTCAGATCCCTGCAACCGGCAGTCAGACCTCATCGGAGATGTGAAATGCTGGCGGGAACAGGGACCATGGGAATAGGAGGAAACACGCATTCAGAAGCAGGGTGTACAGAGATCTCATACACCTTCTCTGTCTTCTGCTGAAGATGGGCGAACCTACTGGTTACTTCTTAGTGGGGATCAATTATAATGCCCTCTCCCTCGTCTGTGAACGTCAAACTCGTTGCAGTGAAGCTTGCGGTAGGGTGGGGCTTTCCTACTCTCCTTCCCCCAGGAGGAAAAATAATTAACGCTGAGTCATAGGATCACAGATAGCCGTTAGTAAAGCAGCAGGCCAGTGACTCGGCCCTTAATATTGCTCAGGTCAAACCTATTGCCCTAATGCAATAGATGACATCAGGCAGAGGAGCAAGTCTTCGGCAGTTAGTGCGGGCTAACCACCTCCTTCTCCTAAGACGAGAGCGCCATCTGGTGTAGAAGTGCTGAAGTCCAGGCTATGCCAACCCATTTCTTTCCTGCAGTTCCCCAGGTTTCTACTAAGTCCTTGTCCTCCCAATTGCCAGACAATACTGAGACATCGCATTATAAGAAAAGTAAGGTATTTTTGAGCATGTGAAGCCATTGCCAGGTACAGGAGGTGACACTAAAGCTGTACCTGGTCCCTAGAAGCTTCCCTTCAGCATCGTTTTGGAAGACCTGCTACTTGTCTTCTTCAATGTGGGGCGTAATAGAAGTAGCAACTCCGCCTCCCTGAAATTCTCCATTTAAAGCATGTCTGTGGAGTACAGGCTTTCTGCAGGCTCCTCCATTCAAGTCTGAAACACCCTGGTAGGCTTTCTGCACAAGCGCGTGGGCCAGCCATCATGCTGCCGCAGGCCGGCAAGTGCAGGGGTGGTGACCCAGCTCCCAGGGAGGAACGGTCCTGCTTCGTAGCATTTGTTGGCTTCCTTGCTGCAAATACTTCCACCGTGGCTGATTTCAAGGACCAGCATGACATCCGTTCTGCTGAGCTGGGGGGAGACCCATACCACGGGTTCTTAGCAGTGGGCACAATCTGGCTCCAGCACGCCACCCACCTCCAGGCCCGTGTCTTGGGCTCATCTGTGAAGCATGTCTTCCACTCGCTCAGAAGTAAGTAAGGGTCAAAAGGGACAGAAGAGCTGATGGAAACCAACCAGGTTGGGAAATCCAAAGATCTACAAAAAACCAGGCAACGCAAGGAAGGGGGATGGAAAGCAAAGAAAAGCTAACTTCCACCCCTTAGGAAGACTCAGAATTCTAGAGATGGGGCCTTGGATGCTGTATTCAGAAAGGCAATAGTACATAGAGGCACCTAAAACAGCGCCTAACGGACTGTGTACTCAGTAGGTTGTCGTGGCTGTCGTTAAGACTGCAACTCTTTGAGATGCCTTGACAGGCCACACATCTTGACATATTTGTCAATTTCTTCAATTAAGTTCCAGGAGGAAGAACTGTATCTTTGTCAGCCTCCAACAGATGTACTTGGCATCTCTGAAAGGCCCTGAATATTTTCACTTGAAAAGGGCCAGTAGTGAGATTGGCAACTGCTCTGTCGACCAGCACAACATGTCTGGGGAAATGGTATTTATTGAGCACCTAATACATACCAGGCAATTAATAGAAGACCTCATTTCTATCTCACAGCAACTCTATAAATAAGATGCTATGGCTCTCCTTTCATAAATAAGGAAACTGGGGTTCTGACATGTTAAGAGATTAGTCCACAGCTGTTTGGTGAGATAGTGACTGAACTGAGTGGTTCAAGTAGGGACCTTTTGGGCTCAAAGTACATCACTCTCTCCATAAATCCACCCCACCCTTGAATGAGAGAAATCAGATCAAAGAAGCATTTTTCCTAGTTTGCAAACCCCATTCTGCATATCACATCACTGTTTGTGTGAAATGGAAACCAGCATTTGTGCAGTGCACAACCTGTGCACCCTTCCGTGGCCATGCATGTATTTCTCTCCTCTCTTCTCTGTTATTTGTTCCATAGGGCCCTTTTCTCTTCCTTAGCTTACATTAAAGCAGAAAAAAAGTCTAAAAAGCACAACAAAAAAACACTCACTTCCACTTAAATGAAAGACAAAGATTTTCTTTTCAGAGGCCTGAGGAAAGGGAGAGAAAAGACGGTGGCCACTGAAACAGGTGTGGAGGATGGTCCAGAGGGATGAGAAGGGATGAGGAGTTCTTTAAACAGAAGAAAGAAGACCCTTCAGTCAGAGGGCAGGAAGGAAAACGAGCTGCTGCCCCAAGCGGAAATTTCCCACCAAGTTCTCCTATAAATAACACCCTAGACTTATGTAAGTCCCCCTGACCTGCCAATAGGGAACCCAGGGTAAGGGACCCCTCTGTGGGGGCACCAAGGGACAACTCAGCTCCTGGCTGAGGGGCACCTGACTGGAAATCAGCAGGGGCGTTTTCTTGCGTGCAGGGTCAGCATGGAACACCCAACCTCCTCTCAAGTCCTGCAAACCCCACCACTGTGGGTGCACACGCCATACAAGCAGTATAAGCAGGGGTGCCTGGGTGGCTCAGTCGGTTAAGTGTTTGCCTTCGGCTGAGGCCACGATCCTGGGGTCCTGGGATCAAGCCCTGCATCAGGCTCCCTGTTCAACAGGGAACCTACTTCTCCCTCTCCCTCTATCCCAACCCACACCCCCCCCAGCTCCTTCTCTCTTTTGCTCACTCTCTCTCTCTCTAATAAATAAAATCTTTTATAAAAAAAAAAAAAAAAAAACCGAACAGTAGAAGCAGTGTGGGTGATAAAATTATCATCTTGAATAACTGCCACCAGAATCTCTGAGAGGAAACTGTCTGGAAGAGTCACTTGGTGAATACTAGGGTCTAATGGTGAACCCTTGAGGGGCCCGGATGTCATGGGCACAAGGACTACGGAGGAGAGGGAAGCCAGGGCCACTGTGCTAGGGAAGAGGTACAGTTGGGTGTGGGGGCTTGGAGGGAGAAGGGAGGAGGGAGGTGGTGGAGGGGAGAGGTCAACAGAAAGGAGAGAAGCCAGCAGGGCAGTGGAACAGTGTGAAGGGCTGGGATGCCCGGCCCCTCCCACAATCACCCCATTCTAGAAAACATATCCAACTGGTATGAATGGGACTTTCTGGCCACTGAAGAAGCAGCTGTGGTCACATCTGGGCCGCTGAGGTGTGGACCTGCGGCACATACAAAGACTTGGGGACCAGCAGGCTGCCGTGGCCCTGACTCCAGCAACCTCTCTGCACCCCTGAAATTTGAAGAAACTACAGGTTCAAGTTTAACTATAGGGTACCACATTGGGAGGCCCCAGCTGATATCTGGCGTATATAAGTTCAGATGATGGAGGGAGAAAACATAAATTCCAGCATGGGAGGGTTCAGAGACTGCCTTGGGGAGCAAGACTTAGCATTAGAGCTCCGCGGGCCAAGAAGGTGCTGCATTGCACATGCTCGGAGGCCCCTCCCACCATTCCACCAATTAGGTATGTCACCCCTTCCTCTTTCCCGTGGACAGAGCAGGGCCAGGGGGAAGGGAAGGCAGTTTTCTCCCTGATTCTTCTGAAAGTGGGGAAGCGCTCAGTAAGAAATGTGGGGTAGGGAAGAAGAAAAGCTTTTACCACCCCCCCAAAAAAAAACACCAGCTGGATATGTTTGTCTTCAATCAAATAACATCTACATATTGCAGAGGACCAGAGGGCTATATATTTTGCCACTTACAATTGATGGAGGGAGAGGGGGAAAGCCCTTATTTAAATTTTGAAGTCTTGGGGACCAAGAATTTATTCTTACGCTATGGGAATAACTTGACTATTTCCCCAGTGTCTGAATGTAAATACTTTAAGACACGCCCCTGTCTAAAGCTTAATAAATGCGTTCAGGTGTAACTGACATTGGATGCATTGACCCGGAAGTGCAATCCAACTAGTTGTCTGCTCGCAGGGAATAACGGACTGGCCGGCGCACACCAGATGTCTGTGGAGGAAAGGAGGCGGTCCCCACAGCTGAGAGAGACAGCCATCGTAAGTTCTAGGATTGTGAACGGAAGGTGAAGGGGTTTTTTTTGTTGTTGTTGTTATTTATGCATTTTATTTTTTTTAATTTAATTTTATTATATTATGTTAATCACCATACAGTACATCCCCGGTTTCCGATGTAAAGTTTGATGCTTCATTAGTTGCGTATAACACCCAGTGCACCATGCAATACGTGCCTTCCTTACTACCCATCACCAGTCTATCCCATTCCCCCACCCCCTCCCCTCTGAAGTCTTCAGTTTGTTTCTCATAGTCCATAGTCTCTCATGTTTCATTCCCCCTTCTGATTACCCCCCTTTTCTTTATCCCTTTCTTCCCCTACCGATCATCCTAGTTCTTATGTTCCATAGATGAGAGAAATCATATGATAATTGTCTTTCTCTGCTTGACTTATTTCACTTAGCATTATCTCCTCCAGTGCCGTCCATGTTGCAGCAAATGTTGAGAATTCGTTCTTTCTGATAGCTGAGTAATATTCCATTGTATATATGGACCACAGCTTCTTAATCCAGTCATCTGTTGAAGGGCATCTCGGCTCCTTCCATGATTTGGCTATTGTGGACAATGCAGCTATGAACATTGGGGTGCATATGGCCCTTCTCTTTACTACGTCTGTATCTTTGGGGTAAACACCCAGTAGTGCAATGGCTGGGTCATAGGGTAGTTCAATTTTTAACTTTTTAAGGGACCTCCACACTGTTTTCCAGAGTGGCTGTACCAACTTGCATTCCCACCAACAATGTAGGAGGGATCCCCTTTCTCCACATCCTCTCCAACAATTGTTGTTTCTTGCCTTGCGGAAGGTGAAGGGTTTTGAAGGCAGAGGGCACTGTCCTACCGGACACCGAGGGCGGACCTTGCCCGGAGCTCCTTTAGCTTGCGGAAACTCCAGTGAAGGGCTCGGGTCCAAGCATTCCAGAGGCAAACAACCTCTTCCCAGCCTGCGCGATGGGTTTCTTTGCTTTGCCTGTTTGCTTTCCTTTGATTCCGCTCTTCAAAGGAAATAGGGTGTGTTGATGTTTTCAATAAAGAATGTGCTTTCTGGATGATCTAAATCATCTTGCGATAGAATGGAAAGGAAACAAAGAGGCAGAAGGGAGCAAGGCTCATGGAATAGCTTGATAGAATGAAAACATGTGAGTTTTTAGTATGATGTTATAGGACCAAGGATATGCCATTCTGCTGTGCTGTGTCCTCCAGCCGTTACCCCCTAAATCACAGACCAAAAAAAAAAAAAAAAAGACATAAGCAGTGCGACCTCTTACCTGGGGTAGAGGTGAGGGGTGGGCACATGAGGAACTAACATGCTGGGCTCAGAAAAGAGCTCGCCACACATCACCTCATTCCATCTTCACAACAACGCAAAGGACAGCTAGTGTATAAGCAAATAAAAACAAGACCAAACTCTTCCCACTGCTTCCCAAAGGCAGGGAGGACTCTGTAAATTACAAACAGCATGGCTTGTGTGAAAGTTCCTTGTCTATTGACCTTAAGCCAAATGCACTTACTCCCGGAAATCATCAGCTTAATAGAGGTCTCGGTTTTTTAGAATAGATGTGGTATAGATGAGGTATTTTTAGCTAGCCTACTCATATCAATCTATTAGGCTATACTTTATCAGTATAATAGTGGGTAGGGTGAGTAATGGATTTTGCTTTTAAGAAGGTTAAATCACCACATCTAAGCAGCTGTGGTATGTCGGGATAAGGGAGTTGTTTTGCCTTCTAAGACAGGCTAGAGCCCAGAAAGCTGGTTACAAAGGCTATGCAAGTCCACACATGCCCCTGAGTCCAGGAGCTGGAAAAGTGGGCAGAGAGGTGAATATTAGACTCTGCCCCTTGGTTGTTTTTTGTTTTTTGTTTTAAGATTCTATTTATTTGACAGAGAG
Source organism: Ailuropoda melanoleuca (assembly GCF_002007445.2). NCBI lineage: Eukaryota > Metazoa > Chordata > Mammalia > Carnivora > Ursidae > Ailuropoda > Ailuropoda melanoleuca. The sequence goes on along the minus strand of NC_048218.1, from coordinate 195,526,945 downwards.
AGGGGGAACACAAGCAAGGGGAGTGGGAGAGGGAGAAGCAGGCTTCCCGCAGAGCAGGAAGCCTGATGCGGGGCTCGATCCCAGGACCCTGGGATCATGACCTGAGCCAAAGGCAGATGCTTAACGGCTGAGCCACCCAGGCGCCCCTCTGCCCCTCATATTTATTTTATTTGACCTGGACTAGTCTTTAATCGCAATCTGTGTTCATTTAAGAAATGCTGGAGATTTGTCTACAGCAGCCTGAAAACAACTTGAAGATTAGTCAGCTCTTCAACTTATCTCTGCAAATGCCAATGTTCCCTGTGTGTGCTGACTTTTTCATTCTTCATCCAGATGTTTGGGCGTTTGTATGTTTAATGCATACAGATGCCAGGGTTCCCTTAGTGCCAAACATTTGGATGGCAAAACTTTGAGAATATACACATAGCTGGCTTCTCCTTCAGGTAGATGGCATTGTGCGAAGACAGTTTAATTTCAATAACAAAGTCTAAGAAAGGATAGCACTGGCTAGTAGTCAGAGGGAATCCCACTTCATTCCAGGTCGCTATGTATTTTAAAAGCCAGTGAACATTTTTTTTTTTTAAGTAAGCTTCACACCCAACATGGGGTTTAAACTCGTGACCCTGAGATCAAGAGTCATGTGTTCCACCAACTGAGCCAGCTGGGTGTCCCCACTAGTGAACACTTTTATTGGGCTAAAGTTCTACGTGGTCTGAGTGCCAACACAGAGGGCCAAAGGGGGTCACCATGCAGCTAGGAAGAGATCACAGCTGCCAGGGCTAAGCTGAACCAAATTTTACACAATGGAGCCAAGAACATGAAGAACAAATAACACTGGGATCTAAGGAGTTTCTTGGGCCAGGTTAGAGAAGCCAAATTTTACTGGCAGATACAAAGCCAACGGGGTCAGGAATCAAGCAATAATCAGTGAAAGATCAGAAAAAAGAGTAAAGAGGTCCAGGACCATCTCCATGAATGGCGCTGACATGACTGAACCTTGTCTTGATCAGATTCATGCCAAGTGCTGGTTTGAAGGTGCAGGCTTGGCAAAGACTGTCTTAGGGACATGGATTTGGGCTGTGTGTTCAGGCGCAGCTTTCTCAGAGGCTTTCCTGGTCACTGAGAGTTACAGTCCACAGCTCTTCCAGAACAGCACTTCTAGAGGCCAATCTCAGCCTGACAAGGACAGATGGTTTCCTTTGGGGTCATGCAGGCCAATACACAAAATCGCTGACCAGGTGGATAGAGAGGGCATGAAAAACAGAAACTGGTGCCCAAGAACATAACCTCTGTTAAATTTCAGGTCTTGGAGGAAATGTAGTCTAGGCCAGAAATCCCATAGCTAATACTTACAATCATGAACCTCAAATTCATAGAGATTAGCATCTAAATCCCAGCTCTGCAACTTAGTAGGTGTTTGGGAACAGGGAATTAACTTCCCTAAGACCTCAGCTACCCCATCTGTAAAGTAAGCATAATAATGGTACCCACTCTACTGGAATTCTCTAAGGCTTGAAGGGCATGGCAGTAGCTGATGTGTCTTGATTTATAGTGTGCTGAGAATCTTATGTGTAGTATCACGCTTGGCAAATGGTAAGGACACAAGTATTTGCTATAATAACCACCTATATTCTAAAATATTCACAAAGGCAATATAGTATAAAGAGTTTTAACCAAGCAATACAAAAGGCAAGTTTCTATTCTTTTTTTTTTTTTAAGTAGGCTCCACGCCCAGTAAGGAGCCCAATGCAGGACTTGAACTCACATCCCTGAAATCAAGACCTGAGCGGAGATCAAGAGTCAGCCGCTTAACTGACTGAGCCACCCAGGCACCCCAAAAGGCCAGTTTTTAAACTCAAGTCACTACTCCTGAAGTATTAAGACATTTGTATACAGGGTATGTTTGAGGACCAGTCCTGGGTGCTACAGGGAATGTAAAGATGAACTAGAAATAGTCTCTGCTCCTGAGGAGTTCCTAGTCTAAAAGGGAAGATCAGAGAAATACAGAATAACTGCTAACTACCACATAAGAGAGTAGATGTGTGCTGAAATCAGGATTCAAAGAGGATTAGGAGCAAGAAGGGAAAAGGGCTCCTTGCACCTGGATGAGAGAATGGAGCCTCGTGGAGAAGGGAATGGACACTGACAGTGGGCTCACCCAATGGCCATTCCTACCTCCCTGCCCTCCTGCTCACTTCCCAATTGAATACTCATTTTCCCACCAACCCTTGCAGCTAGAGTAAGGGGGGGCCATGTGATGCAAGGCTGGATATGAAACATTAAAGGAAGATTATGGAGACTTCTGAAAATGATTTTACTATTTGATAAAAGGGAACTCCGTCAAGACACCCTCATGTTTCTTCTTACTCTGAACGAGGACGTGATGCCTGGAGCTAGAACAGACACTTTGCAACCCTACTGCAACACACCAACATGTTGAGATGACCGAAAAGAAGGATCCACAGGAATGGGGTCTTTTATGACATGGCTGAGCCACTGCGGCGGCCCTGAAAAGCCCATCTCTGGACTTCCTGTTATGTCAAAGATTGAATGTTCTTGTTCTTATCACTGTGGCTATGGCTTTATGTGACTGGCAGCTGAACGCATTCCTAACGGATACAGAGGAGGAGAGAGGGAAAATACAGAGCGCTTGCAAGGAAAGCTGAGTAAACCCTGCTTTGTTGGAAGCGGAAGAAAGAACATAGAAAACCAGGCTAGAAAGGCAAGCTGGAGGGCCTGGTGTCAGGTGGAAAATTTACATTTGGTGGTGGGAAATCTCATGATGTTTTTGTGTAGGGGAATGATATGAAAAGAACTGTTCCTCTGAAAGATGAAACTGTGGGTATCTTGGTTTGGAAAGCAGAGGGGCTGGAAGCTGGGAGAGCTGCTGGTTAGCACGTTGCAGCGGGCACTTGTGGGGGAAGGAGGGGGGGTGGTGGCAGTGGGAAAGGAGGCAATGTAGGCACAGATTGAATTCTCTTTTAACTTCTCCTCAAATATGGAGAAGTTCAGTGCTTAAAGCAGAACTTAAAAGGACCATTCTTATGGACTACCTGTATTTCACACCAAAAAGTACTCTTATGACTCTCTATTTTTCTTAATATATAAAAACGCTCTGGTTAGGGCTAGCAACTGCGTCCTGGAGTGCTCAGAGAGACCCGACAGAGCCAGCCCCTCAGGGTGCCTTCATCTGCCACATGAGAAGGATCCCTGTTTCAAATGGACTTGCTGGGAAAAATAAAACATAGAAAGCCCCAGAGGTATGAGGGAACAAAAGCACAAGCTGTTATTTGCGCCTACTTCCTGCCCGACACAGTTCTAGAAACACAGGCACACTTTACCTCACGTTTTCACTTTACGGCTGAGAAACCATGGGTTAGCAAATTCATCCCTGACCCACACTCTGCACCTGTTACCTGGCTGACACCAGGTGTCAAACTCAAAATCCTGTCAAGCATCACAGCCACTGTTACATGCTGAATTGTATCTCCCCAAAATTCCTATGTGGAAGCCTGGATCCCCAGAACCTCAGAATATGACTATTTGGAAAAAGGGCCATTAGAGAGAGTATTGAGGCAGAACAAGGTCATACAGGCAGGCGCCGGTCCAATCTGACTGTTGCCCTGAGGAGGGGAGATCAGGACACTGACAAGTGCGGAGGGAAGATGCAGGAGACGCAGGGAGAAGACGGCCATCTGCAGATCAAGGAGAGGGGCCCCGGAAGAAAACAGCCCTGCTGACACCTTGATCTCAGTCTTCCAGCCTCCAGACCTTCGAGAAAGTACATTTCTGTTGTGTTAAGTCCCGCAGTTGTTGGTACTTTGTTCTGGCAGCCAGCAAATTCACGCAGCTTTCTCTCCCCCCACCACCAGCTCACTCTTCCTGCCCCTCGACCCCCAGAAGACAGGGACGCCAAGGGACTGGTTCCAGGTGAGAAAGGAGGCCTGGCTCAGCACTTTCTGGATCACCAGCATGTTCCAGCCTCAAAGGAAAGAGAGATTTACTCCACTCCAAAGCACTAGAAGGTTCCTCAGAAAGCAAAACATAATCACCATTTGACCCAGCTATTCCACTCTCTGGTGTGTATACACCCCCAAAGAACTGAAAACGGGCCTTCCTGCAAATGCTTGCCCACAAATGCTCCCAGCGGCCTCATTCATAATGGCCAAAAGGTAGAAACAGCCCAAGTGCAGCCAACGGACAAAAGGACTAATAAAGTGTGGTCTCTCCACACAATGGAATAGTATTCAGCCATAAAGAAGGAGCCAGTGATTCATGCCACAACAGCGACAAACCTCAAAAACACGCTATGTGACAGAAGCCAGACACAAAAGACCACACACCGCATGATTCTCCTTCTGTGAGAATCCAGAATATAAATCCACAGAGACAGAAAACAGATTAGTGGTTGCCAGGGACTGGGAAGCAGAGGGAATGTGGAGTGATCGCTTCATGGGTTCAGTGTTTCCTTTAGGGGAAAGAAAAATGTTCTGGAATGAGACAGAGGTGACGGTTGTGCAACATTGTCACTGTACCGACTGTCCCTGAGCTGTACCCATTAAAACAGTTAATTCTGTATCACATGAATTTTGCCTTGATATTTTTTTAAGGGCCAGGAGCAGGGAGTAGAGAATGGAGAATAAAGGGGACCTACAAAGACATCAGAGGAAGCATCGTGGTGATGCGAGGCCCAGACCAACATGGAGAAGACACCACCTCGGCTGAAACCAGCCGTGTGACCGGGATCGGGTCACCCACGCTCTCGGGGCCCACGTTCTCTCCTCTATGAGAACAGCGAGCTCCCAGCAAACACTACAGAGATGTTCATTAATATTGGGACTTTATTATTATTAATGTTATGGATCTCTATGGCCTTCTCTAATGGCCTTCTCCTAGATGCATCCTGGTTTTTCAATCAGTTCGCAAGTTCAATCACAGCCAACTTCCAAGCCTAGAGTCCATGTCAGAGAGACCAGAAGGGCCTGCTGTTCTGATAAACATTCCGTGTTGTGTGAGGGGAGGTGAAAGGCGAGCAGAGCCAGCAAGAACTGAGCCAGAGGAGCGGGCATGCTTCTGGCCGATGTCGTTAAAGAAAATACATGTTTTTCTTTGCCATCTTGCCAAGGCCATAAATCACCCACCATATAGGATTAATCACGGCATTGTATGTCAGTGTGATTCATAAACTCTCAGGCTTTCTACTCCGGGGAAGAGTTTATTTGTAACCATGGGAACACCTAAGAGGCAAAAGCTGGCCAAGGCTATTGGTGGTGATGAAACCAGGGCCTCGCCCCTGCCAGGGAGCCCCCAAAGTGAGGACCATGGTCGCAGGGAGGCTTCATGGCTGCTTTCTCCAGACCAGAAGGGCGACAGGCTGGGGTGGCCCTGCAGGCACATCCTGGAGGCCGTGATCTCCAGGGCATGGTAGAGGGTGGTGTTCCTCCCTGTTCCACCTTCCAGGGAACAAAGCCCACATTTTCCCTCCTGGTTGTGCAGGACACGCTGCGGGGAAGGAGTCCAGCTCCCCCAAGGCCATGCCCAGCAACGCTGGCACCAGCGACCCTGTGGGGCAAGTCAGGCCACGGCTGGGCGGGAGGCTCCCGGGGAGGATGGGTTCTGCTCCAGGGTGCCACCCTGTCGTGCCTGCCAACAGCTGGCTAGCCCTGGGAGCTCCTGCGCACAGGAAAGAGAAACGTCCAGGGCCATCTAAACTCGTTCCCCCAGGCCCTGCGCACTCTGCTGCTGCCCACACAGGCTTGGCCTTGACCGAAAAACACTTGTACAAGGAAAAAACCAAAACACTGTCACTTGGGGTCTACCCTGCAGCCAGCCTGCTCAATGTGACAACGTCTACACTAGCAAAAAGTGATATGTGCATGTCTGTTGCACTCAAGCCCTTGTTAGGATCGACTACCTTACCAGCACTCCTGCTTGGCCCAGTGAGAGGCCCGTGATAAACGGAAGGCATTTTTGTGAATTCAGGCCCTTTTGAGCTAGAAGGGGCCCAAGTGACCACTGAGTCCGATGCTCCCTGCCCGGGGACTAGCTCATCAGAATCTCCTGGGAAGCTTCTTAAACACACAAGTTCCTCACGTGCCCCAGGACGGGAGAGCACGTGGGGAAATTGGAACCCTGTGCCCTGTTGGTGGGAACGTAAAATGGTGCAGTGGCTGTGGGATGCAGTGTGGCCGCTCCTCAAAATTTTAAAAATCAAAGTCCCATACAACCCAGCGGTTCCACTTCTGGGTGTCCGTCTGGAAGAATCGAAAAGGGGATCTCCAAGAGGTGCTTGTATACCTCTATTCAGAGCTGCATTGCTAAATCGTGAAAGCGACCCAAGGGACTGTGGATGGATTCGCAGGCATGTAAAATACGTAAAAACAGAATATAATTCAGCCTTAAAAAGGAACAAGGCGCTGCCGTATCGTACAAGATGGACAAACCTTGAGGACATTCTGCTAAGTGAAATAAGCCAGTCACAAAGAAGACAAATAGTTTATGATTCCAGCTATTATGAAGTACATAGAGTAGTCAAACTCATAGAGACGGAAAGTAAAATTCTGGTTGGCAGGGACCCGACGGGGGGCGGAAGAGAATGGGGAATTGTGTAATGGGTACAGAGTTTCAGTTTAGCGAGATGAAAAAGTTCTGGAGATTGCTCAACAGTGCGAATATACATAACACTGCTGAGATGTACAGTTAAAAACAGTCAAACTGGTCAAATTTACAGCATGGGTATTTTACCACAATTTTAAAAATACAGGTTCCTAGGCTCTAGCCCCAAAGATTCAGACTCAGTAAGTCTGGAGTGGGATTCAGGAATCCGTATTTCTTTTTTCTCTTTTCTTTTTTTTTTTTTTTTTTTTTTTAGTGTTGGCTAATTGAATTTAAATAAAAAAAATTTTTTTAAGATTTTATTTATTTGACAGAGAGAGATATAGCAAGAGAGGGAACACAAGCAGGGAGAGTGGGAGAGGGAGAAGCAGGCTTCCCGCTGAGCAGGGAGCCCAATGTGGGGCTCCATCCCTGAGCCGAAAGCAGACGCTTAAGGACTGAGCCACCCAGGTGCCCCGAATTTGAATAAAAATTTTAAAAAAGGAAAAAAGCTTTAAAGCTCTCTGGGGGCTGCTAATTTGCAGCCAGTTTGGATACCTCCAATCCAACCAAGTTCTTATTTTAGAGATGAGAAACTGCAATTCAAGGAAGTAAAATGATTTGCCAAAGGTCACTCAGCCCCTGGTGACGGTGCTCCGGACCAGCCTAGGCGGGTGGTTTCTAACCCTGGCTGGACATCTGAGTCACTCACTGGGCCCCAACCCAGACCCAATGAATCAGGATTTCTGGGAGGGAGAGGCCTGAGCAATTGAGATTTGTAAATGCTCCAGGAGCTCTTAACACCCTGACCCGTGGCTTAAATCGAAGCTCCTGACAAAGTCTTTTGGTTCTTTTCACTCTCACGCCCCGGACACCAGATTCTAAGAACTGGGGACCACAGGTCTGCCGCTTGAGAGGGCTGCTACCAGCAGAGCTTCCAGTCAGTGTTGGTGGTTTGGCAACCATGGTTTAGCACTCTCTTGAGACATAAAGTTTTGAAACAGTCAGAAGACCTCACTACCGCGTATTCTGGGGGGCTACGACTTGCCTCTGCAGAACGAAGGGCATTCCACCCAGCCTCCTGCACAGCAGCTAGGCACGTAAACTTTCCTGCTTAAAGCAGATCAGACTCCAAGGAGCCATCCATCTAAAGTTCACAGACCATTTCTAGATTCACTGCCACCAAGAGGATTGTGATTCAACCGTGCACAGCTTTAACACCCCTTGTGGAGGATGTGTGTGTTTGGGGGTGGTCTGCACTAGGACAGGCCAACGTGGCCGTCAGCAAAAAGACGAGACAACAGATGTTGGCAAAGGTGCAGAGGAAAGGCAGCCCTGTGTGCTGTTGGTGGGAATGTGAATTGGTGCAGCCACTATGAGAAACAGTATGGGGGTTCCTCAAAAAACTAAGAATAGAACAACCACGCGATCTCTCTCTCTGACTTCTGGGTTTATATTCAAAAGAAATGAAAACGGGGTCTTGAAGGGACACCTGCACCCCTATGTTCACTGCAGCATTACTCACAATAGCCAAGAAATGAAAACAACCTAAGTGTCCATCGATGGAAGAATGATGGCTAAAGATGCAGTATATACATAAATACAGTAAATGCTGCCATTTGCTACAACTTGAATGAATCTTAGGACATTATGCCAAGTGAAATAAGTTGGAAGGAGAAATACAAATATATTATCACTTAGATGTGGAATCTAAAAAAGCCAAAATCAGAGAAACAGAGAGTAGAGTGATGGTTACCAAGGGCTGGGGAGTTGGCGGGGGGGCAGGGGGGGAGCAGTTGGCCAAAGTGTGCAAACGTTCAGTTATAAGACGAACAAGTTTAGGGATCTAACAGCATGGCGATTATAGCTAATAATATTGTATTACATATTTGAAAGTTACTAGGAGAGCAAATCTTAAATGTAATTATGTGGGATGGAGATGTTACCTAACCCTCCAGTGGTAATGATTTCACAATAGAGAAGTGTATCAAACCAATGTGCTTTATACCTTGAGATTACATAATGTGTTGATTCATCTCAATTAACCCGGGAAAATAATTAATTCATAGTAATAGAAGAGGTCAATATCACCTACACTGAACACCTGTGGAGGCAGGAACCCCCTTCCTGGATGATCTCTGCAAGTATCTTAAGGAATTCTTTAGCAGCTGTGATCTCCAGGCCACTGTATCTGCAGTCATCTCCTCAAATTCACTCTTTGATGGTAAGCAGATAATATATGAAAAAGAGCAGTCATATCCTGCCCTCTCTTCCCCGTGTATCTCTGGTTGTATTCTCAGTTGCAACAAGGAAGCAAAGGCAATGCGGTAAACCCCAAAACGTGTAATAGCAAGGTCTTCTGCTTTTTCAAAAACTTGGTTTCTCAAGAACAGGCTTTGAACTTCTGGGCCACATATAGCTAACGATGGCTCAGCAGCAACAGTTTTGCCATTTATAGGCTTTAAGGTCCTGAACAAACTCCTGCCTGTCGCCTGAACCAACAGTAAGCCAAGACTTCCAACAACGGTGCTCATCCTCTCATCGCGGCATAGAAATTTTGACTTCATCGGCCACTTTTCCTTGTCTTCTTGTGACTTGACAAAGATCTCCTGTGTTGCTTGATCTACTCTGTCCTTCTAACCAACCCTACGGTCTAGTCATAATTCACCCTGCATATGCAAGCCCAGAGCACAGCAATGAACAGTATGGCTGCCAGGAAAGGGCCCGCGTGAGCTCTACTACCACCACCTGCTGGGGGGCGCAGAGTGGGTGTGCTCGGGCTCCTGAGCGGGACTCTGTGGGCTGGAGGCTTGAAGATGGAGAGGCTTCTGGATTCTGTTCAGTTGCCCAACAACACTGTTCTCCATCCTGTTGCTTTGCTCCTAAAACACGTTGTCACTTGCATTACCAGGGGCCCAGCAGCCCAGGACGTGCCTGTTTACCCCAGGAGTGACAAGGGCCATACTGGAGCCTCCAAGCCACTGAAATAGAGGCAGCAAAGGGTACAATGGTCACTGCAGCCGCAGGGCACACGGGGTTTCTCATCCCTCAGCACCTCCTCCAACCACGTGCATCCCAAGGAAAGAGAGTAGGAACTTGAAAATCAAATGTTCCAGGTCCAGCAACCTACTCTCCCCATTCGTACATGCAGGAAGATACACACACACACACACACACACACACACAGGGCCATTCCCCCCCCCCCAAAGCTACATTCACGGCTCCAAGACAGCTGGATCTAGAGTAGTTCTTGAATCAGCCAAACACCACGGCCAAAATTAGCCTTCTCCGAGTCCTGGGCCAGACCCTCCTGCCCTATGGCGAGCTTACCCTTAGAGCCTCCTCTTATCCTTTCCTGCCATCTGACCTCTGTTGGGCAACTCGGTGTACAACGTACATTGCAACTACACTGAATATCCTTTTTTTCTATCATTATGAGATAAAATTGACATATAACATTATGTAAGTTTAAGGTACGTGACATAATGATGTGATATATGTATATATTGCAATGATCACCACCGTAAGTTTACTTAACATCCATCACTTCACAAAAGGTACTATATTTTTTTCCTTCCTACTACTTTGTCCTTTTTCCTGGTGAAAACTTTTATGCTCTCCTATCTTAGCGAGCTCCACGTATACAACGCAATATTGTTAACCATAGTCACGATGGTGCACATTACAGCCCCAGGACTTATTTGTCTTATAAACAGAAATGTAAACCTTTTGACCACCTTCACCCATTTCCCCATCCCCCCCGCCACCTCTGGCAACCACAAATCTTCTGTTTCTATGAGTTTGTGGATTTTTTAGATTCCACATATAAGTGAGATCATATAGTATTTGTCTTTCTCTGTCTGACTTCCATACGTGTTGTCACAAATGGCAGGTTTCCTTCATTTTTATAGCTGAATGACATTCCAGTGTGTGTGTGTGTGTGTGTGTGTGTGTGTGTATCACATTTCCTTTACCCATTCATCCATCATTGGACCCCGAGGTTGTTTCCATAGTGTGGCTCTTGTGAATAATGCTGTAATGAAAACTGTTACCATGGGGTCACAGACATCTCTTCGGGAGTAGTAATTCCAGCTCCTTGGGATAAATACCCGGACATGGAATGACTGGGTCATGTGGTAGCTCCATTTTTAACTTTTTAAAGGAACCTCCATACTGTTTTCCACAGTGGCTGCCCCAATTTACATGCCTACCTAAATTTTCTAAAGAGGGGATTAAAGTCTGAATCCATTCCCTCCCTGGAGTTTCCTGTGCTCCATCTGTAAATGTGCCCACACTCTCTCTGTTACAGTGAACTTGCTTTGCATGTCTAGCACTAAAAAGCCATCTCATCAATAATTTTCCTAGAACAAGAGAAAGCAGTTAGAGACATGAAAATTGGAAAGGCAGAAGTAAAACGTCATTATTTATGGATTCTAGGATGATACTCCAGGCAACCCAAGAAAACTGACAGAAGGACGACCTCAAACAATAAGGATATTTGATAAGGTACCAGGCTAGAGAATTCATAAGGAAACTATAACCAGTCAGAGGATAGAATGGGAGGGGGGAGCCCCATTTACAACAGGAACCAGAGAGAAAAAAAGATAAAATAAACAACAAAAAAAGTTTAAGGTCTACAGGAAAAAAAATTAGTTCTGAAGGAAACAAAAGAAGATGTGAACAAACAGACATGCCATGTTGTGATAGGTCAGCATTCTCTAAATGAATTCATAATTTAACACTGTGTATCAACAGTGTCAGCAGACTTTTTTTTTTCTAGAGTGAGACAAGAGGATTCTACAGTTAGAGAAAAATAGGGGTGATTGGGTAGCTTACTCGGTTAAGCATCCAGCTCTTGGTTTCAGCTCACGTCATGATCTCAGGGTCATGAGATCAAGTCCCGTGTCGGGCTACGTGCTGGGCATGGCGCCTGCTTAAGATTCTCTCTCTGCCTCTTGCTCCCTCTGCCCCTCCCCACCCCACTCATGCTCTCTCACTCTCTCTAAAAAAAAAAAAAAAAAAAAAAAAAAAAAAAAATTCAAATTTCTGCATGAAGAGGGGCGCCTGGGTGGCACAGCAGTTAAGCGTCAGCCTTCAGCTCAAGGCGTGATCCCAGCGTTATGGGACCGAGCCCCACATCAGGCTCCTCCGCTATGAGCCTGCTTCTTCCTCTCCCACTCCCCCTGCTTGTGTTCCCTCTCTCGCTGGCTGTCTCTATCTCTGTCAAATAAATAAATAAAATCTTTTAAAAAAAATTTCTGCATGAAGAAAAACAAACAGCCAAATGAATTATTATAAACAACGACAAATGACAAATAGAAAAATACTTACAACTCACACCTCATAGCTACGAAAAGTTCTTACACATCAACAAGTAAAAAGATCAATGGTCCAAGAAAAATGGCCAAAGGATAGCCCGCTAAAAAGGACATTGAAATGCTCTCCCTCATTCACAATAAAAGATGCAAATTAAAACCATGGAGATTTCATTCTCCTACTTAACAAATTGGCGAAAATCCAAATGTTTAATAAGGCGGAAGCCGGTAGAGGAAACAGGTCCTCTCCCTTATGGCTAGTGGGAGTGCAAAGTGATACAGTCTGTTTGGAAGCAATTCAGCAATGTCTGTTAAATCACAAAGGCATGTGTTCTTTGGCCAAACAATCCCACTTCCAGGGATTTATCCCACAGTCTTTTCTTACACATGCAAAATGACCAACATACAGAATTCTTAGTTGAAGTGTTATACGCGGTAGCAAAAGACTGGAATCAAATTAGACGTACATCAATAAGAAATTACAGTCCAGCCCCACAGTGCAATACCTCCCAGCTCTAAAAAGGGATAAGAATGCTCGTAAAGAACTGAAATAGAAGATGTTAGGTGTTAAGAAGAAGAAATAAGTACAGAATATAAAGAACACTGTTAGTTGTTTTTTGAAAGCTGGGAGAGGGGGCGCCTGGGTGGCTCAGTCGGTTAAGCATCTGCCTTTCGCTCTGGTCATGATCTCAGGGTCCTGGGATCAAGCACCCTGCTGGACTCCCTGCTCACAGGGAATCTGCTTCTCCCTCTCCTCCCTGCTCATGCTCTCTCTCTCTCTCTCTCAAATAAATAAAATAAAATAAAATAAAATAAAATAAAATAAAATAAAATGCTGGAAGAGGGAAGACAACATTCACATCTGTTTATACCTTTCATAATGCCTTTTAAAGAACACCCGAAGGAACTAAATCACATTGTTCATCTGCTGGAGGAACAGAACTGGGAGGACTGGGGACACATATGGGCAAGAGCCAATTTATCTATTTATAGTTTTCATGTTTAAACTATGAAACGTATTTTAAAAATAACCTATGGGTGTATATTACCTATTTTAAAAGAAAATGGTAATTTTGTAAAGACTATGCCGAACAAGGGAGTTAAATGGTACTTCCTTTGCTTAACTCAGGCTCCTGATTGCAGAGGGGCCACCGTGCTGTCATTCCTCTCCTCGACCCACAAGTCTCCGTCCCCAGGACGGGGACAGTGAACTGTCGGCTCCTAGTCCCTGGTCTGGAGCCCCACCCCGAGCATTCCTGGGTTGGTAAAAAGATACAAAACAGACAGCCTGGCCCAAGACAGTCTTTCTTTGGGGAACCAAAGCTTATTTCCCAAACCGCATAGTAAAATTTTAATGAATTTATCCAAACTCAATACTCATTATGAAAATACAACCTAATAATCTGCAATTATATTGTAAGATAAACATTCCTTTTGGAGCAAGGATACAAAAGAACACAAAGCCGAACCGTGAACTGTGTCTGACCTTTCCCACTGGTTGTCCATACTGTGTACTTTGAAACATGGTGGCGGTTCACAGATCTCTCAGAAGCAACACTTTATCCCGGCCACTTGCTAGCTGCCTATTGGACGCATTATGCTAGTTCTTATGTCTTAGGTAACACAGTCATAGGCAAATCTATCAATTCCTTTCTTTCCATGAAAATGGTGGCTGTTGAAGCCATTGGAGCATCTTGACATGAGCTGTCACTCTCTGAGTTAAAATGGGGACGTGGAGGCCCTTCCTGGTTGCCCACTGTTGACCGATCTCTTCCCTACGCTTGTGTGCGAAGCAAGAGCATGTCTGGAAAGCCGAGTTTTGCTCTTCTGAGTGGCTAAGCTCCTATTGTAATATTTGCCATAGTCTCAGCCAGGTGTCCCACGGTAACAGGGACAAAGGAGAGGAGGGCAGGGGCATGAGGAAAGCAGTGTTTCTGTGGGTGCCTGGTGCCCCTGCCTATCCCGCTCCAGCATACTCTTTTGCCTTCCTTGCCTGCTTATGCCCTATGCACTCTTCAAGACACATGTAAGGTATTACCTCCTCCAAGAAGCCTTTCCTGATTCTTCTGCTGCATTGAATGCCCATCGTCATTTCTTCCTCGGTGTCCTGTGCCCGTCTTTTATCAAAGCACTGATCATATCACGCTCTAATTGTCTTACTTTCTCCTAAACTGTCTACTTTCTCCTAAACTGTAAGCTCTCTGAAGCCAGGAGCTGTGGCTTATCCGTCTGAATCCTCAGCCAAAAGAGAATCACCGTAAGTGCTCAGCAAAGATTTTGTAAATGAATAATGATTCAGAGAGAGGAAATGTCACCTACCAATGGTTAGGAGACAGCAGAGTTCAAGTCTTTCTTTCTAGTATCAGTTAACAAACACAGGAGGATTATTTAGGAAGCCAGGGGAATGCCCAGGAACCTAAGCTGTCCACAAAATTTCATCTCCGGTGGCGAATCTTTAAGCAGGTCATTTTGGCTTCCGTGAACAGCTGGGCATGGCCAGTAGGACAACACCTGCACCAGCATGCTTCCCCATGAAGTCCCTGAGTCAAAGAAACTGAACCCACAGGGGCTGAAGGAGCTCAGAAGGGGAGGGAGTAAGGTGTTCCTAAAGGGAAGGCCTCAGGGGAAAGCTGAATCTCAAAGAAAGGAAGTTCAAGACCTGGATTACGAAAGAGGACAGAGGCAAATGGCAGGGTGGCTAGGATGAGCTAACCAGAGTAGAAATGAGCCCCTCTCTGTCCCTACCACCTTCCTTCCGGCCCCTCCTCCTCCCGAGGATTCAAGCTGCACAGAAAGATGATTGACAAGGTTAACGACGAGATTCATAAGGTTGTGCGAGGAGTACATCAAGGTGATGGCAGAATCATCTTTACCAGACCCCCCCCCCTCTGCACCTCCTGCCCGCCCGGCCCTGGGTGGTTCTGCACTTGGAAGAAGGAAGCCGGCCTGTCTTTATGGTCTATGTGCTCTCTACTCTGCAACTATGATACATGTTTTCATGTTTTCACTCAAGGACGACTTTCACGCTGTGTGATATTTAAGTCCATTACCTGTACACTCAGAAGAGATTTAAAGATTTACCGTTCTTTAGGGCTCCCTCTTTTTGAACTCAAAGCATCACTGGGTGTCAATGGGCTTTGAATTTACAAGCTCTGAGTGAGGCCGCTCTGCTCGCCAATTCGCAGGCGGGCCCGTTGTTACCTTTTGGCTCTCGCATAATTATGTGTTTGCATGTCTTGCTTCACACCCCTGATAGGAACTTGGCCTCAGATGGAGTCTGGTTTTGAATCAAGAGTTCAAACTTCATAGAAATCACATCTTTTCTCACTGAATGTTTCATTGAAGGTAAATGCCTTACTTGAAAGGAAAAAGCAGCTCAGGAGAGAAATATTATTCTTCCAGAAATACCCTCCCTGTCCCAAACCCAGTCAACAGGGGGAGGGAGTCCCTGGAAAGCGCAGGGCCCAGGAGGGGTGGGGGTAAGGCGGAGGCTATTTTTAGGCCATGATATCACCTCCCGATGGCCATTAGTGTCAGTGGGCGAAGGAGGGCTGGCCCACTGGACTGTGTTTCTCAGCCCACATTCCAGGAGCTGCTGGCTGATGAATGGTTCTTTTCTGAAAAGAAAAATGTGCTGTCCAGATGAATGGAGGGTCTGTCTGGGGACTTTCTGGAAAAGGTCTTGGTGTATTTCAAAAAGGAATCCTGGCTGAGAGACTGCAGAGCTCTATTTCCAGGCCTGCCCTGGTCACCTCCCTCTTCTCCCTACCTGTCCTCTTTTGCCTTCCCTTGTCACCTGCCCTCCATCCCTTCAATATTCCACCAGACAGTTGCCTTGGCAAGGAGGGAAGGGGGGGAGATGCATCCCCCCCCCTCAACAGGAGGTGGGGGCAGCTGCAGCCCACAGGTCACAGGATCCCTGCCAAGAGTAATAAGACGTTGCCAGAAACTGGGTCTTTCAGTGGCTACAGACAGGCGGGACCAGGTTTAGTGACTTCTACTCTAATCGTACACAAATATCACAGGGTAGGCCTCCTAGATAGTGTCCTATGAATAACTTTGAAATAAAAAGTAATATAAGTTGGTAGGTGTTAACATGCAAGATAAAAGAATTCTAGAACCAGGGTGATTGGCTTGAATAACACTGAATTCAGATCAACACATCCTACTGGGGATTCAAGAGCCCATCTATCTCCCTGCCTAAAATCGGGCCTAGCTCTTCCCCAGAGCCCAGCAGTGAAGTGAGAATGAAGATGGAGACCATTAACTGGCCCCCTTTGCTGGGGTGAGAGAGTTCAGACAGCCAGGCTGGTCTCCATGGAGTTATTTTGGAGAACTACTCAGGTAAGTATAGCAAGGACCATGGGCAGACCCAAGGAGGCCTGCGGTCCCGACCCAGAGTCCCCTCCCCTCTCAGAGAAGCAGGTAAAGATCCTCTGGACAAAATGGTGGGCAGCCAGTAGCCTAGCCTATAAAAGGTGTCTGTTATACGGGTCTCCTTAAAAATATCTCAGCATATATACGTATCCCTGAATGAAAGCTTGTTTGATTTTTCCATGTTTGCAAATCTGATGTAAATGGAGTCACTGGGGATGTGTTCATCCGTGAATGGCTCCATTCACTCAACACAGCTGCTGAGATTCCTCCCCCCAGGTTAACATATGAGCTGTCATTCATTTACTTATCACTGATGTAGTACAATTTATATATTCATTTCCTCCTGGGGGGATATTTGTGTTATTTTCCAGTTTCTGTTATTAGCAACAGCTCTGCTATGAAAATTCTTGTACCTCTCTCGATGCTCATTATGGGAGAATTTCTCCGGGGGGTACATAATGGAATTTCTGGGCCATTGAGGTATTGTGCATCCTTAGCTTTTCTAGATAACGCCAAATTTTTTTAATGTTTTTTTATTATATTATGTTAGTCACCATACAGTACATCCCCGGTTTCCGATGTAAAGTTTGATGATTCAAGTTGCGTATAACACCCAGTGCACCATGCAATACGTGCCCTCCTTACTACCCATCACCGGTCTATCCCATTCCTCCAAACCCCTCCCCTCTGGGGCCCTCAGTTTGTNAACCCCTCCCCTCTGGGGCCCTCAGTTTGTTTCTCATAGTCCATAGTCTCTCATGTTTCATTCCCCCTTCTGA
>NC_048218.1:195509560-195509780 GCF_002007445.2 Ailuropoda melanoleuca | reverse complement strand
GAATTTCTTTGCCCTGGCCACTTTCAATACTGTATCCTTGGATCTAATATTTGTGAATTGCACTATGATGTCACGTGGCGTAGGTTTGTCGTGATTGAGCTTGGGAGGGGTCTTCTCTGCGTCTTGGACACGAATGCTTGTTTCCCTTGCTAGATTAGGGAAGTTTTCAGCTACAATTTGTTCAAATATCTCTTCTAGACCTCTGTTTTTCTCCACCCCC
>NC_048218.1:195502082-195509388 GCF_002007445.2 Ailuropoda melanoleuca | reverse complement strand
CTTCTGCCTCATTCACCCTGGCCATCAGATCCTCTAGCTTTGACTGCATTTGGCTCATAGAATTTTTTTTTAAAAGATTTTATTTATTTATTCAACAGAGATAGCGACAGCCAGCAAGAGAGGGAACACAAGCAGGGGGAGTGGTAGAGGAAGAAGCAGGCTCCCAGCGGAGGAGCCTGATGTGGGGCTCGATCCCATAACGCCGGGATCACACCCTGAGCCGAAGGCAGGTGCTTAACCGCTGTGCCACCCAGGCTCCCGAGCTCATAGAATTTTTAATTTCTGCCAGATTCGCTCTCATTTCTGCCCTTAGAGATTCTATATTCTCATTAACATTTTCGTTAATATTTTTTTGAAGTCTACACATCATCTTGACCATTGTTACTCTGAATTCCATTTCTGATAATTTGGTTATATCCATATCCGTTATTTCTGTGGCAGAGGCCCCAGACTCATTGTCTTTCCTTTGCTGGGGGGATTTTCTCCCTCTCGTCATTCTGATGAGGAGAGATTGTGGGGTTGTCCAGAGCCCAAATTATTGACCAGGACCCAGGCCGTGTGCCCTTGTTTTATAGGGATCTTAGGGATGTGGGCTTCTTGATTTTTCAGCCTGCCTTCTGGGGGAGGGGCCTGCCGCACCAATACTCAGGCAACCCTGTTTGGGTAGAGTCTCCATGTCCCCTGCGAGGGGGGATGGGGATGGGCCCACTGTGTGGCGGCCTTTCCAGGCTTTTGTTCTCTGGCGGCTTTCCCTGGCGGTCTGCTGTGCCTCTTCTGAGAGTCAGAGCAGCAGCGGCTGAATCTCAGCCTCTGTCTCTGAACAGAGGGACCACGGACCGTTCTCCACTGATGTTCTGGCCACTTTAACTCTGTTTCTGTTGGTGCTGCTCAACCCTGCAGCGTCCCATGATGTGCGCCCCACACCCGGTGTCCCAGCCCTCACTTCCAGGGGCGGCGCATCTCTGTCCTTTGTGTTTATAACACCGCCTGCCGCCAGCCGCCCCCGCGCGCTCCCGGAGCTCCCGGTATCAGTCTGGTTCCAGTGAGCACACCGGATCTCCGTTTCAGTCTGGTCATGCGTATTCCCCGGCTCACGGTCCCAGTCTGCTCTCTCGCGGGTGCCCTCCATGAGTCCGCCTGCTCCCCCATTCAGTTGGCTACTGCTTCCTGGCGCCCGAACGTGGCAGCTCCCTCCCCCTTCTGTTTATCTTCCGATATCTGTGCGCAGTTTCACAGATNCGATATCTGTGCGCGGTTTCACAGATCCCCGCTTCGTACCTCAATACTCAGCGCTGGAGATGTTCATTTGTAGAGATCCAGATGTATCTTCCTGTGTCTCAGGCTGATTCTGTGGATNCCCCTTCTGTTTATCTTCCGATATCTGTGCGCAGTTTCACAGATACCCGCTTCGTACCTCAATACTCAGCACTGGAGATGTTCATTTGTAGAGATCCAGATGTATCTTCCTGCATCTCAGGCTGATTCCGTGGATGTTCAGGCTGGTCTGGTATCTATCTAACTCGACACAGGGGACCAGCTGAAAAAGGGGTCCCCTACTCCTCCTCCATCTTAACTCCCTCCTCTAACTTGCTATAATTTTTTAATGACTTTTGTTTCCATATTTGATGTTGTCATTTATCTTCAAATTTCCTCTTTTGGGGGGTATTTTTGTTAGATTTTTTTTATGGTATCAGAATTATACTGATTTTATGAAATTAATTAGAGGGTCTTCCTCTTTTTCTACATTTTGTAACAGTGTCAAGAGTATAGGAATTAATCCCTTCCTTAAAAGTACTAACCTGTCTTGTTCTAACAAAAGTTGTTTCGACTTCTTGCATTGGCATTTGTGTTTCTGACTTTTCTACCTCCTCTTAAGTCAATTTTAACTAGTTATAATCTCCAGTACATTTTCAATTTCATCAAGATTCTAAAATTGACATAGCATCTAAAGTATCTTGTACCATTTAGAATATTCAGAATCTATAAATTTAAAACCATTTTGAAATTTCAGCTCACAGGATTCTTAGATGCGAACAAAGCAGAGCAAAGGTGTCAACTCTGTCTGCCACCAACAGATGGCGATAACAGTCACTATATATTGTTAATTTCAGTTAAAGAACAAATGGACTTTGAGTCTTCCCAAACCCAATCACTTTAGAACTGAAGACCTTTTCACTATACTTCGCATTATATGATTGTGCTCTGTGAATTCCCTTCCCTCCCTGCTTCCCTCATTTATTTTTTTTTCTCATTTCTTTCATTCCCCCCTCCCCACTCCTTTTTACCCTCTGTCCCTTCTTTCTCTTGCCTAGTCTTGGAATGTGTTGGTCTTTTCAAAGAATCAGAGCTTAGATTTATTCTTTGACTGCCTTGTTAACTCCCTGTTTTTATATCTTTGTTAACTCCCTGTTTTTAAATTTCATATCTTTTTCCAGTTTCTAAAAGAATTAAGTGCTTAGTTTATTTATTTTCAATGTTATTTAATAATGAAAGCATTTAACTCCATAAATTCCCCCACTGGTAACACCTTGACTGTATTCTAGCAGTTTTGATATCACCTGTTTTTGTTGTGATAACTTCTAAAGTACCTGTCTTTGCAATTTTGGTATCTTCTTTTTTTTTTTTTTTGAACATTAGATACTCTTTTATTTATTTTTTTATTTTTTTTAATTTTATTTTATTATATTATGTTAATCACCATACAGTACATCCCCAGATTCCGATGTAAAGTTTGATGCTTCATTAGTTGCGTATAACACCCAGTGCACCATGCAATACGTGCCCTCCTTACTACCCATCACCAGTCTATCCCATTCCCCCACCCCCTCCCCTCTGAAGTCTTCAGTTTGTTTCTCATAGTCCATAGTCTCTCATGTTTCATTCCCCCTTCTGATTACCCCCCTTTTCTTTATCCCTTTCTTCCCCTACCGATCATCCTAGTTCTTATGTTCCATAGATGAGAGAAATCATATGATAATTGTCTTTCTCTGCTTGACTTATTTCACTTAGCATTATCTCCTCCAGTGCCGTCCATGTTGCAGCAAATGTTGAGAATTCGTTCTTTCTGATAGCTGAGTAATATTCCATTGTATATATGGACCACAGCTTCTTAATCCAGTCATCTGTTGAAGGGCATCTCGGCTCCTTCCATGATTTGGCTATTGTGGACAATGCAGCTATGAACATTGGGGTGCATATGGCCCTTCTCTTTACTACGTCTGTATCTTTGGGGTAAACACCCAGTAGTGCAATGGCTGGGTCATAGGGTAGTTCAATTTTTAACTTTTTAAGGGACCTCCACACTGTTTTCCAGAGTGGCTGTACCAACTTGCATTCCCACCAACAATGTAGGAGGGATCCCCTTTCTCCACATCCTCTCCAACAATTGTTGTTTCTTGCCTTGTCTATCTTTGCCATTCTAACTGGCGTAAGGTGGTATCTCAGTGTGGTTTTGATTTGAATTTCCCTGATGGCTAATGATTTTGAACATTTTTTCATGTGTCTGTTAGCCATTTGTATGTCTTCATTGGAAAAGTGTCTGTTCATATCTTCTGCCCATTTTATGATTTGTTTATTTGTTTCTCGTGTATTGAGTTTGAGAAGTTCTTTGTAGATCTTGGATACCAGTCCTTTATCTGTGGTGTCCTTTGCAAATATATTCTCCCATTCCGTGGGCTGTCTCTTAGTTTTTTTGACTGTTTCCTTGGCTGTGCAGAAGCTCTTTATCCTGATAAAGTCCCATAAGTTCATTTTATCTTTTATTTCTCTTGCCTTTGGCGATGTGTCGTGAAAAAGGTTGCTCTGGCCGATGTCATAGAAGTTGTTGCCTATGTTCTCCTCTAGAATTTTGATGGATTCCTGTCTCACATTGAGGTCTTTCATCCATTTGGAGTTTATTTTTGTGTATGGTGTGAGAGAGTGGTCAAGTTTCATTCTTTTGCATGTAGCTGTCCAATTTTCCCAGCACCATTTATTGAAGAGACTGTCTTTTTTCCACCGGATGTTTTTTCCTGCTTTATCAAAGATTAGTTGCCCAAAGAGCCGAGGGTCCATTTCTGGGTTCTCTATTCTGTTCCATTGGTCGATGTGTCTGTTTTTGTGCCAGTACCATGCTGTCTTTGTGATCACAGCTTTGTAGTACAGCTCGAAATCCGGCATTGTGATGCCCCCAGCTTTGTTTTTCCTTTTCAACAGTTCCTTGGAGATTCGGGGCCTTTTCTGGTTCCATACAAATTTAAGGACTATTTGTTCCAGTTCTTTGAAAAATGTCCTCGGTATTTTGATCGGGATAGCATTGAAAGTGTAGATTGCTCTGGGTAGTATGGACATTTTAACTATGTTAATTCTTCCAATCCATGAGCATGGAATATTTTTCCATCTTTTTATGTCTTCCTCAATATCTTTCAAAAGTGATCTATAGTTTCTAGGATATAGGTCCTTTACGTCTCTGGTTAAGTTAATTCCAAGGTAACGTATGGTTTTTGGTGTTATTGTAAATGGGATGGATTCCCTAATTTCTCTTTCTTCAGTCTCGTTATTCGTGTATAGAAATGCAACTGATTTCTGGGCATTGATTTTGTATCCTGCCACCTTACTGAATTGTTCTATAACTTCTAATAGTTTGGGAGTGGATTCCTTTGGGTTTTCCATATAGAGTATCATGTCATCTGCAAAGAGAGACAGTTTGACTTCTTCTTTGCCGATTTGGATACCTTTGATCCCTTTTTGTCTTCTGATTGCTGTTGCAAGGACTTCTAGTACTATGTTGAATAATAGTGGCGAGAGTGGGCATCCTTGTCGTGTTCCTGATCTTAAGGGAAAGGCTTCCAGCTTTTCCCCATTGAGAATAATGCTTGCAGTAGGCTTTTCATAGATGGCTTTTATGAGATTGAGAAATGTACCCTCTATTCCTACACTCTGAAGGGTTTTAATCAGGAAAGGATGCTGTATTTTGTCAAATGCTTTTTCTGCATCAATTGAGAGGATCATATGGTTCTTGAGTCTTTTCTTGTTGATATGATGTATCACATTGATTGATTTGCGAGTGTTGAACCATGCTTGCATCCCAGGTATGAATCCCACTTGGTCATGATGGATAATCCTTTTAATGTACTGTTGGATTCTATTAGCAAGGATCTTGTTGAGGATTTTGGCATCCATATTCATTAGAGAAATCGGTCTGTAATTCTCCTTTTTGAGGGGGTCTTTGCCTGGTTTGGGGATCAAGGTAATATTAGCCTCATAGAATGAGTTTGGTAGCTTTCCTTCTGTTTCTATTTTTTGAAATAGCTTTAGGAGAATAGGTATTATTTCTTCTTTGAATGTTTGGTAGAATTCCCCAGGAAAACCGTCTGGGCCTGGAGTTTTATTATTTGGAAGGTTGTTTATCACTGACTCAATTTCTTCATAGTTAATTGGCCTATTTAAGAAATCTATTTCTTCCTGTTTCAGTCTTGGTAGTTTATAGGTTTCCAGGAAGGCCTCCATCTCTTCCAGATTGTTTAGTTTTTTGGCATATAGCTGTTGATAAAAGTTTCTAATAATCCTTGCAATTTCAATGGTGCTGGTCGTGACCTCTCCCTTTTCAGTCATAATTTTAATAATCTCAGTCCTTTCTCTTTGTTTTTGGACAAGTTTTGCCAGTGGTCTATCAATTTTATGGATTCTCTCAAAGAACCAGCTTCTAGTCCTGTTGATCTGCTCTACTGTGCTTCTGGTTTCTAATTCATTGATTTCTGCTCTAATCTTGGTCAACTCCTTCCTTGTCAGTGGGTTAGGCCTGTCCCTCTGTTGCTGTTCCAGTTTCTTGAGGTGAGAATATAGAAACTGCATTTTAGATTTTTCTATTCTTTTGAGTGAGGCTTGGATGGCTATGTATTTCCCCCTTAGGACTGCCTTTGCAGTATCCCATAGGTTTTGGACCGTTGTGTATTCATTCTCGTTGGTCTCCATAAATTGTTTAATTTGTTTTTTGATTTCCTGGTTTATCGAGTCATTCTTGAGCAGGATGGTTCTTAGCCTCCAAGTGTTTGAGTTTCTTCCAGGTTTTTCCTTGTGGTTGAGTTCCAATTTCAGAGCGTTGTGGTCTGAGAATATGCAGGGGATAATTTCAATCTTTTGGTATTGGCTGAGACCTGTTTTGTGTCCCAGAGCATGATCTATTCTTGAGAATGTTCCATGGGCATTTGAATAGAATGAGTATTCTTTGGTTCTGGGGTGTAGTGTTCTATATATATCTATGAGGTCCAACTCGTCGAGTATGGCATTCAAAGCCTTTGATTCTTTGCTTAGTTTTTGCCAGGGTGTTCTGTCTATTTCTGATAGTGGGGTGTTGAGGTCCCCTACTATTACTGTGTTCTTATCTATATGTCTCTTTATTTTGGTTAAGAGTTGGCTTGTGTATCTTGCTGCTCCCCTGTTGGGGGCATATATATTAATAATTGTCATATCCACTTGTTGAATACTTCCTTTAAGAATAATATAGTGCCCTTCTGTATCTCTCTCTATGGCCTCTAGTTTAAAATCCAGTCTATCTGATATGAGAATTGCTACTCCAGCTTTCTTTTGAGGTCCATTTGCGTGGAAGATGGTACTCCATCCCCTTACTCTAAGTCTGAATGCATCTTTGGGTTCAAAATGAGTCTCTTGTAGACAGCAAATGGATGGGTCATGTCTTTTTATCCAATCTGCAACCCTGTGGCGTTTTATGGGAGAGTTTAAGCCATTTAGATTGATAGAGATTATTGACAGATATGATTTTAATGATGCCATTTCTCTTTAAAGTCTTTGTATCGGTTGTGACTTGCTGCTCTGTATCACTCTTGGGGCCTTTTTACCTTTATAGAGCCCCCCTTAATATCTCCTGTAGGGCTGGTTTCGTGGTTACGAAATTGGTTAATGATTGGCGATTTTGGAACGTCTTTATTTCTCCATCAATTCTGAATGACAGCTTTGCTGGATAAAGGATCCTTGGCTGCATGTTTTTCTCTGAAAGAGCTTTAAAAATGCCCCCCCAAGCCTTTCTCTCATTCCAGGTCTCTGTAGACAGGTCTGACGTAATCCTGATACCTTTGCCTTGGTACGTGAGAAATTTCTTTGCCCTGGCCGCTTTCAATACTGTATCCTTGGATCTAATATTTGCGAATTGCACTATGACGTGACGTGGCGTAGGTTTGTCGTGGTTGAGCTTGGGAGGGGTCATCTCTGCTTCTTGGACACGAACGTTTGTTTCCCTCGCTAGATTAGGGAAGTTTTCAGCTACAATTTGTTCCAATATCTCTTCTAGACCTCTGTTTTTCTCCACCCC
>NC_048218.1:195324798-195501845 GCF_002007445.2 Ailuropoda melanoleuca | reverse complement strand
GGGAATGCCAATGATTCTGACATTGGAACATTTCATTGAGTCAGTAATCTCCCGTAACCTACATTCCTGAGCGTGGATTTTTTTTAGTCCAGATTCTATTTTAGCTTTCTCTTCTACTAACCCATCCTCCAATTCGCTGATACTTTCTTCTGCCTCATTCACCCTGGCCATCAGAGCCTCTAGTTTTGACTGCGTTTGGCTCATAGAATTTTTAATTTCTGCCAGATTCGCTCTCATTTCCACCCTTATACATTCTATATTCTCATCAACATTTTTGTTAATACTTTTTTCAAGTCTACACATCATCTTGACCATTGTTACTCTGAATTCCATTTTTGATAATTTGGTTATATCCATATCCATTAGTTCTGTGGCAGAGGCCACTGACTCATTGTCTTTTCTTTGCGGGGGGGGGGGCCTTCTACTTCTCATCATTCTGATGAGGAGAGGTTGCGGGGTTGTCCAGAGCCCAAATTATTGACCGGGACCCAGGCAGTGTGCCCTTATTTTATAGGGATCTTAGGGATGTGGGCTTCTTGATTTCTCAGCCTGCCTTCTGGGGGAGGGGCCTGCTGTGCTGATACTCAGGCAACCCTGTTTGGGTAGAGTCTCCGTGTCCCCTGCTAGGGGGGATGGGGACGGGCACACTGTGAACTGGTATTTCCAGGCTTTTGTTCCCTGGCGGCTTTCCCTGGTGGTTTGCTGTGCCTCTTCTGAGAGTCAGAGCAGCAGTGTCTGAATCTCAGCCTCTGTCTCAGAACAGAGGGATCGCGGACTGCTCTCCACTGATGTTCTGGCCACTTTAACTCTGTTTCTGTTGGTGCTGCTCAACCCTGCAGCGTCCCGGGATGTGCGCCCCACACCCGTCGTCCCAGCCCTCACTTCCAGGTCCTGCGCGTCTCTGTCCTTTGTGTTTCCAGCCGCCAGTCGCCCCCGTGCGCTCCCGGAGCTCCCGGTCTCAATCTGGTTCCAGTGAGCACATCGGAGCTCCATTTCAGTCTGGTCGCGCACGTTCCCTGGTTCACAGTCTCAGTCTGCTCTCTCGCGGGTGCCGTCAGCGGTCCGCCCGCTCCCCCCTGCAGGTGGCTACCGCTTCCCGGCACCCGAATGCGGCGGCTCCCTCCCCCTTCTGTTTATCTTCCGATATCTGTGCGCGGTTTCACAGCTCCCCGCTTTGTACCTCGATACTCAGCGCTGGAGGTGTTCATTTGTAGAGATCCAGATGTATCTTCCTCCATCTCAGTCTGATTCCGTGGGTGTTCAGGCTGGTCTGGTACCTATCCGGCTCGACTCAAGGGACCGGCTGAAAAAGGGGTCCCCTACTCCTCCGCCATCTTAACTCCCAGATAATGCCAATTTTGTCCCAGAGTACTAATTTACACTCCCACCAGGAGTGATTTGGTCCACACCCATGCATTGTCAGAATTAATTTTTGCCAGTCCAATGGCATAAAAAAGTGTCTCCTCCTTGTTTTAATTTGTATTCCATGTTTCATAATGAAGCTGAACCTTTTCCATATGCTCTTATCTGTGTATCCTTTTCTATATTCTTACTGTTCTCATGTCTTCCCTATTTGCATGTTATATGATTTACCGGTTTCTTGATGATTTCTAAGAGTTTTTTATACATTCTGGATAATAATCTTTTTTGTTTGTTTGTTTCTCTGTGTTAAAGATGTCTTCCCACTCAGAGCTTCTATTCTCCCTCTTTTTATAGAGTCTTATAATCATTTTTAATTAAGGTAGTAGGATTATCAGTCTTTTTCTTGATGCCTTGCACTTTTGCGTTATGCTTAAGAAATCCACCCCCACCCTGAGGTCTTAAAGATGTTCTGTGTTTTTTCTAAAAGACTTCATGTTTTACCTTTTACCTTTGAGGTCTTTTTTTTTTTTAAGATTTATTTATTAATTTATTTGAGAGAGAGCGTGCACACAATTGCAGGGAGGGCAGGAGAGGGACAAGCAGACTCCCCACTCAGTAGGGAGCTCCATCCCTGCACGGACTCCATCCCAGGACCCTGGGATCATGACCTGAGCCGAAGGCAGATGCTTAACCAACTGTGCCACCCAGACGCCCCTACCTTTGAGGTCTTCATCCAGAATTGGGTTTTGTACCTGGAAAGATATAGGGCTCTGATTCCATTTATTTTCCATATGGGTGATTATCGAATAGTCTAGCACTTCCCCACTTTTCTCCAATGCCACTTATGTCATCTATCAAGTTTCCAAATATGCATAGGTCCATCTCTGGGCTCTCCATTTTGCTTGTCATCTTTTATGTCATTCGCTGCACGAATATCTCACTATCTTAGTTACACTTTATGATGAGACTTGATAGCTAGTAGGGTAAATTCCTCCATTCCGTCTTTTTTTCTTCTAGACTGTGCTGGCTATTCTTGGGCTTTCATTCTTCCATATAAATATTAGAATCAGCTTGCCAACCTAAATGAAAACCATGTTGGTATTTTTATTGGAAGTGCTTTGAATCTCAAGCTCAAATTTGGAAAAAATGGACATAATTTCCTTATATTTTTATTGCTATTGTAAATGACAGCTTTATCTAATTAAATTTTCCAAATGTTACTGGTATATAAAAATACAATTGACTTGTTTTTATTGGGTTTATAATTGGCAACCTGGCTCAACTCTCTTAAAAATTCTAACAAATCGTCTGACTCTGCAAACAATTATATCATGTATGAATGACAGCTTTTTTTTCTTCCTTTCTAATCCTTAAGTCTTATAGATTTTTTTTTTTTTTTGCCTAATTGTACCGGCTATAAACTGGTGAAAGCAAGAATCCTTGTAGTGTTCCTGATGTCTAAAGGACCTGCTTTTTTCTATTTCATCACTCAATGTAGCCTTTGCTCTTATTTTTTTATAGGTAGATGTCCCTTACCAGGTTCCTCTATTCCCGCTTTGCTAAGACTCTACCATAAGTTGATGTTGAATTTTATCAAACAATTTTTCTGCTTTTATTGAGAGAATGCCACATG
This sequence comes from Ailuropoda melanoleuca, assembly GCF_002007445.2. Classification (NCBI taxonomy): domain Eukaryota; kingdom Metazoa; phylum Chordata; class Mammalia; order Carnivora; family Ursidae; genus Ailuropoda; species Ailuropoda melanoleuca. The sequence continues at coordinate 195,498,850 of NC_048218.1, read as the reverse complement.
AATTTTCTCATTTGTTCCATGAACAGGATAACTATATTAGTTGATTTCAAATGTGGAGCCCGTCTTGCATTGCTGGGATATCCTCCCATTCCAATTTAGCCATGATCTGCTGTCTTTTTATATCTTGTTCATTCCGTTTGCTAAAATTCTGCTTAGGCTGTTTGTATCTGTGTTCATGAGTGAAATCAGCCTATAATCTTCCTTTCTCATGTTGCCCTCATCTGCTTTTGGAAGCAAGATTTTTATGAGCTTCACAAACCAAGCTGGGGAGTGTTCCCTCTGTTTCTATTCTCTGTAAGAGTTTCTGTGATATTTTGATAATCTGTTTCTTGAAGTCTGTGAAACCTGCTTTTGAAGCTCTCTAGGTCTTGCATGTTTCCAATGGGAAGATTCTTTAGTACTAATTCAATTTATTTGATTCAATGATGATGGAAGTATTCCATATTTGTTTTACTTTTCAGTGTTGATAAATTATATTTTCCCATTAATTTGCTTATTTCACCTAAGTTTCTATTTTGTTGGCTCATATTTGGTTTTTTTTTAATATTTTATTTATTTGACAGAGAGAGAGAGACAGCAAGAGAGGGAACACAAGCAGGGGGAATGGGAGAAGCAGGCTTCCCGCTGAACAGGGAGCCCGACATGGGGCTTGATCCCAGGACCCTGAGATCATGACTTGAGCCAAAGGCAGACGCTTAATGCCTGAGCCACCCAGGCGCCCCAAGGCATATATTTGTTCTTAATAGTCTCTTACTGTATTTGTAAGCTTTGCTGTATTTGCTACACGTTCCCTTTCTCATTTCCTAATATTGACTATTTCTGTCTTCTCTCTTTAGCTCTATCAATCTCGCCTGAAGTCCGTTAACTTTGTTCATAACATCAAAGAATGAAATCTTTGTATTGATTGTTTTTATTCTCTATTTTATTTCTATGTGTTTATTATTTCATCAGTTTCTTCTCAAATCATTGCTTTCTTTTTTCTACTTTCTTTGAGTTATTTTAATGTTCTTTTTCTAATTTCTTAAATCAAATACTCAGTTCCTAGATTTTTAGCCATTTTTATTTTATAATATAAATGTTTAAGGCTATAAAATCCCTTACTACTGCATCTCACAAATTTAGATATGTTGCATTTTCATTGTTTTCAAATCGGAGCATTTTATTTTTCACAAAACAGCATCAAGCCCCGTGATTTATTACAAAATGAACATTCGATTAACCAACAACCAGGTTGAAAAATAGAATATGACTTGTACCCCAAAAACCCCTGAGCATCCCTTCTTAGTCAGTACACTATCCCACCCTCCCCGAAGCTAACCATTATCCTGACTTCTATGGTCATCCTCTTCTTTTTTTAAAGTTTTTTACTCTTAAGTGTTCATCCCTAATCACAACAGTTTTGTTTCACAACGTTTTTGGTTTTTCTGTTTGTTTCTATAAATGGGCACATCCGGAATATACTCTTTTGAATCCGCTTTCTTTCACTCAACATTATACTTGAGAAATGTATCCACATGATTGTTTATAGCTAGAGAGTTTGTTCATCTTCATTCCTGTAGTTCTCGTTGTATGAATATATAACAAATTTGTTATCATTCTACTCTTGATGAACGCTTGAGCTATTATGAATCATGTTGCTGGGAACAAGCTTGAAGTCTCTTAGCACATATATGCCTGTACTTATATTAATTAAACACCTACCCATAGAATCACTAGCTCCACGGGTATGAGAATCCTCAACGTCAGTAGTAATGCTGATCATTCTCTAAGAGAGCCAGATACCAAATTACACCCCCATCAGCAGGGGAGCTACTATCCAGTCTCATCAGCACTTGAAATTATCTTTGGTTTCCATTTTAGCCATTCTGATGAGAGGCTAGTCATTTCTACTTGCATTTTCCTGATTGTAATGCTTCATAGGTTTATTGGGCAGAAGAGAATATTTGTCACTGCTAAAGAAAGAAGCGTAAACTGGGAGACAGATTTAGAGAACTCACCCAGAATACAGCACAGAGGGAAAGAAAGATGTTGAAATTGAGGTTATATGAAATGAAAGACAGAGTAAGAATATTTAATGTATCATTTTTTGGAATTCTGGAATGAGATAATATAAATAATGGAAGAAAGTAATATTTGAGGAAATATTAACTGAGTGTTTCCAAGAGTTGATGAAAAGCACAGATCCTCAGGGTCAGGAAGCCCAGTGAATTCCAAGAAGTACCAATAAGAAAAGAATCCGCATCAAGATTCTGACAGTCGGGGCACCTGGGTGGCTCAGCTGGTTAAGCATCTGCCTTCGGCTCAGATCATGATCCCAGGGTCCTGGGATCGAGTCCCGAGTCGGGCTCCCTGCTCAGCGGAGAGCCTGCTTCTTCCTCTACCCCTCTCCCCTGCTTGTGATCTCTCTTTCACTCTCTCACTCTCAAATAAATAAACTCTTAAAAAAAAAAAAAAAGATTCTGACAGTCAAAGACAAAACACTAAAGAGAAAGAGAAGATCTTAAAAGCAACTGGTGAGAACAGAAAAATTACCCATGATAGAATAACAATTAGATTGACTTCTGACTTCTCAACAGCGACAAATGAAGCCAGAACGCAGGGGAATCATATTTTCAAAGGCCTAAGAGAGAGTCACCTTAGAATGGATATCTAATGATAGTTTCTTTCAGGATCAAGAATGAAATAAGTATCTTTCAGTGAAGACTGGAAAACATTTACTAACACTAGACTCTCGTTAAAGCTAAAGATCAGATCATTGGTAAAACGTTGTGCCAGCCATTAACAAACAGGAGATTCACAAGAACCAGAAAAGAAAACATAATATTGAGGTGTCGATCCAATCCTTCCCTTTTTTCCCAGGAAATACAGATATACAATTTGCAAAAAGTTAACATGACTCTCATACAAATAAACATATGTCAAGATCAGTGCAACTCATGTATGAGGAAATCAGCAGGATGGTGGGGGCTGGTTCAAAGGAGGAGGAGAGGGTGAAGCATTGTATTGTCATTAAAGAAAGAAAATGTTGGAATAAGATTGTTAGGTGAGGTACAAAACTAGTTAATGTGCTTCGGGCAATAAAACCATAAGCGTCAGTTATATCTTCAACCAGAGAGAAATCATCTGACTATCTGCTTGACAAAAATCTATAAATTATCATGCAAACTTCACAGAATCTGAGTCTTTATCAGTAGCAGAAACTGAGTCAAATAAAGATACATCTCCTAGATAATTAAAGAAACTTCAGGTGGATAAACAATGCTTCAACAGGACATCAAAAGGACATGCTGTCCTCCTTTTGTCTTATTTCCAAATTTGAGATAATTTTTCTTTTTTTTTTAAGATTTTATTTATTTATTCAACAGAGAGAGAGACAGCCAGCGAGAGAGGGAACACAAGCAGGGGGAGTGGGAGAGGAAGAAGCAGGCTCATAGCTGAGGAGCCTGATGTGGGGCTTGATCCCAGAACGCCGGGATCACGCCCTGAGCCGAAGGCAGACGCCCAACCGCTGTGCCACCCTGGTGCCCCTGAGGTAATTTTTCTTAACAGAACAAATCTCCACCTAATGAAATGAACCACAGCAGTAATGTTGGCATCACACGACTCTGTCCCCAGCCATGGACTAGGTCACCACTGACTCCAACTAGGTTGTTCAGCTTCTCTACCAGCTACTGGGAATTGGGGCATCCTCGAGGCTCCCCCTACAACTAGGGAGCAGTCTGCCATTTTGTGACAGCCATGTTTATCCATACTCCTGCCAGAGAAGTAGAAGCTTGTCTGCAGAGAAAAAGAACCTAAATCAAACATGGAGAAAGAAGCAAAAGAGTCCAGGTGACCCCAAGTGAGCGAGAAGAGTCAGGATAAAAGAACCAACGCGGATCTTGATGACTTTCCATCCCCTTCCTGATTCCAGGCCTTCAGGAAGCCTAGGCTGTATGTAGCTTTTGGCCTTGGGTGCTATGAGATACTCGAGTATCCCCGAGTAAATTCCCCTTTGTGCTCCAACGGAGTTAAGCGAGTTTTAAAATTAAAAAAAAAAAAAAAAAGAGTAACCTACAAATTGAAAATCGGAGACTCAAGACAAAGCAATGCGAAATTATCCAATCAACACAGCTCCACGGGTCTAGGTACAGGACCCCCTTGATAGGTCAGAAGACATCAGTTTTTATGTGTTTCCTGTTAACCCAGGGTAAGGCTACTCCGCTGTTCAGTTAAGTGCCACGTGGAAGACAGGTGGTTGGGACTTACCGTGAGCCAAGAGTTGCACCGGGCTAAGCCCATGAGCTCATTCCCACGGCACATGTGGTAGATTGGGGAAGATAATCACACCGCTCCCCTTTGCAGCTTCTCACCGTTCGTTCCCATGGCCTATAGCTGGTGTCTCTCAGCCTGCTGTATACCCTCCGTTGCCTATAGTGGTATAAGAAACACATAAGAAATCGCCACAGCTCTTCAGTTGGACTGCTCAGGTCAATTCATGGGTGCATCAGGAAATTAAAATACCCACATGTCGAATGGGTCGTTACGATTACATTGAATATTTTTTTTTAAATGTTCAAGATTCCAAGCCAATACTTGACCCTAGGGCATCTCTAGGAAGACCCGGGGAGAAAGGAGAGAGCCCCACAGGGAGCTGGGGCAGGAAGGGCAGTGGTGCGTGGACAGGAAGCAGGGCTGGGGAGGGATGGGCCCCCCGGGAGAGAGCCGAGCTGGGGTCGAGATGACAAATCGAATCTGACCATCTATGGCAAACAAGGGAAAGTCAGATCTCACCAACTGTTTACCCTCTATAAACCTTTTTAAAATTACCCTAGTGCGTGTGACAGCAAGTAAGAACCGGGAATGGGGCTTTTATGAGAAGCTTCTCAGAATGTGTGAAATAACAAAAGGTCTGGTTTTCCATCTCAGCTCTTTTGTGCCCTCACATCAAATGGAAACTCAGCAGGCCCGCGGGCCACCGCTGCTTCTAATTAAGGCCCCAAGGTGAGGCAGCGTTTCAGGGGGTATCATCCCAGCGAAACAGAAATTCCACCTCTGCCTCCAGCAGCAGAAGGCTGATCTGGGCTCGGTGTGCTGTGTTTGTTCTCAGCTTGCACTAAAAATGGCAGGCGCACCTGCCTTCCAGACACCCTCCAAGCAAGTTCATTCTAACGCTGATTCTCTTGTTCAAACAACTCAGAGCACAGATAACAGATGTTAAATAGAGGAGGAATGAGAAGCTAAGCATTTCCCTTTTTTTTTTTTTAAAGATTTTATTTATTTATGTGACAGAGAGACAGCCAGCGAGAAAGGGAACACAGCAGGCGAGTGGGAGAGGAAGAAGCAGGCTCCCAGCGGAGGAGCCCAATGCGGGACTCGATCCCGAAACGCCGGGATCACGCCCTGAGCCCTGAGCCAAAGGCAGACGCTTAACGACTGCGCTACCCAGGTGCCCCTAAGCATTTCCCTTTTTATGTGTATTTTTGTGTGCATGTGTTTGTGTGTGTGTGTGTGTGGAGGAGGGCTATTGTACATAAAAGGATGACTATTGCTTCCCTTTGCAAAAATGCTGCCCCATCCCATCATACAGGAGTCAACTCTAAAATTTGGGGTGTGCTGGTAAGTAGCCTTATTTCAGCCACGTTTCTGAAGGAGGGGGTGGTTCTCAAACCTTACTGATCATCAGAATCACCTGGAGGGCTTGTTAAAAGGCAGATTGTCAGCCTCACCCCCAGAGCTTCTTTTTTTTTTTTAAGATTTTTTATTTATTTATTAGACAGAGATAGAGACAGCCAGCGAGAGAGGGAACACCAGCAGGGAGAGTGGGAGAGGAAGAAGCAGGCTCATAGCTAAGGAGCCTGACGTGGGGCTCGATCCCATAACGCCGGGATCACACCCTGAGCTCAAGGCAGACGCTTAACCGCTGTGCCACCCAGGCGCCCCACCCCCAGAGCTTCTGATTCTGATTCTGATTCAATAAATCTGGGTTGGAGTCGGAGAATTAGCATTTCTAACAACTTACTCCGGGAGGCTGGCTGCTAGTTCAGGGACCATGCTTTGAGAATCACTGTTCTAGGACAATAAAGAGAAAGAGAAAAGGTGAAGAATTATGGGCTGGGTGACCTCCGACCCAGCCTGTGGGCATTTTGAGACACAGCCGGTAGACAAAGGAGGCAGAGTTGCAGAGGACCTGAGCAGGTTTGTGGAAGGGCAGGCTGAGAGCAAGCAGAAGGGGTTTTTTCTTAAAGGATTACCAAGTGTGGTAGGAGGAGGGGGTACTTAGCCAGAGAATGGGCTTCACATTTGCTGCAGGAGTGGGGATGGTTCTCCTTGACCCCCGCCCCAGCTTCCTGGGTCTTTCCTGAAGCCCCAGGCGCGGTCTCGCTCTGCGTTGCTTCCCTCTCTTAGAGGCTGCAGATGTCCGGGCCCCCAGTGGTTGCCCTGCTCTTGCTCTCCACTGCCCCGTGTCTCCCCTTGTTGGGAAACCCCGCTGCTGGACAAAGGAGCTTCCTCAGCTTGGTTCCCAGCGAAGAGGGTTGAGAGTCAGCACATTGTGGGTTCCACTGTTTCAGGACCGAGCTGGAGGGCACAGTCTGCCTCTCACTGCATCCCCGGCCAAGCATCCCTCCCCAGCAGTCTGTCCTGCCCCAGGTGGGTCGATCTCGGGGGGGGGGGGCATCTGTCGTATAGAGGGTGTTAGATTAACTAAACGAGAGGCCATCAGACTAGGGCTGGGTCTACTGCCTTAGCCGCCCCACCAGAGCAGACTCGAAGCTTGTAACGGCGCAAGATTACAAAATCAGAATCCTTACGACAACCGCCCACAAACAGCTGACTAGGCTTTAAGCTACAGCTAATTAAATAATTTCCTTTTTTTCCTTCCTCACTGTCTCCAAAGAAATCTTTCTCCCGGCTCTCGGGGGCAGAGCACTCCTAACCCCTTCTGGTTTGACGCTGCCAGATTCAGATCGATTTTTGCTCAAATAAACTCTGAAGCTTTTAAGATGCCTCAGTTTCTCTCCTAACAAGGGAAATAAGAATGCAGCGTTCATGTTTCCGTGTGGTGTTTCCTTCCTCACTGCCCCACCTTCCCGCTGGTTTTTGGTGAAAGACTCCAGGCAATACTAATAAAACAGCCAGAGGTCCTGGTCTTGGCCATACACAACGTGAGTCGTGGCAGGACTGACCGCATCATTTTCAGGGCCCAGTGTAAAATGAACACGCAGAGCCCCGTGTTCAAAACGCATTAAGAATTTCAAGATGGCGACACCAGGGCATTAAACCAAGCATGGAGCTCTTCTGTGGATGCAGCTCGGGGCCACCACACCAGTCGCACGCCCGCGGGGCCACACCTGGCCATGGGCTCATCTATAGGAGCATGGAGGTGGAAAGCTCCAAGCTCCCCCTAAACTGGGCTGCTGCCCCCTGTTTCCCATCAAACAACTAGGAAATGTAGTCTCTGACCTCAGAGACTCTCCAGGGCCTGGGGAGGCAGACTTCACATGGGTGAAATGATACGGCTGACCAAGGATATATCTAGCTCTGCTTGCTGGCGCTTCTCCAGCAAGGTTAGCTAGGAAAGGTAAGCACAGGAGACCCTTCAGTTTCAAGGGCAGGGAAGGTAAAGTTGAAATAAGGAGGCTCCGGCACCTTCTGTATGATCACGGAAGTTTGCGCTCGGTTTCTGGAGGGCTCTGACAGTATTCAGAATTCTAATGTGCAAATCAGAGAGCCAACCTGTGTGATGTCTAGGTGTCTCCCAGCCCTATGAGCATGTACTCAGCCCTCTTTACAATGCAGGTCCAGCTGTCTGTCATGTAACACTCTCTCCTAAAACTTGGTGGTTTAAAACCACCACCATTTCGGGATGCCTGCGTGACTCGGTTGGTTAAGTGTCTGCCTTCAGCTCAGGTCATGATCCCAGGGTCCTGGGATCGAGCCCTGCATCAAGCTCCTTGCTCAGCGGGGAGCCTGCTTCTCCCTCTCCCTCTGACTGCTGCTCCCCCTGCTTGTGCTCTCTCTGTGTCAAATAAAGTCTTTATAATATCTCACCATTTTGTGGATTATAAATTCAGACAGGGCTCAGCCACTCAATTTTTCTGCTCCACGCGGTATCAGTGAGGGAGGCCCCAAGATGGCTTCACTGAAATGCTTGTGCCTTCACAGCGATGGCTGGAAGGCTGAGCCCAGCTGGGACGATCGTCCGGAGCTCACATGTGTTGCCTTTTAAGCCTGGACAGCTCAAGGTAGTAAATTCTTNAAAAAATAAAACAACCATCATTTTATAATATCTCACCATTTTGTGGATTATAAATTCAGACAGGGCTCAGCCACTCAATTTTTCTGCTCCACGCGGTATCAGTGAGGGAGGCCCCAAGATGGCTTCACTGAAATGCTTGTGCCTTCACAGCGATGGCTGGAAGGCTGAGCCCAGCTGGGACGATCGTCCGGAGCTCACATGTGTTGCCTTTTAAGCCTGGACAGCTCAAGGTAGTAAATTCTTACCTGGCAGTTCCCATAAGCCTCCTGGAGCTCAGGGCTCCCGGAAGAATGTTCCAAGGGGCCCAGCAGGGAGTTCTGAGTCTAGCCATGGAAATCCCAGAATGTCACTTCTGCATTCTGTCAGTCAAGAAAATCACTAAGACAAGCTCAGATTCGAGTAGAGGAAAATTGAACTCTCAATTGAACGGAAGGAGCAGCAAAGCCATCACTGATGCTCATGAATGTGGCCCAGATAAGAAAGACAACAGGGAACTCCAATCAGCATACCCACGGTCAAAGAAAAGGCCTAGACTCAACGTTAAAGTACTGGAGAATGAGTATATATTTTACATTTTAAATTAAAATAAAATGGCTTAAGCTATATAGGTCCAATTTTTATATTGATTCCACAATCTTTTTTTCTTTATTTTGACCAATCATATGAGATAAGAATCTATTGTAAATTTTTTTTTTTAATTCAAGGACCTAGATCCATGACAATTCCTTATTTGTCCTTCAGGGCCCAAAGCACCAAGCACAGAATGCATTTGCTAATTCAGTGGGGAAAGGGGGGGGGCGGCGGGGGACTCTTTTTTGCCCCAGAGCTTCCTGCCACAGCTCTACGCTTTGTAATGTGAAGTTTCAGTTCCTACTGCTAGCTCACCTTTGTTGTGGGCCATTGTCACCTCTTGTCTCCACTGGCAACTTGGCCAAACCTGCCACTTTCCGGAGGGCCCCTCAGCCCCATTGCTCTCAAACACAGAGACTCTCTCTTTCCCTGCCTGCTTCTAACTTAAGCTGGGGGATGCTTCTCACTCACAGAATTCCAAGGAAAGCCAATGTTGCCCTTATGCAGATTTTGAAATGCCCATCATCTACACCAGTCTCTCATGAAGCCATGATTGCTTGGGCCCCGGACAGCTTCACTAATGATCCAACCCCAGGTGCCATCATACCCTGGGCTCCTGTAGACCCTGCCCCTCAGAGTCCACTCATCCTTTGTTGCCATGGTAACCATCTCTGGGCTTCCGTCCCACCCCCTTCATGCCCCTAGTGCCTGCTCCAATAATCTTTGGCAAAAGAGTACCTAGACTTTCCTACTGTCCTTACCCATTAAGCCTCTTCCAGTGAGCCTCACCCGTGGCTGTTCTTGCCTCATTGTAAATCCCAGCGCTCCCCTGCCTGCTGTCCATGCCATTCCTCTCCCTGTAGCCTATGCATCACATGAAGATTGCTTCTAGACAGCCACGCATACATCTTATCACTTCCCACAAAATCGCAAACCCTTTGAGAGCAGAGACCATGGTTTATAGGGAACAGGACTGGGCTTCCCAATACACGCTCTAAAGACATGTACTCAAATGTCTAAGAAGTGTATGTAAATTGTGCCAAGCCCTAGACTAGGCACTTTATGTGATTTAATTTAATCCATATATTTAATCCTTACCCCATCCCTCTGTTACCTTCTCTCAGGTCTAATTTTAACAAAATTCCACCAAGAGGAAAGAATCTGGATGTTCCACATAGTTCATTATAATGGGATTTGGCGCCTGGTCCAAGCACAGTCCAGAATGCCAACCAGAGGCATCAGCATCGCCAGGTGGGGTCCATGGCAATGATTTCCTGGCAGGTGAGCTCGAGTTGCATTAGGAGGGACGTGGCTCAGACCCCAGGCAGCGAATGGAACAGACCGGAAGTAGGTTTCCTGTTCTAGAGGAAAGAAGCCATGCACAAGCTGTGAGGAACGAACTTGTGGAAGTGATGGGTGGATCCCACTTCCTCAAAAAAGTCAGACTTTAATTGTCTTATTATATATTCTACAAAAATTGGAACCAGGGAGAAAAAGAACAAGCCACAGAAATTCGTTCTTGGCTCCTATCAGACCATTGAGTCCCAAACCACAGTCCCAAAGTCTGTTTGCTATTGAAAAGGCACTTCGAAGACCAAAAGGCACCGGCACGTCTAGTGGGCTCCCTGGCTCAGTTGCCTAGTTGCAGGGTTGGGAACATTTGCCAGCAGCCTGCTCTGGTACACCCTGTCCCTGCCCCAATCTACTGCAGTAATTAGCTTTGCTCGTTAGTTTCAAGTAAATAATCTCCTTGTCACAGCTGGGATCCTTTATCAGAACAGTGGACGTTAGGGTTTGCAGAACCAAATAATTTTTTCCCCTTGGAATTCCCTGGAACACGAAGTTATGACCTAGAGATCTGTAGGAGGCAAGTAAACTTCCAAAGACATCTCAGAGTTCCAGGGAGTAGCTCTGCCCAAGAGGTGGAAGAGTCGGGCATTGAAAGACAAACACATACAAGACGAACACACAGCAAACCTTTGGAATGGACATTGATCTTTCCTTCCAGTTTAATGGTTCAGATCAACACACACGCGTAAGTATCTGCCGTGTGCCAGGAAACGCAGTCCTGCCCTCATGGAGTGCCCAGTCTAGGGGGAGATGGACAAGTAAACTGGTAGTAAAGACACTAATAGCATTGAGGCACCAAGAATGCACTTGCATGCTGAATGCATGGAGGGAGGGCGCCCTAATCCAGCCTGGCTCTTCAAGGAAGATGTGGAGATGGAACTCCAGCATCGATTTAAGAAGGATGAGAAGAAGCAGTCAGAAGGCCGTCTGCAAGGCTAGCGGAGTGAGGAGGCATGGGGTTGATTCTGAGCATTTTTAAAACAATTGGCAAAGGACATTTTCTCATTCTTTTGTCCCTTGGCATCCCATCATTATGCCCATTTCAAAGAGGGAGAAAGCAAGAGGAGAGACTTCAGCTCTGCTCTGGGTGGCCTATGGGGTTGCAGCTGGGGGGAAGGGGGGGGAAGGGCAGTGCTGGCAAGGTGAGGCAGATCTCCTGCCAGCTTCAGAGAGTGTCTCGTGGTGGCAGAACATCCTGTCCCTGACCATTTCATCTCTGGACCCCCGCCCCTCACACGGGCTGCCAGGGACATAGCAGCACCCTTAGTGCCAGAGGGGGTCATCATTGCCAGAGAGGGAGCCAGCCTGCCTATAGCTTCAAAGACTGCCTGAGCCAGAGCTCAGCCCCAAATCCCATTCTCCTTCAGTGTGGCAGACCTTTCTGTGGAGTTTAACCCAGGGCTGCCCAGCTGAAGAAAGGAGACATGGGTAGATGGAGGGCAAAAGGGATATCTTTTCACTTAGATCGATGGGAAGTTACAAACCAAGGAGAAAAATAAGGCAAAGAGTTAAATAGTTGCATGGCAGTTAAGAGCCTGAGCTTAGGAATCAGATGGTGCTGGGTCCAAGTCCCAGCCCTGCCACTTCCCAGCCGTATAGGTCCGTTCCTGGATCTCCCTGAACCTGTTTCCCCATCTGTAAAGGGGGTGTAATAATAGTACTCACCCCAGCGGGTCATTGTAAGGATTAGAGGCAGTAATACATGGAAATGCTTCATGCAGCATCTGGCACATAGTAGCTACTCAATAAACACCAGCCATAGTCTTTTCTGGCCATTTGCATCCCCCGTGTCAATGCCCAGGAAGCCCGAATCCACCAAGTTTTTACCAGGACAACTGCTTTTATTGGATCATTTTGCAGAGAGCCAACAATTTTTTATACTAGTTTTTTTGTTTTTTTAACCAGAAAATAAAAAAGATACTGTCTAGTAACAAGAGTTTCCAGGGAAGACCAGAGCTACGGCACGGCTGTCCGCCAGGAAATGGATTCTCACGCCCTTTCAGGTAGAGGGGCTTATTTAATGGGACTTTGCCTTATCGATGCCCAGCCTCTGCTCATGGGCACGTTTAGTGATGTGTGATGTCTCACCATGGGCAATCCCTTTGAACAGCCTGGCTGGACGCCAGCGTACCAGCTCCTGGGATGAGCTGAAGTAGAGAGGAGGGGCTTTGCCCATTGGTTTATTTAGACTAATTCACATCACTTTTACTTTGATCAGCAGCTACTATGCTCAAGACACTGCTTTAAAAATCATTGTCCAAACCTGGGACAATAGGAGCAGAGTCACCGAATGGGCTGCTCCTCAATTATGAAATCCACGCTCTCCATCCACAGCCGCGATCACAGTCTGCAAATGATACTTACCTACAGCGGTGTAACAGCTCAGCGCTGGAAATACGCGTCCGTATCCAGGGCCTCCCTGTGACAGAGGCAGCCCGGGATTCCGATTCTTACCTTCCAGAGGAGGAAACAGTCTCCAAGAGCTTATGCACTCAAGTCTGGCACCATCCACCTGTGGCCTCCTGATTCCAAAGCTCTTACCGTCACTAAATCAGATGGATTCTGTCACATGGAGGGGGCGCGCTGCAAAGTCTTTACAATGCATTCTAGAGAGCACATTTCTAGGAGAGCTGGCTCGTGTCCAGGTATGGGCTATGGCCCTAAGAAGCCGTAATCTCCGTTTATGTCATGATCTATCCATCCGAGGAGGGAATTTTGCAACTGGCTTTATCACGCTCCAAGTTCTGCTGTTACCTGAATTAGAACTATTCCATCCACAGGCCAAGCCTGACTAGAGGGAAATCTCTGGGACTTTAAAGCCTTTCTGGGGGTGGGGGGTGGGGGAGGATAGCACAAGACATTCTTTTTTTTTTTTTTTTTTTTTTAAGTTTTTTTTTTTTCNTCATTGGCCAAAGAGAGACACAGCGAGAGAGGGAACACCAGCAGGGGGAGTGGGAGAGGGAGAAGCAGGCTTCCGGCTCGATTCCAGGACCCTGGGATCATGACCTGAGCCAAAGGCAGATGCTCAACGACTGAGCCACCCAGGTGCCCCAGCACAAGTCATTCTTGATGGAAAATTTCATCTACTGCTCCAGCTGACCCAAGCTTTCTGACCTCCAAGCCACACACCATATCTCTTCTCGGGCTTTAGTCTTCAGGAATGAAAGGAAACCACACTGACTAGAGGGTAAGCATTCTTTGTGTACGGTGAGCAAGAGTTCTGACCACTGCTCTCCTGTAAAGGCTTTGGGTGGAGGGCTTGGGAAAGATCATCCTGCGCCCAGAGAATCCACTAGAGAGCCACGCACCAACCAGGGTGCCTCAGCGTTCTTGGTACCCTCACAAATAGAGGGGAAGCCACATGGGGAACCTAGACTGAGTCAAGTATCTGGCAGGAAATAAAACAACCACCCATCAAGGTGAATGGTACTGGAAACCAAAACATCAGAATGGCAACAAGGCCCAGACTTTCCTGTAAATGGCAAAAGGGCCCAGAATGCCCGGGCTATGCTGAATGTGTTCTACTGATTTTCTTCCGGGGCACGGCAGCTCACTTAACAATGAATCCAAGCCCTCGCCCCTTGCCCTCTTCTGCTTAGGACAGTCAATAGAGTCTGTATCCCGGGTGGCATGCTTAAGCACTAAGTTAGCCTGTCCTGACTACCTTGCACTTGCTGTCACATGAGATGGAAAGACCCCCTGAGGTTCAAGGCACTGGATGTGGGTTCTCTCCCCACTGCAACCAACCAGAGCCTTCCCCTCCAGGCTCTTGTGTGCCCTCCTGGCATCTGGGAGGAGGGGGTAAGAGCGGAGCAGAAGTGATTTGCTCTGAATGACCCAGAAGAGCGGAACAGGAATTCAGCTGCCCTGACCTTGGCAATGCCCACCCCCAATTTGTCTGGAAAGCTGGGGACACTGCCACTCATGGGAGCCCCAGCAGAGATGGTCCTAAAGCAGGTAGCTTCACCCCACCCACCCTCTTTCTCTCTCCCCCTCCCCCAACCTTTCCCCTGTTTTCCTGAACTGCCCAGGCCCTTTAATTTCTGGGCTTTCTTCATATTCTGTCTCTGTGGGTCAACCCCTCTGCTGTTCAGTCCCCACAAGAATTACCTATCCTAGGATCCAATAACCAACCCCAAGACTCTGCCCTCAACCAAACGTGGGGTTAGAAAGAGCCTAAAGAATAAATTCATTCTAAAAGGATAATGGCTTAATACATTGTGTTTCTCAGGTATATGAGCATTTTTCAAGGCAAAGGGCATTTATCTTAAGACTTAATGGTAGACCTTGGGCATTATGACAGGCAGTGAGGAAATAATTTGTAGCAAGGGGCTGTATCACCCACCTGATAGGGGGCAGTCCGGTGTGGTAAATTCCACCTCTTGGTCAGTCCTAGGTCACTGCTTTTCCTCTGAAATCATTATCTCCTCGCCCAGCTGCTGAGAAGAGAGAACAAAGCTGCCAGCTGATTATTATTCAAGCACAAAGCAGACCATTTATTTTAGCAGGTTCAGAGCCATTATCTCCCCAGGACACATGCTACAGTGTATGCGCACTTTATCTAGCCACATTGCCTTCTGTCCTCCAATCCTTAAAGAGTGTGTTGTTCCTCTCTCTGGAGCAGGGCAAAAAGGAACTGCAGAAAGACATTTGTTGTAGCAATGACCTACGAAAGCTTCTCTCTCCTTCCTTTGCTGCCTGGATGTCTCCAAAGCAATAGTATTTCCTGTCTCTTCCTGAAACGCAGGCAAATGAGAGAAGGTCTGAGAAAAGCAGCCCCGGGCGGCCATCTTCCATCTGAAACAGGGGCAGAACCACACTCTCAACCTCACCACCATCAGCAAGGATTCAGGCTCCTTTGCTGCCAACAGTCTCAAGAAAGGATTGCCAGATAAAACACAGGATGCGTAGTTAATTTTGAATTTCAGATGAACAGTGAATAAATGTTTAGTATCTAAGTACTATCTCATGCAATATTTGGGACAGACAAACTAAAAAAGCATTCATTTTTCTTATGTGCTAAACATGGCGACCAACCACGTCATCTCTCCCTCCTCACCCCCGTCCCCTGTACCCTCTCCCCCAGCTGGCTCTGGTCACCACACAGTCCTAGACTGGACACAGGAAGTACAACAGAATTCCCTTGCTGCAGATGAGGATTTATGGGAGTCCACACCGGAAGCATATAGAATGATGTCAACCTGAGTTGAGCATTGACCAGTGTCAGAGATATATCTCACTGGGAGATGCTTCGCATCTGGTTGCTTCAGACTTGCTTGCCTGAGGCCATGCTGAATAAACCAATAAATATGTTCTCTGGCTTCAGAAAACCCAGGGACCACTTCTCTAGAGGAGATAGTGAAGTTTAGGAGGGAGGCCTCTGGCTTGTCTATGTCACTCTCCCTCTGCCCCATCTGAAAACTGTGAGATTCACCGAGATGCCGAATATCCTTTCCTTTTCGAAATTCTCTGAGTCTGTCCGCCCCTAGCTGGCTGAGAAGTCCAGTCTTCCTCCCTCTGGTGTTGCTCAGACTTGCTCCAGTCCCAGGACATCCAGGGGTCCGGCTTCTGCCCCAGTGACTTCTCTCACCGGCAGTCCCAGCGGCAGACTGTCTCCCAACCGTTCCTGATGCATCTGACTCTTCGCCACCCTCCCATCCTAAATGTGGGTCCTGTTCGGAGGTCCTTATCAGAGTTAGCACCCCAAGCTTTCTGGCTCTCCCACTGGTCCTGGTGTATCTATCTCCTGCTTCCCCAAGAGCAACCAGTCAATATTAAGCAATAGTCATCATCCCTGAGCATAGACTGAAAGCAATCACATGAATCCTAACACAATGAGGGCTTTATGGTGTCGTCCTTGATACACGGTAGCAGCCTGGTAAAGTTTACTTTTAAAGCAATATTAAACCAATACCACCGATCCTTCCCTCTTGCTGCCATGTCTTCATTCCGTTTTTGGTCTTTTTGTTCTATTTGAACCGTGTTCTCTTTTGCTAATCACACTGAAATCAATCTGTCCATTTGGATTAATTGACCAGTAAAGTCCTTGGAAAGGTCAGTCCATCTTTTCGTTAAATGAATCCCCCTGTGGGACCTATCCAGCCAATAACTTGTATTTTCTCTCAGCATCTGCCGGGTTTCTTTCTGCCCAAAGCAAACCATAAAATAAAAAGTGCCAGTGAATTTCGAGATTCACTGGAACTTTTATTTTGTAACTTTGCATCTAAGATCCTCTGAAAGCACTTTTTTTCCCCGGACAAAACAAAACAAAAACAAAAACAGAAACAGAAAAAGAACAACTCTACCCTCTCAAGCATGTTATTGTTTGGAAAACAGACACAGAGGAGTTTACCACTTGCCCAAAGCCAACACTGGTGAAAATTTCTGAGATTAAGAAAAAACAAAAAGATGGGATTTTGTGGTAGAGATTTTTCCTTTTATATTTTACTTGTGATTTTCCCAATGCCAAAATTTATGACTCAACAACAGATATCCCCCCTGAGGCTCTCATGGCTGCTAATGACAGTATTTTGGGGCTTTTTCCTTTCTACATGAGAATCTCAAGGCTTCATATTCCAGAATGCTGGCTTGATCCCCAGCGAGAAAAATCTCATTGGTATAGCATCTATTTCTATTGTTTTGTAAGAATGAAAAGAAGCCACATAATTCAGCCTGGAGCATGAGAAAAGGAGCTCCAGGAAAAGACGTCTCTGTGGGGCCATGACAGCGAATGACAAAGCAGATGAACAGGAGGCCCCCACTTCCCTCAGAGAGAAGGTCACGCAGGTCCTCCCTCTGCCTGTCCTCCAGGCTGCTGTTTCATAAGATACTAGATACCCAGCAAATGAAAGCGGACTTTCAGTGAGCTGGTTCATTCATTCATTCAAAAACCACTTATGGCCTATCTCTCCCATGCCGAGTACCATGCCACACACAGAAGATGGCAAGGTGAAGGGGACCCGCTCTGTGACCTCAGAGAACTTTCAGACTAATGCATGAGACAGATCTACAAATAGTAAATGCATCACAATGCATCTCTATGGGTTGGAATGTAAGAACTGGCTTTCTGTTGCAGGGGTTCTCAACCGTGGGTGAGTTTGACCCCCCTGGAGACATTGGTCAATGTCTGGGGACATTCCAGGTTGTAACAACTGGGGTGAGGGAGTACTACTGGCATCTGGTGGGTAGAGGACAAGAAACTTCCTACACATCCCACAATGCATAGGCCAGTGCCCCACAACAAAGAACTACCCAGTCCCAAATGGGGATCGTGTGGAGGTTGAGAATCCCAGCGTAACTGAGCGAATATGATGGGGTCATTCCTATCATGGCGGCTCAGGCTCTTGAGTTCACATGGCCACTTGTGCTCTTTCCCTGGCTCTGTCATTGATTGGCTCCTGCCCTAAGCAAGTTAGTCCCCATCTCCTCTTCAGTTTCCTTCAGTCTCTAATCTCCAATCCCTTCCTGTCTAAGAATCTATGCTTTTATTGGGCCCATACAGTGCTTGCACTAAGCCCTGCTCCTGTCAGAGAAGGCCTTGGCCAAGGACTGTTGGCTCCACCCAGTTCGAGGAGATAAGCTTGTCTCCTGGGTTGATCCTGAGGCTAAATCAAGGAGGGTGAGTGTGACCTCTGCCCAAGGACCTCCGGTTAGGACACCTCCATCTTTGGAGGCTGTTTTCCCGTCAGCAAATAAGAACAACTTCATTCATCCGCCTCCCTGTGTCAGGAGGAAAGGAAGGAGTACATGAAGCAAAATGGAAAATGACCCAGATGCTGCTCCAGGGACCAAGCCCAAATGCTACAGTCCACTTCTCTCCCTCCTGGAGGCTCTGAGGCAATGAAAGGGTATGAGAGACTCCTCTCAGGACCAGCTCTGTGGCCTAGGGAGGTGGGCTGGGCTGGGGAGGGGTTAGTATCTCTTTATATGTCTTTGGAACTGCCTGAAGGAGGATCTCTGTCACTTGTCTCCCTGAGGGGAAGTTAAACGTGGATTCTTGGCCACATATTTGAGGCACTGGGGCTGGGTGTGCGTCCAGTGCCCTCAGACTCTCTCTCTCTCTCTCTCTCTGGCTTTAAACTCCTTCACCAAACAGAAAGACCCTTTCAGGGCCAATGGGCTGGGGAACAAAGCAGCTTTGGAGCAGAGGGGAAGCAGGCCCTGGAGGAGGGAGAGAGGCTCTAGTCTGGGCCTAAACATAAGGCCTTTCTAGGGCTCCCGTGGTGCTGACTGTAGACAGAAAGGCAGGAAAAGGGAGACGGGCCAGGGCTGGCATTGATAGCCACGTTCATTTCTGAGTGACTAGGCTCACTGTGCTGGCAGAACAGAATCAAGGTCTATAATTGGAGTCTGTGTGTCCTCTCTCCTGCTAGACCATTTGACGTGGCACATTCTGTGTGCAAGGAACAAAGGAACCTTTTTTTTTAATAGGGAAAAAACTAAAATTCAGAGACATCAGGTAACATGCCCAAGTTACTTAAAATGCTAGGCAAGGGGACTTCTCTTCGTGTTGCTGACTGTTAGATTTGCTTCATGAGTGTATCAACAATAAATGTACCTAAGTCCCTAACCACATAGTTCCCGTTCTCTGTGTGTCCATTGTTTGGCTTTTGGTTTTGAGGGTTGTTGGGGTTTTTTTCTAGTACAATTTGCATTCAGTAAAATTTGCAAACCTTAAGTATACAGCTCAATCACTCACACACACACACCCATAAAGCATTCATGTGGACAAAAATATAAAACATTTCCATCATTCCAGAAAGTTCTCTCTTGCCCTGTTTTAGTCAACAGCCCCCCTCACCCCAGGAAGTCATTTTTTTTTAATACTTCTATTGCCATAGCCTAGTTTTGCTTATTCTTCAACACCGCATCCATCTCACATTCTTTTTTTTTTTTTAAGATTTTTTATTTATTTGACAGAGATAGGGACAGCCAGCGAGAGAGGGAACACAAGCAGGGGGAGTGGGAGAGGAAGAAGCACTCATAGCAGAGGAGCCCGATGTGGGGCTCGATCCCATAACGCCGGGATCACGCCCTGAGCCGAAGGCAGACGCCCAACCGCTGTGCCACCCAGGCGCCCCCCACCTCACATTCTTTTGCTCCAAACAATGTTCTTCAGTTTCCTGCATGATGTGTCTGTAATTCACTCTTTGTTATTGTTGGATAATATCCCACTGTACGAACATACCACATTTTGTTATCCACTCTCTTATGGATGGATATTTGCATTGGTTTTAATGTAAGGCTATAATGTTGGGCTTGGTCCCTGGAGCAGCATCCGGGTCATTTTCCATTTTGCTTCATGTATTCGTTCCTTTCCTCCTGACACATTTGATTTTTTTTTTTTTATAATTAGTCTTATGTGCATATTTCCATTCTCTGTTCCAATGAGTTGTAATGAAAGTCACCCTCCACAGGTCACAGCATGAAGAGAAGGAAAGAGGTACTAGGTGATCTAAAGCCCTTTCAGCCGTGACACCCTCCTTGCACAGGGTTATGACGGTGTCCTCTCGGAACCGCAGGGCAGAGAGCGGTTGTTTCCTCATACACAGGAACGTAACACTGTACCTCTGGGTTCACCAACAGAGACTAGAAGTACAAGAAACACACCCACTTCTCTTCACCAGATGAGAACTAGGAAAGATGCTCCCGTGTTCTACCCACTGGAAGAGACTTGAGGGAGGCCAGCCGAATCGGTGAGATATAAATAAATATATCTACTTCAGCCAACTTCTCTGCCCTCCATGGAAAACAACCATTGTGCCTTGAGATATGTGGGAAAGAGTAAGGCCCATGCGGGACTCTTAACCAGGTCTCCGAAGCGCTTCCATCAGACAGAGTTTACAGACCCTTAAATTCCTACCACTCATTCTTATTCTTTCTGATTCTTATTTTGTCTAACGACTCCATATTATACCTTGAGAGTCTAACTGCAGGGCACAAACTCTATCATAAAGTCAGACATTCATTTAACCACAGCAAGGGACTCTCATTCTCCTCCTGGACATGCAGAGAAAAGATTGGGAACAATCATTGGGATGATACATATTTTTAAAAAAAAAATCACTTTGCCTTAAGATTTATTTAACAGATTTATTGAACCACAGAGACTCGAAGTCCTAGTAGTACAAATTATTATTGTTGTGCTCCCTGTGTGCATGGGTTTCAACCAATGACAGCCTCCCTTCTCACATATAACCTCCTCACAGGGAATATACAAAGGGCAGAGCAGTGGGGGGTAACACAAATTCACCCCATTCCCTCCCGCTCTCCTTTCATCCCTCTTAGCTCGGCCCTTGAGCTCACCTTTCTTCCAAACTTCTCTCCTTTCCCTTTTCCTCCTAATTAGTTCCATCTCTCTACTGATCTCTGCTCTATGGGGTCACAAGAAAAGGGAAGGGGATGTCTCAACGAAATGGTCTCTACTCACACCGGAGGAGGTCCCTGAGCTCGCCTCTCTCATTCATCCCCACGGCAAGGCAAGCCGGGGTGGTGCTTGCCTGTTACCTGACTCCTTCTGTTTCTTTCCCAAAGCTGCTCTCACGTTTTTCTCAAAATGACAACCCCGTGTATCATCAGCTCCTGACAGCCCCATCCCAGCCCCAGGTGCATGCTAGTCCTGACAGTACCATCCAAAACCCGGGGTGTTTTCCTCACCTCTCCCCTACCCGCCACCCACCTCTTCTTTCAGGAACAAATTCTTTTCCCCAGCATTTCTGCATTAAGAGGAAAAGAGAGAGGAGATTTTCTTCCATTTTGGGAACTGGTGAAAATCACCTAGTTGTCAGTTATTTACCAATATTTGATTCAGAAATGAACTAGCCCTAGACTGGATTTGGATTTTAAGAACTAACCTGAAAGAGCTTCTGAGGTATTGTTTTGAAAATTTCCCCAAGGCGGCCAGGAGGTAAATTTGCTCAACTGTGGTTATTGGCATTAGGGGGGTTGCAGAGGCAGGAAATTCCCTGCATAACTAGCCTCTCTTCCCGGAGCCTGCTGGGATCAGGGACCGCCAACTCCTCCCTGGCCCTTGCTCCCCATTTCCAGCCCTGCCACCCCCTGGCTCTGAGCAGAGCCCACCCGCCATTTACTGTAAGTGACAGCTTTGTAGCGTATTTTCATATCCATTCATCAAATCCCTGCTAGGCAAGAATTCAGGGTGGAAGATGGGATTTAAGTTGCAGAGACGCCAACACTTCCTCCTTTATGAAGTTTCGGCAATGTCTTTGGCTTCTTTGGAATCCTAGCCAAAGAGCAGCCAAGATGCCCTCCCCAGAGAACTTTCCGTTCTGAGAAATTCCTTCTGGAATCATCCAGCCACCAGCTCCACCTCTCTGACACTTACTCCCACCTCCCCCCGACACACAGACATACACACACACACACACACACACACACAGTATGTTAGTCAGGGGAGGCCTAACCCCTGCAAACATTCCCAGCATCCCAGTGGATTAACACACGGAAGGCTTGTGTCTCACATTAAATGCCTGCTGCTCTTACCAGATAGTGTCTTGATTGTAAGTTTTTTTTCTAATTAAATGTCTTGCCTTCCAGGTCATAATTCTTTGAGGGAGTGTGACTTCTGCATTTTTACGCAACTGAGATGTCCGTCTGTATTGTTTGCGGTACAAATAGCAACCACCAACCTTGACCACATCCCACAGTGGGTCGTAGCTGGAAATCCAGTTTGTGTTTCCAGGGCCCTAGCTCCTTGGCCTTTACGTATCCAAAAATATCCAAGTTCTTGTTAGTATGTAGGTAGGGCATTGGAGGAGAAAATGCAAAGGAAATGAGAAGTCTTGAGGAGGGATCAAATGGTCTTTATTTCTCACTAGCTGTGCCAACAGCCACGGCAGGCTGAGGGCTGGAGAAGACTTTCACTTCCCTGGGTATAGAGTTGCAGCAAGCAGAGTGCCTTCTGGAAGCCACAGCAGGGATCTCTCTAGATGGCAAGAAAACTATGCCGGTGGGGAGGGAAAGGGGAGGAAGTGGTCCGAAGATACAAAATTCCAGTTATCAGATGAATAAGGACTAGGGATGGGACACACGAGGTGATGACCACAGCTGACCCTGCCGTGTGACGCATCAGAAAAGGCGCTCCTGAGTGCTCTCATCCGAGGAGAATGTCTTTCCTCTTATTGTGTCTACGTGAGGAGGCGAATGGCAGCCGAAGCCCTCGTGGTCATTACTTCACAACACATGTAAATCAAACCGTCATGCTGTACGTCTTAAATTACATGGTGATGTGTGTCAATTATGTCTCCATAAAACTGAAAAAAAAAAAAAAAGCTATACTGAAGATCTGAGCCCCCCCCCCCAAGATTCCTTCAGCTGCTTCCTCAGGTGAGGCAACCCCGGGAGAACTGGATCGGGACGGGTTCCAGCAAACACCTCACAGACCCAGAACCCCTACCCCCTTCTCTCCCACATCAGTCAGGTGGATCGATCGATCTATCTATCTATCTATCTCGATCTCCCTGAACTTCGTTTGGGGGATCCTGTTTGACAGTCTCTTTTGCTAAAGAAGAAAAAAATCGTCACCTCTCCAAGGACAGCGCCACCACCTGCGTTTTCCCTGCAGTGGCTTGTGGTGGTGGACACCAGTGAATGTTCGTCATCTGAAGGTAACGGGGACAATTCTAAGAGGGACTAGTAGCATCATTATTATCATTCAAAACCCTAAGGGATGGATGGGAACATCTAGACTTTTTCCAGCTAAATCTGTACATAGGCAATGTCCCTGTTTTAGCTACCCCCTCCCTCCTTCACACACACACACAAACGCGCACGCATGCACACACCTTTGAAACACGGGGCGTAGTTGGTTATTTTTAATCTGAGAAATACAAAGATCCCAGACTGGACAAAGTCCAACAAAAATAGTCTCCTGTCTCTGGCCTCCCGAGACCAGGCACCTGCATTTAGAATGGAGAGCACGTGGTCCCGTGGTCTATGCAAGAGCCAGGCCGCCGAGCCGGTGGCATGGCAGACGTTGTGGGGCCACGTAAACCCAGCTCCAGAGGCTTTGCCCGCGCAGCCCGAGCTTGACGGTATTTCCCCCAGACGAGAGACCTGGCCCATTTTGTTCAATTGGCCCATCAATTCATGGGCCTCACCTTTGCTCCCCCGAATTACTGCTCTGGCTCGCAGAGCTGGCCACCGGATGCGGAGGCCTTACATCGACTTGGGAGCCGAATTACCCTGATGTTCCTTTTCCTCTGTGCACCGCGGACCTCTGCATGGCAGGAGGGCATCCTGGCCTGGGCTGGCTCGGGTGTGCACGTCCTACTGAGTCATTTATGTTGGCAACTTTTACGGGCCGGTGACTTTCCTGCTGTCGAGGCTGGCACTTCATAATTACAGCTGTGTTTCTGGCGCCATACCAGCTCACTGCACTTAAAGCCTCAAAATAGCGTCCAGCCTCAAGGTGCTAGCGGCACAAACAAGGAGGGAGGCTTCAGAAGCCCCAGAACTTGGGTGCGGAGTCAGGGGGCAGGGCTCGAAGCCAGATGCCAAAGTCCTAACTGTTAAAACCTATGTCTCCTCTCTTTTCTCCTCCTAGTGGAAACAGAGCAGTGCCATAAAATTGTCTGTTCCCAAACTAGAAACAAGAATGACCTTGGCATTCCATCCCTGTCATGCTTGCATTCATTTTACTTACTTACTTACTTACTTACTTACTTACTTACTTACTTACTGGATAAGATCTACTCCCCTTGCCTCCATATCACTCTCCCCCTTGGCCACTCTGCTATGCGCTTCAGAAGCTTCCACAGACCACATCACCCCACTCCCTTGCCCTCTGGCTGCCCATTGGGTTAGGCTAATGGGAGCAGAAGATGGAAATTAGAAAGTGGAAGAGGAGAGAGGTCAAGGCATCTACTCCCCTGTTCCCCTCTAGGCTGTAGCTTGCCGTGGCTGCATCTTTCCACCTGGACCACATTTCCTGGCAGGTGGTCCCTCTGCTACCGGTCACTGCAAACAATGGATTTCCTCCCCTTGTCCCTGAAGCCTAGGAGGGCTGTATGAGTGTCCCAGGGCTGCTGTCACAAAGCACCACAAATTGGATAGTTGAAAACAATAGAGGTGTATTGTCTCCCAGGTCTGGAGGCTAGAAGTCTGAATACGAGGTGTTGGTAAGGCCATGCTCCCTCGGAAACATGTAAGGGAGAATCCTTCCTTGCCTCTTCTAGTTTCTGATGGTTGCCAACAATCGTGGGCCTTCCTTGGCTTACAGGTGCATCCCTCCAATCTCCGTCCCCTTCCTCACATGGCTGTCTTCTCCTTATGCATCTCTGTCTGTTTCTCCTCTTCTAAGGATACCAGTCATTTTGGCTGGAGGCCCACCCTAATGACCTTATCTTAACTTGATTACATCTGCAAAGACCCTATTTTAAAATAAGATTACATTCACAGAAACTCGGGTCTAGGACTTCAAAATATCTTCTTGAAGGACTATTTCAAACTATAACACGTGGTAACAGCCACCACCATGATGAGTCCCTGCATTGGTCCCTTAACCCTTTCATTCTTCTATAAAGAGTCACTTTGTTAGACTCTCTAATTCCTTTTCAGAGAGTGCCACCTGTTTTCTGCTAGGACCTTGACAGGAGACCTCTACTGCCTGACTGCCTTGCTGGTAGACCACCTACAAACTGCCAGAAGGTTCTAGGGATACAATGGTGAGCAAACACTAGCATGATCCCTGCATTCATGGGGCTACAGTCCACAGTTTAAGAGCCTTCATCAAAATATCACAAAGTAAAATTGCAACCAGGCTGAGATACAGAGGTTAGGTTTACAGAGCTATGAACATGCTTCACTGGGGGAATCACTCTAGTCAGAGAGGCCAGGAAGGGCTTCCCAGGGAGAGGGACACCTGGGCCGGAATGCAAAGGATGAATGGAGTCAACCAGATGAAGAGGGGAGCTTTGGCCCCCCTTTCCCCGAAGAGTTATGTCATGGTGTCCATATTTCCTTCCACTGGGGGATCTATTTTCATTCATACCCCAATCCCTCCACAAGCGACCCTCCTCTCTGAGAAGACTTGAAACTCTATCCCATCCTCACAGCTGCAGAGCACAGCAGACAATCCGTGTGTCGAAGGGAGTGCTCAGAGAGTGAGAAGCCATCCCCAGGGCTCACAGGTAAAGAGCAGCGGCACAATACAGACAGTATGGCAGGGAGCGAGCACCTAGAAACCAAGTAACATGAGGCCCAGCACACGAACTCAACACGTCCACACTGAAATCACAGCGTCCTGAAACCAGCACTTCCTCCTTCTGTGTTCACAGTCTCAGCTGGGGACACCCCAGAACTTCTTGTCTGCTCCCTCTCTCCCTCTCTCAGCTCTCACTCTGAGGGATCACTGTGTGTTCCCGATTTTGCCTCTTTGATCTTTCTCGTATCACGCCCTCCTCTCCTTTACCACTAGCTCCTGCCCTGATTCAGGTCCTTATCATCTTTCCCTAGAACTTTGCATCTGCTCCCTCCTTGAGTGGTCTCTACCCTATCAAATCCACCCTCCACAACAAAGCCACCATAAACCTCCCCACCTCGCTCCCCTGGTGGCGGCCTCCAGGACTCCGTATTCCTGGCAGGATACAGTCCAGGTGTGGCACAGAAGGCTCTCCATGATGGGGCCCTGCCTCCTTCCCAGCCTGCCTCCCACCACTGCCTGGTTCACCCTTGATCTTCCAACAAGGTCACCACTTTTAGTTCCACATACACATCAAGTTGTCTCGCCCCACTGTGTCATTTTCCAGGTTGTCCCACCCCCCACCGTCCCTTCCCCCACAACCTAATTAAATCCAACTCATCCCTAAAAACTTAATTTAGGTATCAACTCCTCCAAGAAGCCTTCCCAGATAGCCCTCTCCTCTTGTTTCCTACCATAGGGTCCTCCATCATTAAATCTAATATCGCATATTCTAAATAGCTATGGAGGTGTCTATTTCCCTGATTAAAGATCCTTGATGCCAGGGACCATGTCTCATCTGGTTTGACATGACTATTGCCTGGCACAGAGTTGATCCTCAAAGATGAGATGAATTAAGGAGTGCGTGACAAAAAAATGGGTGTTGACTGTGTCGTTTCTGTGCTGGAACTCTCAAAATGAACAGAATCTTCCCCCACCTGTTACTCCCAATTACATGGGCCCAGGCCAGCTGTCCCTCGGCCACATCGTGCTTCCCAAGGAGAGAAGCCGCTTTACTAGGTCGTGTTTCCATCTCAGCCCCCGCAAGGTAGGATATGGGAGGACCTCCCATCTAACAGTTGTGTGACCCTAGCCCTTTAGCTTTTCTAAGCTGCAGTTTGCCATCTGTAAAACAGGCTCTATTATAGTATCCACTGAACAGAACTGCTATGAAAACTGAGTGAAATCAAATAAGGTGTATGGTCAGAATTCAGTAAACGGTCAGGGCAACTAAGCTGTAAAGCGACCAGTCCTGACAAGAAGTATGCAGGGAAGTGCTGTGGGGGTTCAGAGGCAAAAATGTCCTTGAAAACTGCTGCCTTAAGGGGCACATCCTCCCACCCTCTAAGTGTTCTTCGCATAATCAGTAACTCGGGGCAGCTCCTTTGTTGTGGGTTTACTGTGTTGTCACAAAAGGTTTCCATTTGCCTACCAGTCTTACCCGATGTGAGCAGAATTGCAGCATGGAACAAGAAAAACGAACAAAAAAATGAGGGGGGGTGGGAACTGTGCATTAGACCAGGGTTTTCCAAGACTTCAGTGAGGCTCCTGGAGAAACGAGGCACTTCCCTCCTGCAGCCAAGTTGTAGCGGTGGGAGAGAAGGCCTAGTTCATCACCTTATGAAATGAAATTAGTTACAAACACATTCATTCCAGCCCAAATCCAAAAGCCAATCCTCAGTTCAGCTTAGGAATTAGGAGGTGACAGTTTGGTGATTTGAGCCTACCTATGAAAAAGTCCAGGACTAGAGGCCAAGGGTGTGATTTCTGGCCCTGGCTTCCCCGTGGCCAGGCAGTCACGTCCATCTTCCCTCCCCAGCACTGCCTCGCTCATGGGAGTGCTGGCAAGAGAACAGGGGGAGCTGGCACCTTCTCTGCTTCTCCATCAGTCAACAAATATTCCATGGTCAGCTGGAGTGCCCAGTCCCGTGCTAGGCCCTTTGGGCAATCTTGGCAGATTTAAGAAGGAAGTATACTGAATAGCAAAGGAAACCATTAACAAAACGACAAGACAACCTACAGAATGGGAGAAAATATCTGCCAATCATATATCTGATAAGGGATCCATATCAAAGATATATAAAGAACTCATAAAAAAAAACTCGTAAAACTCAATAGCAAAAAAACAGTCTGATTAAAAAAGACAGGCAGAGGAACTGAACATTTTTCCAAAGAAGACATACAAATCACCAACAGGTATATGAAAAGGCACTCAACTTCACTCAGCACCAGAGAAATGCAAATCAGGACCACAATGGGCTATGGCCTCATACCTGTTAGGTTGGCTATCATCAAAAAGACAAGTAATTACAAGTGTTGATGAGGATGTGGGAAAAAGGGAACCCTTGAGCACTGTGAGTGAAAATGTAAATTGGTGTAGCCACTGTGGAAAACAGTATGGAGGGTCCTCAAAAAATTAAAACTAGAGGGGCGCCTGGGTGGCACAGCGGTTAAGCGTCTGCCTTCGGCTCAGGGCGTGATCCCGGCGTTGTGGGATCGAGCCCCACGTCAGGCTCCTCTGCTATGAGCCTGCTTCTTCCTCTCCCACTCCCCCTGCTTGTGTTCCCTCTCTCGCTGGCTGTCTCTATCTCTGTCGAATAAATAAATAAAATCTTTATAAAAAAAAAATTAAAACTAGAATTACCACATGATCCAACGATGCCACTCCTGGGTATATGTCCAAGGGAAACGAAATCCCCATCTCAAATTGACATCTGCACCCCATGTTCACTGCAGCATAATTTACAATAGCCAAGACATGGAAACAACCTAGCATCCACTGACAGATGAATGGGTAAAGAAAATGTGGTGTGTGTATATACAAAGACACACACACACACAGTGGAATATTTTTAGCCATAGGAAAGGAGGAAGTCACGCCATTTGCAACAACATGGGCGGAACTTGAGGGCATTATGCTAAGTGACATAAGCCAGATAGAGAAAGACAAATCCTATACGATCTCACTTATATGTGGAATCTAAAAAACCAAACTTAAAGAAACAGACAACAGATAATATTAGTAGCCAGAGGTAGAAGAAATGCGAGAAGGTGGGGGCGCCTGGGTGGCACAGCGGTTGGGCGTCTGCCTTCCGCTCAGGGCGTGATCCCGGCGTTACGGGATCGAGCCCCACATCAGGCTCCTCTGCTATGAGCCTGCTTCTTCCTCTCCCACTCCCCCTGCTTGTGTTCCCTCTCTCGCTGGCTGTCTCTATCTCTGTCAAATAAATAAATAAAATCTTTAAAAAAAAAATGCGAGAAGGTGGGTCAAAGGTACAAACTCCAGTTATTGGATAAATATGTCCTGGGCGTGATGTACATCACAGGGACTGCAGCTAATAGTAGTTCATTGTACATGTGACAGCTGCCAACAAAGTAGAGCTTAGGTGAGGTGGGAAATGTTAACTACACTTCCCGTGTTGCTCTGGCGACAGGACCAGCCCTCTTACCTTCCAGCCTCACTCTGCCCACGGCAGTAGCCACCAGTCACATGTGGCTGTTGGATACTTAAAATGGGGCTGGTCGGAACCGAGTTGTGGTGTGGGAAATACACACTGGATTTCAAAGACTTGGTCTGAAAAAGAATCGAAAATACCCTGTTGATGTTCATACTGATTACACATAGAAATTGTATTTTAGATACATTTGGTTAAATGAAACATGTTGTTATGATTGCCGCGATACTGTTCCTTTCCACCTTTTTTAACAGGGCTCCCAGAAAATTTTAAACTACATTTGTGACTCACAGTATACGTCTACAGGACAGGAGTGCAGTCCTGTACTGACCTCATAGCTCGGGGCCAGCATGAAATCAACCGAGACAGGGAGAGGACCTAGCACAGTGCCCGAAACAAAGGAAGTGCCAAGAGCTGTTGTTAATATTAGTAAGATCAGTGGTTTTCAAATTTTATAGTCAAGTTTGTTTTTCAAGCCACTTCTTAGAACGGATTTTTTAAAAGGAGTTTTGGGGGCACCTGGGTGGCTCAGTCGGTTAAGCGTCTGCCTACAGCTCAGGTCACGATCCCAGGGTCCTGGGATCGAGTCCCACATCGGGCTCCCTGCTCAGCGGGGAGTCTGCTTGCCCCCACCCCACAGCTCGTGTTCTCTTTCTTTCTCTCTCAAATTAATTAATTAATTAAAATATAATAAAATAATAAATAAATAAAATCTTAAAGGTGTTCTGATCAAAGCAGAGAGATCTTGAGGTCTCCCCAGGGACACATTCGCCCTGGGCACAACCTCCACAGACTAGAAACCTGTGAGGTTAAGTCATCCTGAAATGTCCTTGAAGCTCTGGCACCTTCAGAGAAGGTGAAGATACGAGACAAAAACCACGATGTCTGTCTGTCTAGGCCATACTTGAAAAATGATCATGAACCTCAAATGTTCTCACCAGAAGAAAGGATGGAAATCGCGCGGCATGACAGAGGCCTTAGCTAAGGCTCCAGTGGTCATCGTAGTGCAATACAGACGTGCCCCAAATCAAATCAGCACCTGCACGCCTTTAACCTACACAAAGTTATAGATGGATTATATCTTGACAAAAGCTAATTAATCAATTACCCAAAACAAGATCATGGAAAAACACTACCGATTTGCTTGGGAGAATCAAAGTGGTCTGGTCCCAAGTCTAGCTAGACACAGTCCAGGAATCGGGGTGTCATGAACATGAACGGGAGGAGAGGGGCACTGCGGGTCCCGGATCGTCAGCTGCGTATACGATACCCATGCGTCACAGCACAGCTCTACTTCTGCTCCTCCCAACTGCTGGCTGCCCATCCATCCACAACCTGGGCAAGGCTCTCGGAGCCCACCCTAGGCACCAGTATGGCTAGGCCCAGCTCCGGGGAAGGGCGACAAGTGACACTCAGCCCAGACACCACAATGACTCTGCTGTCCTGAAGGCAGCTCTGGGCTGTCAGCCCCAGCGTCTGCCAGCCAAGCCTCCCGGCTCTTCCAGCAGCCCTCGCCCCTGGCTCTGCTGTGTGTGTGTGTGGACGGGGACAGCAGCCAGCTCTCTGCCGGGCTCTCTAACAAGTTCCACGAGTCTGTTTGTTAAAGAAAAATTCCAGTGGGTCCATCCAACACATGGAACTCAAGTACAGAAATTATATTTATCCACCCCACTGCCAAGGAGATCACATGCCCCGTGAGTCACTCCAGATGTGCTCAAAAACAGAGTCTCTCTGTGGAAGCCCAGTCCCCCAATCCCGGAGAGAGTGGAATTAGCAGAGGTCCCAATTCCTGTCCCCCCCGCCCCCCCGCAAGAGGCCGCCTCTGCCTCCACCCTTCTGGGGCGGGAGAGGGCATCTGTGCACTTCCGTCAAGGGAAGGGGGGTACAAACTATATCTTCGCACTGGGAGGACCAGTACCGGCATACCTGTAGCTCCCGGGATCCCATTGGATTTGGGGACAACATTTCACCTTTTGGGAAGAAAAGATGTGCTGGAAGACGCTGCTGCTTCTGCTATTGTGTTACGATGCCCAGGCTACTGTGTCCCACAGGTGGAGCAGGGGTAAGTTGCTTTCTATTTGTCTGTTTGATGTTCATTACTCTTTCTTAAATACAATTAGGAATTTGGGTGGCAAAGAGTAAGGTGGTAGAAGGAAATTAGAAGCCCCGTACTCCCCCCTTTTATTTCCTCTCTGCCAGTTGCTTTATGCTTCTTGACATGTTAGAAAGTGCTAGAAGCTAATGAGGGATGGGACACTGAAAATTATCAAAGCCGCAGAGGGAACTCGGTCGAGGTGAAGAACACAGAGGGCATGCCTTTCTGACATGCCAGAGCTAAGTCATCTTCGCTTCCAAGACCGTGAGCAGGCTCCCTTGAGCACCCCCTATCCCCAGCTGCCACCACCAGGCAGGGCATATGAAGAGCAGGTACCAGGACTGACGCTAGTATCATGGGACTGGGGGTGCTGGGGTGCAAAAGGCCTGTTACCTGGGGGACCCCGACCAGGGGCCCTGGGCACTGGCTGTCCACATGGAGGTCTCCATGCTGCTCTGAGCAGAGGTGGACACATCTTTCCAGCTGGAGAGAGCTGGCCCAGTGGCAGGAGAGGAAGAGTGACCCTTCAGCATTCACTCAGGTGTACGTCAGACAGCTACTCCCACCTGCCCTGCGGTCCACCTCGGAAAGGAGGGAGCCCGGCAAGGCTGTTCCCTCATGGCCGACGTCCTCTCCCTTGGGACCCCGTGGCCTCTTTTCTCTATGCCCAGGAGTGGCGCCTGTTGGCAGACACTGGTGGCGTGTCCAGCCAATCACGGGGACTGAGGGAGGAGTACTGTGGACCACTCCATGCAGCAGAGCTCAACTCAGCCCTCTCCACTGCCTAAAGTCAACGGAGGTCTGTGTCCCCAGAAGCACTGGAAAAAGAAGGCAGGCTCACAGGTGTTTCTAGGGATCCAAAGGAAGACACAGACTGGCATGGCGGGAGGGGTGGCTGTGGGGCTGAGCCTCCAGGTTCTCAAGGAGAGTGTGGGGGAAGGAAGGAGCGGCCAGTGTGGACCAGAGCAAATGAATCTGACACGGGTGGGGAGCGAAAACCATTCCTTATTCATTATTTGGGTTTTATGCCCTCATTTTTAAGGCTGAGATCAGTGATTTGCCAATTCTCTGAGCTGAGCTGTGAAATGATTGTTACCCAGAGGCAAATAATTAATGGAGCATTTTCCTTTTCTTCTGAGAACATCACACACACCCCCTCCCTGCTCGTGATGTGCACAAACTTTGGAGGCAACATTTAGGAGAGCAAAAAGACCTTGGCATTACATTTTGGCCATTTAGCCCTGTGTGCTACTGGGGTCCTTCCCTAATTTGCTGATACCCACCCTCCCAATACACAGGCTGTTAGAAAGCCGAATGAGGTAATTTGATTTGTAACAAGGCTGTAAACACCATAGCCACATCATGGGCAATCCTGCAGGAAACTCAAAGATTTAAGCTCTGCCTCTCATTGGCTGTGTGATGTCTGGCAAGGCTCTTAACCTCTCTGAGCTTCGGTTCACAAACGAGTCCCATATTAACAATAACAGAGCTTATCTTCACTGCGTGTGGTGAGGGTCATAATTCAAAATGTAAATAAAATGCTTTGTAAACGGTGAAGAAACTTATCAAAGTGAATTATTACCTATCACTTAAACCGATGAAAAAAGTTTCATTGAAGAAATTTGAGGTTCTCACTCGGCAGAAGGTTCTATAGCAACATCCGAGAAGCCAATGCCCTGTCCACCCCCTTCCTGGGGAAGGTCGGGCCCCTAAATAATAATAACAAATCTGTCTAGAGACAGGAAGCCAGCACAGCTGGAACAGAGGCTATGATGAGGCGGCTTTGTTAAGTGTTAGATTAGCGGTTCCCGGCAGAGTCAACAAGTGATAGAGTCCCTCCAACCATCATCAAAAGTCTTCCACATAGCTGATTTTTTTTCATTTTTAACATTTTTTCCTAATTATAAAAGGAATACGCAGTCGCCATTTTTTAAAGATGGAATGGGAGTCACACCCAAATAAAAAACAATTTTTCCAAATGTACTTAACTGTTCCTTTCGCCTTCATACTTAACCCAACCCCGCCTCCAGCGCCAGGCCTCATTTAGAAGAATTCCCTGTAGGAACAGCCTGAGGGCGACCTCTTCCAGCAGGGTCCTCCCCCTCTGCCCACAAAGCCCCCCTCCACCCCCCCTTCACCCCCCCATCCCCTGCCCCCAAGTGGAAATGTAGAAATAAACCCAAAAGGAACACACCCTGCTGTCAGGACGGCCTTTTTCCTACCATTCTCGGGGCCTCTCCCTAGAAGCGCTCTCTAGGATTCCACCCTGGGAGGCAGCTTTCCACACCAGCCCAGCCGGATCCCCGCTCCAGCCTCAGGGACTTCATGGAAACCCAATGACTCACCTGTGGTTAGCGAGGCCAGCCGAGGCCAGCCGGGAAGCCGGACACACCTGGCCCAAGCCCCCAGGTCCTGCCAGACCACTTGGGGGGCTGAGGGGAACTAACCAGCCTTTAAAAAAAGAGAAAAAAGAAAAAAAAGAAATGTACGTATTACATACTAGAACTGTTTTTATTAAGTACATGTAAATTATTCTTTTTAAAAGCAAGTTAATAGGGAAGGATGGCCCTTCAGTTATAAATTCGGACATAAATTCAGGTGGAATTTATGTCATTTTCGGGAGTTCCTTTCAGAGTTGTGTGTGTTTTCAGGCATGAAGGGAAGGGCCTGTGATCAGTGTTCAGTAAGTATTGGCTGACTAACAGGACTGAGCACAGCCCCGTGGCCCCAGTGACTCCCCGGGGCAGGTGCCCTTCTGACCATCCACAGGTGAGGAAACTAGAAGATGGGCGAGCAGTCGAGAAGCCCCAGATCACTCAGCTGGAAGACTAGAGCTGGGGTTGTCACCCACCCCACTTCTGTGGCATCAGAGCCTGGCTGTCCTCCCTCATCCCCTCCCCACCCCTTGAGTGCTCCCTGCTCCCTGGCCCTAGGCTCCCTGGGATGGGGATGGGGGGCAGTCTGACCCTTTCAGAACCACTCCCAGAGGACCCCAACCCACGGGGCCAAGATCCTGGCTCCCTCAGAATGTCACTGTGTTCCTGAAGGGTTGGCCCGGGAGCAGAAAAGTAAATGACATCAGTAAGATCTCACAAAAGATCTTTCATAAATGAGAGTTTTCCCTTTCCACACCCATCACCATTTCCATTGAGTTGCTTCGACTGTTTCGTTAAAAATATCGTAGTTTGGCTCGATATGGTGTGCAGTTTGAATCCTTTCCAAAAAGCTCTTTGGTACAAATGCTGTGTAGTTATGTGGGAACCATGGTTAGCCTTAATACCATTCTGTTCTATTAAACATATTTGGAAGATTGCAGGGAGGGAGAATTTTATCCCAGATTACAAAAAGTCAGCAAGAAGGTCAGGCTGCAAAGACAGGCTCTTCCATTTAAGGAGACTTATGTCTATATGTATGGACAAGAAAGCTTGGAGAGGCTAAGGTGTGGGGGAGACAGGTGGCAGCCTTGACTGAGATCACTAAAAGTAGCTTCTCCCAGGCAGGAAGACAGGCTCCTCGGAGAATAAGGGAGGGGGTGGTAGAGACAGGAGATCACATCTACATTTTGATAATTAGCCAGCACCTGGAATTAAAAATAAGTTCTAGAATCATCCTGTTAGAAAGAGAAGAATTTAGGGGCAGCTGGGTGGTTCATTTTGTTAAGCATCTGACTCATGATTTCGGCTTAGGTCTTGATCTCAGGGTCGTGAGTTCAAGCCCCGCCTTGGGCTCCACACTGGGCGTGGAGCCTATTAAAAAAAAAAAAAGGGAGGGGAGAAAAGGATTTAGTAAAGCACTCTGTTTGAAAAGAATGCGGTTTAGTGACAAGGGTAGTTAATGTGTTTCTATGAGATCATCTACTCCTTCAATAGTTGTGAGCAGGACACTGTGCACTGGGAATACAGCATCGAACAGAACAGACAGGACCCCATGCCCTCCGGAAGCTGACATCCAAATGAGGGAAACAGACACAAACACATATATAAGTAAGACATCTGGTTTGTTTGCTGACAATAAATTAGGGACACAGTATAAAGGATTATACTTTTAAATACAGAAATCAGGAAAGCTGTCCCTGAGGAGGTGACTAAAGGCCTGAAGGAAACATGGGAGTAAGCCATGCAATCCCCGGAGAAAGTATTCCAGGCAGAGGAAGCAGGAGTGCAAAGGCCCTGTGGCAGAAGCATACCTCGTGTGCTTACGGAGCAGTGAAGGGGCCTGTGGCTGGGGTGGCAGGAGCCAGGGGGGAGTTACAGGCTCAGGGAGGCAGGAAAAAGGCAAATCATGTAGCACCTGGTAGCCATTTGATGATCTTTGGCATTTACTCTGAGTGATAGGGAAAGCCACTAAGGGTTCTGGACAAAGGAGGGACAGCATCTGACCTATGTTTTCACAGAAGCACTTTAGTCGTATTAAGAATAGAATGATGGGGGGCGCCTGGGTGGCACAGCGGTTAAGCGTCTGCCTTCGGCTCAGGGCGTGATCCCGGCGTTATGGGATCGAGCCCCACATCAGGCTCTTCTGCTATGAGCCTGCTTCTTCCTCTCCCACTCCCCCTGCTTGTGTTCCCTCTCTCGCTGGCTGTCTCTATCTCTTTAGAATAAAGAAATTAAAAAAAAAAAAACTAAAAAAAAAAAAAAAAAAAGAATAGAATGATGGGGCTCCTGGGTGGCTCCATCGGTTAAGCGTCCGACTCTTGATTTTGGCTCAGGTCATGATCTGAGGGTCGTGAGTTCAAGACCCACAGTGGGCTCTGGGCTCAGCAGGGAGTCTGCTTGAGATTCTCTCTTCCTCTCCCTCTGCTCGCACATGCTCTCTCTCTCTCTCTCCCTCTCAAATAAATGAATAAATTTTGAAAAAAAGAATAGAACAAGGGCGGGAGCCAAGATTGGAAGCTAAGACAACCGTAGGAGAGGCGCTCAAGCCTTGAACCAGGAGTCTAGCGGAGATGTTGCAAGCAGTAGACGGATTCCAGATATATTCCGAAGGGAGAGCCAGTAAGCTTTGCTGCTTGGTTGGACGTGTGATGTGAAAGAGGAAAATCAATGATGTCTCCAAGGTCTCTGGCCTGAGCAACTGAGAGAGATGTGGAAGACCAGAGACAGCAGGGTGGGTGTGCTGGGGAGCAGTGTTTGTATATGTGCGGTATGTGTGTGTGTGGTGTGTGTGCTGTATGTGCATACGTGTGCGTGTGTGTGGTGGGGGTGTATGGTGTGTGTGTGTATGTGTGTGCACGCTTTGGGGTTGGGACTGGGTCTGGGGTCAGGAGAGGCAGCTATCACGAATGGGCAAGGAGAGGCCTGCAGGTGGCTGGGTGGCCGGCCATCTGGCCTGGAGTGCGAAGCTGAAAGTCAGACAGAAGCAGCGTTGGTGCTGGTGTGAAAGATCCAGTAGTGAGGGGGAAATGAAAGACGCAGGAGAGAACAGAGGCCGAGTGGGAAGGTTGGGTGCCATCTTCCTGGGCGACGTCACTCGTGCGCAGGGAGACGTCGGCTCCAGAGGGGCGCATGGGCACAGTGACAGAGAAGTCAGAGTTTAAGGACAAGGCACAGGCAGCTGCTTTAAGGAAAGAGTAGAAGGTGTGAGACCAAGCAGGAGGAACCAGGAAATCCGGGTCGCGGTTGGGCAGCGTGGAAAGGCCCCTGTGTGCGGAACGACCGTGAACTCAGAATGAGAACAGGTAACAGGCTTGTGTTTTGTTCTGGCCACATTTAGGTGCACAGGTGCAGTGGGGGACAGGTGGCAAGATGGGCTTTGACTTGGCCAAGTGATTGCAGAGGAACAAAGAGGGAGCAAGGGAGCTGAGGGCCTATGTAGGAGAGTGACCACGGGGCTGCAGTAATGTGACCTTGCATATCATAGGGTTATAAACCAAAGTTAGAGAATTTTTAAGATTATGTGCGGTAAGGCGAGCCTGGATGGCTCAGTCAGTTAAGCGACTGACTTGATTTCGGCTCAGGTCATGTCTCGGGGTCGTGGGATTGAGCCCTGTGTCGGGCTCTGCTCTGGGCGTGGAGTCTGCTCCAAATTCTCTCTCCCTCTCCCTCGGCCCCTCCCCCTGCTCACGTGCACTCTCTCTCTTAAAAAAAAAATTACGTGTGGTTCATTTCAGAATATGTTTTATACCAAATGCATTCATTCATAATTAACTACACTATCTTTCCTGAGCCCAGTCTTCGGCCGACACACCTTGGAAAAGATAGCATTGTTCTCCCTATCGGTGAGATAGGGCTTGGGAGCCTGCGAGGTCTGGATTTAATCTCAGTCCTACGGCAAACAAATTGAGGGGCCTAGGGCAAGTTTCTTAACCTCCACGTTTCTTCATCTCCGAATTGGCATGTTAGTGCCCACCCCCCCAAGGCGCACGTGGAAAGCACGGGCGCACGCTGACCAGCACACAGTAGGCTCACACGCGGTGACGGTATCTGAACTTCACATTCTAACAACTTTGGTGTGTGGTCTATATGCGTCTCTCAGCAGAAGATATGGACAGAGGGCGCCTGGGTGGCTCAGTTGTTAAGCGTCTGCCTTCGGCTCAGGTCATGATTCCAGGGTCCTGAGATCGAGGCCCGCATCGGGCTTCCTGCTCGGCTGGAAGCCTGCTTCTCCCTCTCCCACTCCCCCTGCTCGTGTTCCCTCTCTCGCTGCCCCTCTGTCAAATAAATAAATAAAATCCTCAAAAAAAAAAAAAAAAGAAGAGGAGGAGGAGGAAGAAGGAGAAGATGCGGACAGAACACGCCCCAACACAGGACTCTCGAATCTCTGGATTCCTGGACAGGATCAGTGCGACAGGATCAGTGCATGTCCATGACCTTTAGCAAGTGAATCCTTTGTTCTCTGCCAATCTGTCCAATGTACCATAAACCCTCAATTTCCCCCCACAAGGCTCATATGTCCAGGGAGTTGGGGAGGAGGGGAGAAGCTCACGATCTCCCTGCCCCGAGACTAGCCGTGCAGCAGACGTTCGTGCTGGGAGACATGGAAGCCTCTGGGGTCCCCTGGTCACCCTAAGTGGTCCTCGTGAACACATTCACATCCTGAAGAAAAATAGCTGGAGAGCAGGCTGGCTGCAGAATGTTGGAGTGGAGAAGAAGAAAACAAATTGGTTTTACATCAAGCAAAAGGCACATGAAGTCAGTATCTTGACACACCTGTCCCCATAGCCTTCTTGCCTGGGGCTCCATGCTCAGGTGGCACCATAAGGAGGAAGTGGAGCCCCTCTGCCCATCTCTGGCCTCCCACACTGCTCCCCTCTGTCCCCTCTCTCAGAGAGGTGCTGACACTAACTGCCATCTAGTGGGGAGCCCTCAGATCTCCCCGCCATCAGCCTGGTGGAGGCTGTGCTGCCCCAAGTGGTTTACTCATCACCCACAGTGAGCGGGAAGCCAAACTTATAATAACCTCCATACAGGTAGGCGACGAGCTGGCAGGACAGGAGAAACCCCAGCAAAGCCTCAACAGTCTCCATGGGTGTTTTGGTTTTGTGAGGCTTTTTAAAGATCCCTGGCTCATCTTTATTGTTTTTAAGATTTTTTTTTAAGATTTGTATTTATTTATTTATTTATTTGACAAAGAGAGAGAGCACAAGCAGGGGGAGCAGCGGAAGGAGAGGGAGAAGCAGACTCCCTGCTGAGCAGAGAGCCCAACATGGGGCTCGATCCCAGGACCCTGAGATCATGACCTGAGCTGAAGGCAGATGCTTAACCCACTGAGCCAGCCAGGCGCCCCCCAAAATGCCTGGCTCATCTTTAAACTCATCCCCACATATATACCTAGCCTTCCCTTGAAGCCCAGCATTATGCAGACATCGAGGTCACGCAGGGGAAGCATAAACTTCCTCCCTTGCTCCCAGGGGCTGGCCATCCTGACGAGCACTTTGGGGTGACAGACGGCAAGACATGAAATGTGGGGACAGGATGCAGAGGGCATATGGAGCTAGAGAAAGGACACCGGTGGGCAGCAGGGTTGCAGGGAAAGGCTTCCTGGGGAAGCAGGGCTGTGTGTCTAACCCGGCGGGAGCAAGTCTAGTTTAAAGCTTTGCACATACAGCCTCTGGGAGCTGGTCAGCTCTCACGTGGGCCATTTGCCTTCTGGCAGAGTCCAGCCTTCACTGTCGTAGACCAGAACATCGGGAGTGACTGTATATTTAACCTTTTACCCAAATGTTTTGCCAGGGACCAGACATAGCTTATTTCTAGCCCCCACTCCCACCTCCAGCAACTCCATGAAGGTGAATCTATCCTCTGCAGGCCTCACTTTGTTTCCAGAGAGTCAGACCTGGGCCTCTCAGATGTCTGGTCCCGGCCAGCTGTGTTTCCACACCCAGGGTAGTAGGAAAGCACCTGCCCGACACACAGTCCAAGCAGCTGTGGCAACAGGCAGGGCTCCGGCAGAAGGTGGTGGAAGCATGTGGAGCAGGAAACAAGAAGGGAGGGGTCCATCTTTCAGATTTCTGTGCCCCCCCACACACACTTTCTGGGGCAATGATCAGTCTCCTGTCTAGAGGCTGAAGCTAATTCTGATCTTCCCCAGTTGTGTTAGCACTTTAAAAAGAATCAAATAAGGACTTAGAAACAATAGTTTATTCATTATTAAGCTGAGCTTTGAATCTGGAAGCATTTTCTTCCCCATCTTTGAGAATTCAGGGTCCACCTGGGGTGTGTGTGTTAAAGGAGCGCTGGCGTTCACCAGGAGACAGTTAAGCCGTAAAGAACTTCCCGGAAGGCGGCCATCCCAAGTCTGAGATGACAGGAAGCAGAAAGGGCTCCATGCCCAGGGCATTCATCCCCTCCTATCCCCTTCACCTGCTGGGGTGTGAATTTTTTTTAAGGGAACACCACCTGTAATTTCACACTAAGAATGGAATCCCAGGACAAGAATTAAAGAAGTTACCCTCGGATCCTATCCTGAGAGTGGGATTTCAGCCACCCTTTCACGGTAAGAAGAAAAGACGGGTGCGCAGAAAGAGGCAGGTCACATCTCAGTCTAGAACCGGCTCAGCCCGGCTTACCAGGCTCTGCTGGGGGTGCAGAAACATGAAACCATATTTATCCTAGCCCGGGAGGAACCTGTGGTATAAATAATAAATGAGTTACAGAGTAAACAGTAGGATAGCAATACAACATCCAACCAGCTTTTTCCGGGAAGTAGGAGATGCCTACCAGTGAGCTTTTCCCAAAATGTCCTTTACACTGAAGATGTTTCATTTGTATCACTTCCGATAGAAAACCTTCCAAAACGCTTACGCAGTGCCCTGCCTTCTTGAACCAGAGGACACTGGACATCACTAGACTCTCTCCTGATGGTTCCAAGGGCACCATTATCAAGAGCTGTCGTGTATGGTTATACAACTTGTGGTTCGCACAAATTCAGGGGGCGCGACTTTGCCTCCAAGTCTCTTGGACTTTTACAGTTAGCTGCCCAGGCTTCTAGCACATCACAATCAAGTGTCTTGAAGAAGACGCATCTTTTTTTTTTTTTTTAAATCAGCCGACAGCGGGGTGACCAGTCAAGCCTGCACAGTGCACTGGTACAAGGTGGCGCTGTGGGGTGAACGGGGCTGTCTGCTCCTACCCAACAGGATCCTGGAGAACTGCAATTTGTCGGAATTATTCCCATACTCTGCAATAGTCGGTCTTCTCCTTCACCTGTCCTCTGTCGGTCCCTAATTTGGCTACCCCCCTACGTCTAGCAGCTCATCCATCTTCCTCCAGCTACAACTTCTAAATGCAGTCACCAAGGAGTAACATTGACAAGTCATTGACTTCATACCCAATGCATCTCTAAGTCAGCCGGCCCTTGGGGGAAGCCCTGATCTTGGCTGCCCACGCCCCTAGGGCCAGGCGTCAGGGTCTGCGGCAGCTCCTTTCCTGTACTTTGTCACCTGTATTCAGATTCTTGGCCGCTATATCTCAGATGGTCGGGGACAAGCCAGAAGTCCAATCCTCTGATTAAAAGGGTTGTCAATAAATATAAACCAGACCGTCCTATTGACAAGGGGAGCAGTATTATTAGAGAACTCACCTGTTGAATTTGGGAGGGTGGGGAGGGTTGTCGGTTTGCTCATGTCTGTTTTATTTTGTTTCACATGAATTCCCTAGGGTACACATACCCCTAGACATACGTATTTTTCAAAACTTTCTGGGGTGATTCTGGTGAGCAGCCAGGTTTGAAATCGTTGGTCTGAAATAGTAACATCTGACATGCCTGGGAGTGCTCAGGGACACACCAAAGTCGTCTGTCAGCTCTCCCCGCTTCATGGCCACCACCACCTGGACTCAGTCACGCTCCGGACTGGCTGGCTGGCTGGCCTCCAGGCCATGTGCACAGCACAGCCCCTCAAGCTAACTCTGGTTTTTTGCAGCCGTGCTCTTTCCTGCTGCCCATCGGCCAAAGCGATCCTCATCAGTGCCCTTGAACCCCGTCCTGCAGAGCTCCCTGGAGGAAGTCGAACTGCTCTATGAGGTAGGCAGAAGGGAAAGTGGTCAATTCAAGTCATGCAAAAGGCGCTGCACCTTCTCTCTGTTTTTTGGAAAAGGGACCTAAGCTCCGGAGGGACTGGTCTAGACTACGTTGTGGGTTCATCACATCCTGCCCGTCCCGGAGTCAGGTCTTCCTCGTATCTCCTCTCCTTTCCCACACGCCATGACAGGGAATGATGGCATCAAGAGTTCAGTCGAGGCAAAATCAAAGATTTCTGTTGGGCCCCGAGGAGCCACCACGAGCACCCAAGCAGCAGAGTAGGGCAACATTCCCAAGCAGAGGGCTTTGAGGCAGGGCTGGTCAGGAGTGTTCAGGCAATGCCACGCCAGGTGTCTGAGCAGAGGCGTGTCTCCAGGAACTGCATGCTGGGATAGCTCCATTTCTGATGGGCTGGGGCCACCTCGAAGCTCTCTTCCTCTGCCTTGCTCTCCTGGGCCACTAAGATCCCACTCGTTCTCCAAACTGCAGGTAAATTCCCCAAGTCTGATAAAATTCCACATTCAAGATCTGAGCTGTCATTCGGTTCTGCCCCCATCCGCTGTGTGACCTCATGTCAGCCGCCATGGCTCTCTGGGCCTGAATCTCCTCCACTATTAAAGGAGGAACTACGATGATCTCCAAAATTCCCCTCCTGCCTTGACATCCTCTCACATCCTCCATGTACCAGAACTGTCTGGCTGAGACACAACCTACTGCAGCCAAGCCGTTGAGCTGGGGGAAGGGGAAGAGATTTCCAATCCTGCCATGGGGAACAAACTTTGCCAAGTCTTGAACTTGGGAGTCACATGAACAGATCTGTTCTCGAAAGACAGCAGACAGTAGCATGGGGGATGGATTAGAGCCAGGAGGAGTCAGAGACAGAGAGGAAAGTTAGAACTCTGAGTGCGAGAAGTATTTTTGAGGTTCCTAGAAGAGCTCTACTTTTTAAGAACAGGTGAGAAACAAGGACAAATCTCTGTATCCCACTTAATTCCTAGCACAATTCTCTGCATTCTTCGAATTCAGCTTCTGATTTTAAATTACCCAAAATAGTCAGTTGGTGCTCTAGAAGATCTTTGCTGGGTGGGAGGGAGGAAGGGAAGCAGGGACTAGCACGTGGGTCTAGGGCTCTAGTAACAATAAGCAGTCCTTGAAATAGCGGCTTTGTACCAGGCACCGTATTAGATGCCGTCCGCATTTGTCTTACTTACTTCTCACAATATCCCAGTGAGGTACTGTTGTCACTAATCATCTCACAGAGGAGGGAATGAGGCTTAGAGAAGTTAAGTAACTCATCCAGGGTTACACAGCTAGTGGGAAAGTCGAAACTGGAGACTTAGCGGCCTCCCTAAATGAACATAGTTGAGAATGAACACACTGATGTCCTCAACGATGCCCAAATGCTTCATGTCTTTCCACGTCCCATGTCTCTCTCCAGTTCCTGCTGGCTGAACTTGACATCAGCCCTGACCTGCAGATCTCCATCAAGGACGAGGAGCTCGCCTCCTTGAGGAAGGCCTCTGACTTCCGCATTATCTGCAATGACGTGATCCCCAAGCGCATCCCGGACATCCGCCGGCTGAGCGCCAGCCTCTCCAGCCACCCCGGCACCCTCAAGAAAGAGGA
This sequence comes from Ailuropoda melanoleuca, assembly GCF_002007445.2. Classification (NCBI taxonomy): domain Eukaryota; kingdom Metazoa; phylum Chordata; class Mammalia; order Carnivora; family Ursidae; genus Ailuropoda; species Ailuropoda melanoleuca. The sequence continues at coordinate 195,455,858 of NC_048218.1, read as the reverse complement.
CTTCGAAAGGACAGCGCTAACCCTGGCCTACACGGCCTACCGCACAGCCCTGTCCCAAGGGCATCAGAAGGACATCTGGGCCCAGTCCCTCCGTAGCCTCTTCCAGGCCCTGCGGCATGACCTGATGCGGTCCTCAGGCCCCAGAGTGACTCCCTGAGAGACTGGCGCACAGCAGGGACCAGCACACACAGTAACCCGAATACTCTTCATTCTCTACTCCGTTTACAGAGCCCAGCGACAAAGCACATACCACCAGCTCAGAGTAGCAGAGGTAAAATAAATGACGCCATGTTCTTTGCCCCTGGTAGAGTCCTCACAAGCCCATCTGATTCAGGTCACGCTGTGACCTGGGCTGGAAGAAGGGGCTAGAGTGGGAATTCGAGAAGCCTCCAAAGGCCAAATGATTGGCCTGGTGATATGTAGGAGTCTCAGCCACGCTTCGACACCAAGCAACTGCCACAAACAGCCGAGCGCGAGCACAGCCGAGCGCGAGCACAGCCGAGCGCGAGCACAGCCGAGCGCGAGCACAGCCGAGCGCGAGCACAGCCGAGCGCGAGCTCCTCTAACGCTAGAGGAGATGACGCAGAGGTTTGGGCATGGCGGGAAGATGGGGGACAGACATCAGGCTGTGAGGTTGATCGAACATCTTCCCGAAGGTTCTATAGTAAGAGATTAAAAAAAAAACAAACCAACCAACTTAGAGCTATAGCCAAATAAATACATTGTTGGTCAAAGGTATACTTCTCACCTTTTCCAAAAGTCACCAAGAAGAATCAGTTAGAAAATCAGTAATTTTATGACCTACACGTCTTGATTCTTCTTCTCTGAAAGCTTCTCTCTCTAATACAGAGGAGAAACATGAAGGGGGTCCACAGAAAGCCTGCAAACAGTCCTGCTTGGCCTTCTGAACAGAGAAAGCAAGCTAATGCGGAGAGGGTCACTCTCACCACACTAATGAAGAGGTGGCACTAACGGCCATGTCTATCCAAATGCTGAATATCATTCAGCATCATTGGAAAATGAGGTGCTCCAAGTAAAAGTGATTTTCGGATGACAGGATTTCCCCTTTCAAATGCCAGAACTTTCCTTTGAGCAATATTGACCTGGCACCTTTTTAAACTCTACATACAAAACACCCTAAGCTTTTATTCAGTATCTTTGAAACATCCTGATGAAGGAGCTGGATTAAAATAACCTCTAAGATTGCTCTAACTCTGAAATTTCCATGCTCATTGAGCTAAGCGTGAGCTATTACAGGGAGGACAGCAGGACCTACGGGGTCCGCTGGACTGTTTGCCCCAATCCTGGAAGGCCCCAGGCTTTGCTAATTCTGTGTGTGCTGTGAGCTCTTCGGCTGCCTTCTTCACTGTGAAGCTGTAAGATGCACTCTTCTTTCTTGCCAACATAACCCACCCTTTGCAATGTGTTCTTTTTAGCTGCTATCACCTGCTATCACACAAGACGGCTAGGCTTGTTATAATTCTATGTTAAATTCTGTTAAATATGAGTTAATAGATGAAGATCTCCACTAGCAGGAAAGCACTGGGCTCTTGAACAGACTCCCCACCAGCTCAGAGATCTTTCTGGCTCTCCTAGATTGACGGCTGGGTTTTGGAGGCTAACGATGCAAGAGGTCTAACCTTTGAATGAGTGAGAACTTATCAGGCTAAATCTGATTCTGAAATGGGTATTTAACTGTTGTCATTTGATGATGCCTGAAGCTGCTCTGCACTTCTTAAAAACTTTGAATAAATGATTGCTGAGCAGCACAAGCTGTATGATCAGCTTGGAGAAATAGTAGGATGGAGGAAGAAGGTGGTCATCATCAGAGAAGAATACAGCTTGGTATCCTCATGTTCTTGGGTTCAGAAGATTAATTGCTGTCAGTCTCTCTGGTTCTCATTCCCTGGTTATACTTCCTACCTTCCTCAAATGCAGTCTCTGATACTTCCTTTTTGTTCAGTTTTTCTCTTTTTAATATTACGTGTTCTCTATGACATGGTCACTAAGCTGGTCTCTTTATTTTAGTTGGTGTCTCTTCTGCTCTATCTTTGGGCCCAGTTTTGATTATCTTTGTATCCACGTCTTAGAGACCTCTCCCAGTGTTTTTTGGCTGACATTTGCTCACTCAAGCTCTGCCTGCCTGTACTCTGACGCTCACTGTCTTTCTGCCCCCTTTGGGTATCACTGTCTGACTCAAACAAAGGTCAATGTACAGGGTCAGGATTTCCCAAAAGGCAGATGAGCCTCATGGTCTACCTTCACTATTTGTACTTTCCCTGAATGAGGGGTGGGGAGGAGGTAAGCGCAGGCTTCAACCCTTCGACATTGTGCAATAGCCCAACCTCAGTGTCTTACATCCCACCCCAGGGCTCCACCCCCATCGGGAAGGATCTGAGCGCTTTCTTCCAGTCACTGGGTGGAAAGACCACCCTGTAGGCCCTGCTTTCCATGTTATGATATACCTGGCTGCTCTGAGGGGTAGGAGATCCTATGAATGGGAGGATGGTTCCCAGGACCAGTGGTAATTCACTCACCCTGCTGCAAAAAACTGAAGGCATTTGCGTAGTCATCAATCAGGGCCCATATTTATGCGGCAGTCCATGACTGGAAAAAAAAAAAAAACAAGAAGGGCATGACTTTTTTAAAGACAAATGAAAATTCCATTTTTACTAACTAGATGACATTATTAATGACTATTTTAGGCTGACTACAAATTGACTGTTGACCCACAAGAGCAGTTTATATTAATAACTTCATTTACATGCAAAATCAAATATAACACTCACCACCAGCACCCCAAGACCCAACCCTTGCTCAATGAACAGTAAAGTAGTAGACTGGACAGAAACAGACTGTCTTGACTCATGAATACTGCTCTGTAGCACCACGATCACAACTGGGTCACATTTTGTCATATGCACACATAGACAGAGTAATCTAGGGTGTAGTGTCTGTCATGGAAATTTGCCTGTAACTTATGGAATTTGCCTTTAACTAATTCTGCCATCCCTAGACTGCTGGAGACTTTTAGGATCTAAAAATTCTGGAACCGTCTTCTAGAGTTGGCACCTTCATGGCTTCCTCTGGTGTCACTCAAGAGACTTCGAAAAACATCTATGTGCTGAAACTTCCAACCCTCTGTCATCTCACCTTGAATCGAAAAGAGAACCACCTCACTGATAAACGTCAGAAGATATTTCCACAGGTGAACTGGTCTAAAATCAAACGCCTGTCAAATGTCTTTACATGGCACCTCTTAGCTTCCTAACTCATTTTAACGTCTTACATTTTTTTAAATTGTGGTAAAAAAACACAACATGAAATTCACCATCTGAATGTCTAAGTGCGCAGTATAATAGTGTCAGCTCCATGCATATTGTGGTATGACAGATCTCTAGAACTTTTCATCTTGCAAAAAAATGATACCTCTGGAACAGCTCCCCTCCCCCCCTCTCCCCCACAGTGCCTGGCAACTGCCTTTCTACTTCCTGTTACTAAGAGTTTGACTACTTTAGATACCTCATCTAAGTGAAACCTGCCTTCTATTTCTCAAGTCTAGTATTCTGGAAAATGTTTTCTTCATCTAAAAAATGGATAGAGTCCTGAAGAAGAACTACTGGTCTTAACTGTGTCGCTCACCCTACCTAATTTTATTTAACAATTATTCACTTAACAGTGTAATAAAAACGTCATGATTGAGTTTACTAGGCTCCATGGAATCTTTGTTATGTCAGATTATCTCACCAAGGAATTTGAAGTGGTCTAGGGGTTGAACGGGGGATGTTGATTTCTGCAGCTGTTTAATTATTTTCCAGCCTCTTTAATATCTGCCACCCAAAACATCCCACCTGTGGTCTTGTTCATTGTGAGTTTCAAAATCAGCACAAGAATGAGACACAAATGTAGTAAATATGGTAGCCAGTCTTTCACATACATTTAAAGAGATGGGTCATCATAGCCCATCCTGCAATGGCAAGATAGCCTCGAAGGGAACCTCGACGGTCCATTATTGCACCTGCCTTGGAAGTCAGGAAGAACTGGTTTTCTGGAGTCGCTTCTCTGGTTTTCTGGAGTCACTTCTCTTGACGTTTAGCCTGGGGATCATTTCCAACTGCAGACCTTGCATTCTTGCATTCTGTGAATTCAAGAAAAACACGGGTAACCTTATCCACACGTCCCTTCTGGGAAAAGAGGCTAACAGCTTCACCCGATTTCTAAGCAGCAGAAACTGCAGAGTGCAGCAGCTGCTAAGGCCCTGACCCTGAACTTGTCAACTTCTTCCCTGCCCTCCCACCTCCTTCCTCCTTGCATACTGGCCAAAGGAAGCTCCCTGATTCTTTTTTGGTAAAGAGCCTCAGAGAGGAGCGTTTGAGCACCTACTCCAGTCAAGAAAGACCACTGACATCTGGACTCCAAGGGCCTTTGCAATGAGACCGGCATCTCAACTTTTCTAGAGAGGTAGCTATTCTAAGAAAGGTCTGTGGTCTTTCTTATAGGCTGACACCCTCTGCTGAACCCAGGTGCTTCGTATTCACTCAGACGCTGAAGTAAATGATCTTTGTCATCAGGGAAGTCCGAAGGGCTTGCTATGGTGCACTCTGGAGGCAAATTTCTCCAGAACTATTAAACCCATCTTCCTAAGAACTAGGTTCGCGAGTGCTCTCCCAGGGAAAGCTCCGCTTAAGTGGGATTATGTTTCTGATGATAATCATCACTCCAGCCCCTAGGATGTTTGAGAAACAAAAATAAACTTTGCAAGTTGCCTAGGTTCTGCGGACTCGGTGGGCCCCTGCTGGGTCCAATCCTGGACTGCCTCTGGAAGAGAGACTGCCTCAATCTCTCCGCCCTCCTGATTGGCTTTGAGGCAGGGGCGGGGCCACTGCGGGGTCCGGCTCCCCATAGGTGAAGCAAAGTTAAGGTGGGCCTCCGGCAAGATTTTTGTCCGGTGACAAGCAGGGAAAGTCTTGGGGATTTTTTTTTTCTGCTTTGGAGGCCCAGGTTCAAGACAAATTAAAGTGGGAAACCAATTGGAAGGAAAGACATTTGAACCGAGTTCAGGTGCCAGGTCCTGGGAGAGAAGACCAGCCCTGTTTGAAGTCTGCATCCACCGCTGACCAACTTGGGGGCCTGGGTTAAGGGAAGGGGGTACAGCCAGCGCAGGTGGGAGAGAAACCGATACTGCCCCGAACAGGCCATCAGAGAGAGCAAAAATGATGGAGGGCACTAGCTGTGCCCTGGGTATTTTTAATTGGTGAAAGCCTTTACATGATTTCTTCTAGCCTCACCACCAGCAGCAGAGCGGTGTCTTTGATTGATTAGGGGGACTTTCTGCGGAGGCCCGCAATGAAGTTTCTCTACTTCTAATCAAGCGAAGGGGGAACCCACTATGCCTCCAATCAGCCTCCTCTCCTGGTCCCTTGCTGCTGGGCGTAAAACGATGCTCACCAATCCCACCTAAACCAGGAGGCAAGGAGCCCAGGCTTTTGTGCACACAGGAGCTGTCACTGGCCTCCTTTTCTGCCCCCAAGACAAGAGAGGACTCTTGGAAGCCGAGAAGGGTTGCAGAAGTCTTTCTGGACTGAGCCGAGCGTGGTGAGGAGCAAAGGCCCCTGGCGGCCGGCGGGAGGCGGGAGGGGGGTGCCAAGGGCCACCATGGGCCTGCTCAAGGGCCTCCTCCGGGCAAGGAACCTGCTGCTCGTCATCTTCGTGCCGCTCCTGCTGCTGCCGCTGCCCGTGCTCCACCCCAGCAGCGTGAGTACCGCGCGTCCCCTCCTGTCCCTGCAGGCCGGCCGTCGGGCGCGAGGGCAGGGAGGGCAGGGGGGCCGAGGGATGGGGTGCAGGGCAGCTCCTCCACAGGCTTTGCTCCCGGGCTCAAGGCATGGACAGGTCTTTCTGGGGGAGGCTCCAATGCTTTCTTTCCCCACACTGCTGTTTTCGTCCCTCCGCCCCCCTCCCGGGGCCCCTGACCGGGTGGCCCCCCAGCCAGGGGTGAGGTTGGCAGGGTGGCTGAACCAGCTGAGGGGTGCTACACCGGCCTCGGGCCGCCGGAACGGCGCGGGGGCCACGCGCTGTGCCCCTGAGCAGAGGGACACGCTGCTGGGCCGGCATTTGTCCCGGACTCAACTGGGTCACCATGTGACCAGCTCTCTGTGAGGGAGCTGGAGAGCAGGGAGGCCTCCCAGAGGACGGGGNACCACACTTTGAAATGCAATCGCAGAAGTCCCTCTGAACTTGACGTTGAAAGCAGAGGTTGGCATCTTGCCCCAGTCCCATGCACGTGTCCCTTTGATCATTTGTATCCTCTGTGTTTTCTTTTCTGTGCTCTTGAAGGAGAGAGACATTCAACCAAGCGATAAAAAAGAAATAAGAGCCCCCAACTCTAGACCATGACCCAATTTTTGAGGGGGTTTGCATGAGCAGAGATGCCAAAGCTTTGGCTCTGCCTTCTGCTGGCTTCTCAGACCTTCACTGGCCTCCCTTCCCTTCCTGTCTCCTTCCCCCTCCCCCTTCTCCTCCTCCTCCTTCTCCTCTCCCTTCTCCCCTCCTCCTCTCAGGGGCTTTACCCCTTGTCCTGCAGGCACTACCCTTGAGACTTCAGGAAAAATAAGCTAAGAGAGGTTAATCATGTTTGTGGGACGACGGGAAGAGATTTTCCAGGCAGCTCCCCGAGTATCTTGGTAACCAACATTGAGTTATAAAGTTAAATAGAGGGGATTAGAATGGCCCGTCTTAAAAACAAACTGGCTTAAATCTTTACTAGAATAAATACCCCAGAGTGCCAGGGAGACGCTGATTAAGAGCAGGCTGGGATTAGCAGACAGTGATTGCTGCCGACAGTTTTCCTGGGCTCACGCTAGTCAATTCTCTGCTCTGTCCAAATGGGCTGATTGGTTTTTCTTTCTTTCTTTTTTTTCAAGGTTTATTGTTGTTGTTGTTGTTACCCAATGTCTGATGCACTTAAGGGAACGTTCACCAAAGACACAGTGCCCTCTTCTCCGTGGCAGTATGAGGCACCTCTGTGTCCCCCTAAGTCAGCCCCATCTCTGGGGACCATGACTCTAGGGTGTGGGTTGCTTACTTTTCATTCTGGGGCCCTGGCTTTGAACTTCTCAGTCACCACTGCCTAGTAAGAAGTATTCACAAGAAGAAGAAGAAGAAAAAAAAATAACGAGTTTTTGAAGTAGGCAAAACGATCTATAAATTCGATGGAAGACAGGTGTTATTTAAAAAAGAAGAGAAAAAAATCTTAAAAAAAAAAAGGAGAGTAAAGGAAGAGCGGGTGAGCCTCTGCTCTGTTTGGGTCTGTACATAATCTTTGAAGAGGTTTTTACAGCTGCTTACTGAGACCAAGGGACACTGCCCTTTCTTGGCCTAGCTCCTTCTGCCAGACTCAGTTTCACCTTCGAACGGGGCTCCTCAATGGCCACACCAGTGACATTCGGGGCCAGGTAATTCTGTGCTGTGGGGAGGGCTGTCCTGTACATTGAAGGATGTTTAGCCACACCCCTGGTCTTCACCCATTAGACGCCAGGAGCACACAGCGCCCCCCTCCACTCTGACAGCCCAAAATGTTTCTAGATATTACCCAATACCCCCTGGGCCTGGGGTGGGAGGAGGGGCAGGGAAAATCGCCCCCGTTAAGAACAAGTGCCTTTTAGGGGCGCCTGGGTGGCTTAGTCCTTAAGCGTCTGCCTTTGGCTCAGGGCGTGATCCTGGAGTTCTGGGATCGAGCCCCACGTTGGGCTCTTCCACCGGGAGCCTGCTTCTTCCTCTCCCACTCCCCCTGCTTGTGTTCCCTCTCTCACTGGCTGTCTCTCTCTGTCAAATAAATAAACAAAAAAACAAAAACAAAAACAAAAACGGAACAATTGCCTTTTAAGACAGTAGACCTAACACCACCTCAGAGCTTCCGCAGTCGGTGCCCCTGGGCGGCTATTGTGATCCCATAGCCCCGGGGACAGCTAGATGGAGCCCGGCATGGCCAGTGCCCTCAGAGCTGCACGCGGCTTGCTTGCCACTTACCCAGGATGCCCTGCATGTGTCACCATGTCAACGAGAGCACTGCTCTTCTCCTACAATGACATAAAGTGACCTTGAGGTCAGCAGCGCCCACGGGAAGCACAAACTAACACATAGAACGTCTCTCACCCGTTCTTGCTCCCGAGCGTCAAACTTTTAGGTTCTGATATTTAATCCTTAAGATTCCTAAACGGACCTGGTTGCCCTGGGCCAGAGCTGAGGGAAGGGACCTGGCCAGGAGTTCCGGGCCTACTGTTCTGATGGTTCTTGGAAAAGATAAGCTACAGCTACATTCTAGGAGGGATCAGAATGACCTTCCCTTTTTCCTGCTCAGCTCTCTAACACCAGGGGCCCAGACTTGGTCTCCCATGTTACGGAAGAGGAGGGTACAAGAGGGGCTTGTCCATAACTGAGGCCTGCCTCAGTGTCCCTGGCAGGATAAAGGTTACACCCAAGCCCCAAACTAAATTTCAGAAAGGACTCACAGTCATTTATGACAGCAAATAAACAGACCTCAAACTTCCAGGGAAGTTTGAATGGGACATCACTGAGGTGACGGGACAGCACGGGAAAGGAACAGGTGCACACGTCAGTTGGTACAGAGTCAGGAACCAGCCCCTATGGGGAAATGCCACTTTTGAGCTTCCTCCTTTATTTGTAAACAGAAGCCAAAAAGAACTGACAGTACTATCCTTTAAAGGCTCTGCCTGAATATTCATCAGCCCCTACACACCTGCTGACTAGTGGCAGTGATAAGGGGTCGAGGGTTTCCAGAATATTCTCTCCAATAGATAGATAAGAGAAACCTGATAGCCAGCAGAGGAACCCAATTCAGTTCAACTAACGTTAACTGAGCCCGCCTGCCAGACACTGGCCAGCTGTGGGGCCCCAGGATTCCTGGAATCAAACCTCACAAAGATTTTGGGGGGTTATCTAAATATAAGCTTACCCATTGAATTTTGAGAAGGTAGAGAAGGAGCAAAAGGAAGTTCACGTAAATTCCGTGGGTGAATGGGGTGAGAAATATGGAAAGGGCCTCTGGAGGAGGTCTCTTGGCCATTCTTGTGCTCTAAGGAAAGTCCAGGTAAAAATGATGATGGTGGTTTATCCTGTTCTTAATTCTGGATGAAGGTGGCTTGCTGACTTCATCCAAGCCAACCTATTCTAATTCATTAACAATAATCACCATCAAAAAGTGTACCTTGGCTTACCCACGTCCTCCTAAGTCAAACTAAGGTGGTACCTGGAAGAAAGTTTATTCTCTCTCTCTCTCTCATTCTTTCTCTCAGTCTCCCCTTCTACTCTCCCTTAACCTTAATTTGCGGCCCTGTAATGACAAGAAAGACTAAAGGTTCTCAGGAAGGAATAAGGGCTCTCAGGGAGGGACAGATATCCTGTCCCCTTTATCTTCAGCTGGAGTTAAGACGTGCCATTCTGTTTCCCAGGAATGAGATAGGAATAAGTGGGCTCAAAGGGGCTCAAGGCTTTGAACTTCTTTAAGAAGTTTTATTTCTGCAACGAAGGGGGGGGTATTTCTCTAAATTGCATTCTTTTCCAGCGGAGTCTTTTTTTCTCCCCCTTACTGATTCTGTTGTCTTATCAGCAACTTCCAAAAGTTTTAACTTCTCTCTGATCTTTTGGCCCCAGAGGAAATCTCAGTGGGAGCTACAGTCAACAATTGTTGGGCGCTGTTCCCGTTTCTCAAACCCCAAGGCGGTAATCCATGCATATCAGGAGGGAGCAAGGTCCCATCCAGCCAAGCCGGGTTAATCACTCCTGACGCCCCTCACTGATCAAGGCGACCTTTTGTAACTTTTGTGCAAGAGTTTGAGGACGCTTGTTCTGAACCCAAGGGAGAGATAAACAACAAGATTTGTCAGGCTCCTTGATCACCAGCCAGCCTCAGGGCAGGTCAGACCTGAGCCCAGATGGTTTAGAAGTGTGTATAAATTGAGGAACCCAGAGCCTGCTTGGACCTTCTGTACAGTGGCCCTCCAAGACCATGGTTAAGGCCTTCGGACAGTGACCCCTCCTGAGAGTAAGCCAGTGACCTTTCTCAGTGCCATTAAGCAGCACGGTTCCGAGCAACCAGCATTACTAGAGGCTGAGGTTAAGGAGGGCTGGTTGTTGGTAACAGTGTTGTGCTTTTTTATTCTGTGCACCCCAAAGTTGTACAGCCAGCAAAGTAGAGGGCGTTGGGGAAAACTCTGTAAATTTCCAGGCCTTCCCTTGTAGGTAGATGGTACTTTTATTTCCTTTATCAGAGGGATGTTTCCATGTGCATCAAGCACGGGGAATGAAGTCCCAGAGCAGTAAGAACCAGACACTGGTAAGGACACGGGTTCTCAACCAGGGACAAATATCCCCCCAAGGGACATTTAGCAATGTCTAAAGACATTTGTGGCTGTCACAATTGGGAGGTGCTACTGACATCTAGTGGGTAGAGGCCAGGGATGCTGCTAAACTTCTTAATGCCCACGACAGCCCCACCCCCCAGCATGGAATTCTCCAGACCCAAAATGGGCCGATCTCAGAGCTCACACGTGACTTACACAAAGGGATCCTAACTTTCAGCGACCCCAAGAACACCTAGCGTCCAATCAACTTCACACCAAAATACTCTGCTGCCTGTCAAAGCTGTGAACTCCATCTTTAGAGACTATGATCTTGGGTCTGGACACTGAGTTCATTTCAGTCCCCATTCAGCTCAGTTTCAAGCGGAGCTGGGATCTCCTGAGCCTGGTGGCTTCCCTGCTGCAGACCATGTGCCAGGCGCCGGCCCACCCAGGGAGCAGCCATTACTGCACATACCCAAGTACGGGCCCGCCACGGATCCACAGCAGCCCCCTCCCCCGCCCCACCAAGGCCAGCTCTGCCCCTCCCCGGGCTGTGTCCTGGGGCCCATGTTTGAGTCTGGGTGCCTACGGCCTCCGCCCCGGGTCTCATTTGGATTCTCCATGGCCAGGGCTGTCCCTGTGACTAATCGCCCACTTTCCTCCCCTTCCAGGAGGCTGCGTGTGCTTACGTGTTGATCGTGACTGCTGTGTACTGGGTGTCCGAGGCCGTGCCTCTGGGAGCTGCAGCCCTGGTGCCTGCCTTCCTGTACCCATTCTTCGGAGTCCTCCGATCCAGCGAGGTTAGACCATTTGTGGCCCAGATCCCTGCTGGGGACCCTGCTGGGCCAGTGAAAGAGGGCTCAAGGTGAAGGGAGAATCACAAAGCACTTGAGGGGGGGCGCTTTCTTCACCCTCCAGAACAACCTCTTAGCACTAAGCCTTTGCACCTGCTTTTCCAGACCCTGAGTTCCTTTCCCATAACTTTCATCTCCCTCAAACTGCCTCTTTCAGGAAGCCTTACTTGACTGATCACATCCAATTGCTCCTTCCATCTGAAACCCTCTAGGAACTGGGTGGTTAGCATGCTTGTTGACCTTTCTCAGTCTTTTGTATGCCTGCTTAAACTATAAGGCAATAATCAAAGGTAGGAATGCAGTTTCCCAGGTCTTTGCAATCTCATTATAAACCTGAGCCCAGGGGCGCCTGGGTGGCACCGCGGTTAAGCGTCTGCCTTCGGCTCAGGGCGTGATCCCGGCGTTATGGGATCGAGCCCCACATCAGGCTCCTCTACTATGAGCCTGCTTCTTCCTCTCCCACTCCCCCTGCTTGTGTTCCCTCTCTCGCTGGCTGTCTCTATCTCTGTCAAATAAATAAAATCTTTAAAAAATAAAAAATAAAAAAAAATAAACCTGAGCCCATATACAGTAGGTGCTCAATAAATGTTTGCTGACAGAAAGACCTACCACGTTTTCCTGAGTCCTAACAATGTTTTCATCCACTTCCCCTTAAAAAAACACAAAAAACTCTATTCCTTCTCCCCCAAGTCAAGATTACTGCATATTCTTTCCTTGACTGCTGTTTACCTAGAACCTGCCCTCTCTGTCCACTCTCTCTGTCTATGGCATTCTTAAAAGCTCAACCAGAAATTGTCAATATCAAGCCCAGGCTGTGGTCAGACTTCAGGGCAAACATTTAACCCTACCACAAAAGGGAAAGAAGGAAAACACAACCAGAACCCGGAAGCAAGATGAAAGATGGTCCTCATTCATTAACACCTGGTTCTATTTAGACTCTCGTTATAGCCCCTGGTCTCTGCTTAGAGTTTCTGATAAAGATCAAACGGTAGAGACTAAGGACAGAGGCACAGATGAAAGACGAAAGGGAACTGATGTTTGCAGGCCTACTAGGAATCAGGCACTCTCCCGGAAGTACTATATTAGTTATGTGTTACCCCTGAGATCTCTACAAGGTGGGTGTTAGTATTTCCATTCTACGGATGAGTAAAGAGGCTCAGAGAGTTAAGAAACTCACTCAAAATCTATTTACCTACCACAAGGGAGGAAGTAGCCGAACTGGATTCAAACTCATATCAATTAGATTTCGAAGTCTATATTCTTGCTTCCTATTCTACCAGATGGACTCAACTAGCCAATTTGTTTGTTTGTTTGTGTTTGGGGTATTTGAGTTTTTGAGTTTCGTTGTGTTTTTGGTTGCTGTCGTTTTACTCTGTATTGTTTTTGCTTTGGGATGGGAGGGCTGGTAGCAATGAGTAGCTGTAGTAGCCTTAGCCGCTCCAAAAAGGATGGGACCCCCCAAGCCATCAGCAGTGCTTTTATTCCCAAGATAGGTACAACACCAATATCCTGGAGACCTTCATAAAAGCCAGCCTGTGACCTGAATCACCAGGCAGTTGCTCCAAAGTGTCCCCTTCTTTTGTGAAAATAAGAATAGGCAGTTTAGTCTGTGTGCCTGCCTAGAGGAACCACCAGCCTTAAACACGGCTTTTCTTGAGAAAAGCATTTAAACTTATTCTGCACGTTTCTCTTTAGAAGTGAGAAATCAGGAGCCCATGAGTCAGGGGGTGAAAATAGAGGGCAGAGGAAAAAAATGATGTGATAGAAAGCATTGAATCTTAACTAACATTTAAAGTGACCTAACTATTAATTAAAAGGTTTCTACCTTTGTATTTCACTACTGGCAGCCCCAAAGCCGACAGCATACCTTAGCCTTGAAATAGATGATGTCCCTATTTCTCCAAGGGCTGCCTGCTGCAGAAATCCTCCAGAGGGGTGACCCAATCAGCGCCTCAGCACGGTAGAGATGTTGCTAGGCAACCATTCATCCAAGGGCCCGCCCCTCTGCACAGCCAGGTATGCCAGACCTATAAGGACATCTATTGAGTCAGTGGTTTGTGGGGATACCATGACTTTGTGAGGAGAAAAGGAAGACTGTCTGGTGAAGGGTTAGGCATTGTTATTGCTGGGGCTGGAGATGGAAAGCACTAGAGAAGCCAGAGGGCAGGTCTTATCATTTGAAGTGAAAAATCCTACCCCATCTTTCTGATGAAGGAGCGGTGGCTGGCAATGATATTTAACAGCTGGGCTATAGGAAGCAGTGTCAGCCAAAGAGAGTCTGTTCAGCTAGCTTTTTCAACTCAGATCAGAGGAAAATGCCAATAAGCATAGGACATGGCTCATGACCCTTTGCGAGCCACTCAGATTTGCAGACGCACCACCAGCAGCCACACCCCTACACCAGCATGTGCCATGTCTCCCCAGGAAAAGGCAGGCTGGGGGTCTGCAGGAGCCCCTTCTGCAGACAAATCATCTGCGTGTCATTCCCCAAACCCACCTTGCGCTTGCCTAGCCTTGCCTTGACTCAAAGTTCTCTCCAATTCCCTCCAACCTTTAAAGTCCTGCCCAATTACCCTCTACAGTGAAGCCTTTCCAAAAGGCTCAGCTAAAAGTGTTGCTCCCTTCCCTTGAGGCGATCTGATGTCTTTAGCCTTCAGGTGGTACATCAGATACACCTGACATAAACTTTCTGTAGACATGTCCTCTCTCCAAAAAGATTCGCAGTCCCTAGGATTTGTGGTGTCTATGGCCTGGATCCTTGCACTGGCCCTCAGTGAAGAGTTCTTGGTTGCGTGGTTTCTGGATGGTGTGCGATAGCGTGCTCTCCACCCGAGGAAGGCGTGTGGGTAGGATCAGTATGACTCTTGAACCGTGGCTTTTGTCCCTTGTGGTACTCATTCAACATCCGGAAAAATATTTCTACCATGGGCCATATGGGGCATTATAGGTACCCTGAAGGTGACAAAAATGAAACACAGAATCTCTGCCCTCCTGAGTTTCCCACTGGCAACTTGGATGTATGCATACAAATGGTTAATTTTTATGGTGATGACTTGATGGTCAGCAGGTGTTAAGAGTCTGTTGTGTGCAAAGCTTAGACTTCCTTCTCTCTGTCTTGCTGAGAAGAGATACAAAATGATAGACTCCTGACCTTCAGAAGTTTCTATTCTAAAAGAGAGAAGGCACAAACCAAACTGGAAAACCCAGAAAACCCATGCCATAATGCCTCATTTTCTGGCATGGTGGAAGATTCACCCAATTCCCCAAAAGGGAATGTTCTAGATAAATGAAATTTACCCCACCGAGTGCCCAAACTTTGTTGACCAGTTTTTGATTGACATCTTTCTAGAAGGCTTATAATTCCCCCAGCCTTTTAAACAGAAGTTGTTGACTACAAATGAACTTTTTCTTTGGAGCCTTCACAATTCCCAGGGGAAAAAAATTTCTCACTCAGAAGAGCCAGTGTGGGCTGGATGATGGCACAGTTGAGTAGCCTGAGTGCTGGCTAAACAGCTGAACCTAAAGAATCCTGAGTAACGTACTGGCAGTGGACCAGAGAGAGAGCCCAAGGGAAACACAAAAGGCATGTTACCGCATCTGCACGTGACTCAAAGCTGGATGGGCCACTACTGTATGACGACAGAAACAATGCTGACAGGATGAGACAATGGCCTGGAACTGACAAAATGACATTTACTAGGGATAAATGTTAACAGTGTGTATGGAAAAGACCTTGGCTTTTAGTTGAGTACAGATGTGGCATGAATCATCCATCAGCCCAGCGTGGCTGCCAAAATTTGGAGCATTTACCATACGCCAGGCACTCTGGGAGGTCCCTCACATGCTCCCGTGTCACTGAATCCTCTGTACAGCGGTTATTTGTTCTGTCTTTACAGAGGAGTTCAGAAATGGAAGCTCAGAGAGGTTAAGGAACTTACTACGGGGTGGAGTCAGAACTTGAACCCAGGAGTGTGTGCTCCCAGAATGTGTGCTTTTAACCGCTGGCCAATACATACTGAAGTCCACTGAGTTGATAAATGTCTGTGTCCAGAGCATCAAATTCTAGATCAGGAGCCCATGCAGTGGTGGGTAGCCAAGATGTCCAAAATATAGAATGTGAGTCTGTAGTGGTGCAGTGGTGGGTAGCCAAGATGTCCAAAATATAGAATGTGAGTCGCATGGGAAACAAGAGAAGACTCAAGAGGGACATGATTTCTGGCCTCTGCATCTCAACACATGAGGCTCAGAGGGTCAAACCAGAACCGGAGTCCAAGCACTGCAAGAGAGACCTGCTCCATGTGAGGGAAGATGCTGGAATGGGCTGCTATGGGGGGTCTGGGTATTCCTGTTCCTGGGAATGCAGGCCAGGCGACCCTGTCAGGGACATTAGAGATAGATTTCGTGCCTTGGGAGAGGGGATGGACGCAAAGGGCCCTTTGACTTTGGGATCCTCTGACCTTGTTGGCATCCTGTCACTACTTCCCTATGCTGGTATACAGAGCTCAGGCCTGGACTTGGGGTTTGTTCTTTATTTTACCTCCATTGTGACTCACAACTGTCATTGTATCTGCCTTGGAAATCATCGATGTCCTTCTAGGAGGGTGGGAGCGAGAGCGCTCTGCGGGGCAGTAAAAGGCATGGTTTGAATGATGGGGCTTGGGAATAGTCTCCGGGGTGTCCAGGGTCAGAAACTACCTGCAACAGAGATGACATCTGCTTTCTCTCTCTCCCCTGCCCAACACACACACACACACACACACACACACACACACACACACACACACCCTCTGCTCTCTCCGGGCCCTGCACTGCAGGCCCCTGGCAAGTCTCCTTGGCATTCTAGCTCCTGCCAGGGCAGGAGAGGCAGCAGGGCAGCTCCAGCTGTGACAACAAAACGGCCTGTGCAGCCCCATGACACTGGAGTTCAATGTCGTGAATCTGCTTCCCTGTTGGTTCCTGATCTTTCTGACCTGCCAGATTCCCGACCATCACCCAGACCCTGACTTTCTCTGTTTGTTTATACCACTCTCTGCTCTGCCTTTCTGGCCTCTGCTCACCCCGGAGGCTGACCCCCCTCCATGCAGGCCTGTGGGGAGGTAGGCTGAGTATCAGGACCCAGCCACCTGCCTGAACCCAAGCCACTCATCACCCACAGCCATCCAGATGCGGCCCAGAGCTGAGCTCTACACCCAGGCCATGAGTGGGGCCTGGGACCAAGAACTTACAGATATTGCAGCCTCTTGAGGCCAAGTTAAGGGTTCTGGCATAAGAGCTATTCCCTACATATGAGCCAGCCCCTTTGCTTCTGGACTCAGAGCCCAGCCCCCTGCCTTTGTTTCCTCCACTGGGGGCAGTTCCTAAGATGCCAGAGAAGAAACTGGGGGTGCTGTATGACTCAGCATCTCCGGGAGCTGAGCCGACACCCGGACCAGGTCAGCGCTCCTCTGAGTCTCTCGGCTTTAGACTTCTCTATGGTAGGGTTTGCAAAGGATATGTTTTTAGCAACAAAACCTTTTCTGTAAACCACATCTTGGGAGACTCAATACATAAAACAGTTGGAAGAGGAAGGCCTACTCAAATGGGGCATGGAGGCCCAGAGCCCCGGCTGTTTGGGCCCTTCCCGCAGGCCTCCTGAATTGAGGGAGTGTGATTTGCAAAGCTCTGGCCTTGGGGAGTGCAATTAGGTGATTAGGAGGGTGCTGGAGCCCTCAGAGACTTATCCCACAGGAACAGCATTCCTTTCCCCAGGGAAAGGCCTCGAGTCAGGCGCACCGGATTTGGCTGCCTTGCTGGGGCCCTGGCTAGAATGCAGTGGCCTGGGCTCTGGCTCTGGCTGGGGGCTGAGCTCCGTGCTGAGGGCAAGCCAACCCAGGCGTCCCCTCCTGGGGTCTAGAGGATGTCGCTGCGAAGTTGTTCCAATGTCCAGAAGAGCCTCAAACTAAGTGCGTTGCCAGAGGCCACGGCTGGTCTCCTGAGGGCTTGCCACGTTCCCACCATTTCTAGAGGTGCCCACAGCTGACCTGCAAAGCGCTGTCTGCATTTCTGAGGCCAACCCCACCCAGAGCTGCCAGATGTCCGAGTCAGGACACCATCAGGTCCACCACACCTCCAGCCATCTCACCCTAAGCAAGTAGAATGGCAGCTGGAAAGGGTCAGGATCCAAGATGGGAGTAGGGTAGAACTGAGTCTGAATCCAGTTTTGGCACTAACCAGTCTTTTTCTTTTTTTTTTTTAAAGATTTTATTTATTTATTCATTCAACAGAGATAGAGACAGCCAGAGAGAGAGGGAACACAAGCAGGGGGAGTGGGAGAGGAAGAAGCAGGGTCATAGCGGAAGAGCCTGATGTGGGGCTCGATCCCATAACGCCGGGATCACGCCCTGAGCCGAAGGCAGACGCCCAACCGCTGTGCCACCCAGGCGCCCCCTAACCAGTCTTGAGCAAGTTGTATAATCTCTCCGAACTGCCCTTTACTTGTCTGAAAAAGGAGGATCTAGAAACAAGGACCTCGAGGGGAGCTGTGAGGATTGTCCACTATGGTGAGTGCGCAAGCGCCTACCACAGCACTAGCGCCAGCGGCAGGGGGCGGGGCTGGCCTGGGGGCCGCCTCTACCAGGAGGGCCCCAGGGAGGCCCATGCGCAATCCTCGGAGAAGAGCGCTGAGCTGAGCCTCCTGGCCAGAGTTCCTTCTCCAACGTCTAGGAACAGAGCCACAACCTTTATAAAAATTGTTTTAAACATTTAAAACCTAACCTATCCAGAGATCAATCAATAATTCCGCCTTCAAAGAAAGGAAGGTTTTAAAAGCTCATCACTAATGGATGTTGCCTGCAATTCACCAACAATCAGCTAGTTAGTGAAGGACCACATCCAGCGGCCCTTCTGTCCTTGGGCCTCTCCATGAGCCTGACTCAGAAAGCTCTTGCAATGCGCTCCCACTTCGCTGAGAAAATTTGGAGGAATCTTTGGTTTTTAGGCCCACCTTACTCCTTCTTATTTCATTTCTTTCTCTTCCTCCCTCCTTCGGTCATGCTGACCTCCCCGGCATCACCCTCAATGTCATCTGGAAGGTTTTTTTCCTTTTTTTTTTTTTTACTTCTTTAATAATATGGACATTTATTGAGCACTTCCTGTATGCCAGGCACTGTTCTAAGACCCTGCCTGCCATATCTTACTCGAGGCCATGCCACGATGGATTAAATGAGCTGTGTGGCATGATTCTCGCCACTAGAAACACAGGAATGACGGGGCCACGGGGGTTTCGTGGCCTGCCCAAGAGCCTGCAGCTCATCTGGAGGGGAGCAACCCTTCAAACCCAGCTCGTCTGTACTCAGAGCCCATGCTATTGGTCTTCTCTGCCCCGCCTTTCCAAGTGGCCTCCTTGAGCACATCTCTTCTAAAACACTGTCCAGGACCACCTCTGACCTCCCAGCTCAGGGCTCCGGCAAACAGAGAAAAACCGCAGAGCAGAAAAGCAGAAAAGGCAAGAATAAAACTGCAAACATCACAGACACTGCGGACTCTACTCATGGAAGGAGTGCTCGTTTGGGGACCCTACTTCTCTCAGCAAATCATTCTAACCAGCTTTGCTGTTCAGTTTCCCAACTCAGACTATGAGCTCAGAAATTAGGTAGTGGGGAAAGGAATGCCCACAGCAAGCAGGAGTAAGCAACGCATGTCAGAAAACAGTGAAAATAGCCCTCAAGAATCCTGGAAGCCTGGTGTTCCCTGAGGGGTTCTCAATGACCAAGGTTTTATTATAAAACAAACAAACACCCAGTGGGCTGGACAGCTAGCAACACTGCCATCGGATAGAATTTTAATTTATAAAAGTGGAAAGGCAGCTTTGTGCCTGGGCGCTCTCTGTGTACTAATGGCCTCAGAGCGGGTCAGCCTTTGTGTGGACCACTGAGTGACAGGAAGAGCTGCCAAAAATCCCGGTTGTCCACCTCAGAACAGCTTTACAAAAGGTAGGGACTCACATACTTTTTTCTTCAAATTTTAGATGCCTAAATGAAGCCGAGAGAGGTTGAGTAACTTGCCTGGGGTCACACAGCAGAGTCCTGGTTGACTCTGGAGCACTCACTCTTCCCCACTTGGCTGTGCTTCCTCTTTATCACAAACTACAGCCAGGCTGCATGGCCCAGGCGCATGACCCTGCTTACAAAGGGGCGGGGAGGGCACGCGAATGGACCTAAGCCTATGGAACACCAAGTCTGAAAACAGCCCAGAGCCAGGATCCCGCTAAAGCCGGGACTGGGGATTGCACTGGCCAGTGTCAGGACTGTGATTATGAACGAAGCCAGAAATGTGTGCCTACGCATGCTGGCGCGAGACCAAGAAGAGTCCCCTAGAGTTGCGTTAGACGCATGGTTTCCGGTTGGCCGGTCCTGAGGTCCTGAGCGTTAACGTTGTGTGGTAGCTTTGGATTAAATGCACCTGGATTGCTATCCCGCCCCGCCCCTCGCGCGGTGACCTTGAAGACTTCCTTAACCTTACCCCCTCTGAGCCCGTTTCCTCACCTGCAAAGTGAGGTACCCACAGTCCCTGCCTCCTAGACTGTTGAGAAAGTGAATGCGAAACGCCAAACTCCTGGGCTGGCGAGGGCCCTCTCTGCAGGTGGGTTCCTCTCTCCTTCCCTTGAAGGGAATCCGGAGAAAGTAGCGCCACCTGTCCTCTAGGCACTGGGCTCCTAAAAGGCCATCACAAACTGGTATCCTATTACGATATGTGCCAAAGAGGCAGAAATGAACATGTTGCCAGCCAGTCCCCTGGGAAAGTGACCACGATAGCACTGAGCGGATGAGGATTTTGTCCTCTTACACTGCCCCCCTTCTCCTGCCTCCAGTCCTCCCAGTATAGGTACACCATGGTTTTGGTTAATTCGATAATCAAAGTTTAACAGTATGATTATGTAAATTGTGTTTATTTTCAACACCACTTATTTTACTATATTTACGTTTCCTGCAATTTTCATTTTTTCTGCAATGAGAAGTAGTGTTGCTTTTCCACTTTAAAGAGGGTTTCTAAATTAGAAGTTAAACTTCTCTGTATCTCTCTCTCAATTTCCGTCACGGCTCCCTTCTTGGGAACAATTCTGTATGTGACTGAGCGTCTACTTTCGCGTCTCAGTGCTAGGCGTTAAGAGATATCAAGATACCAGGGGCGCCTGGGTGGCACAGCGGTTAAGCGTCTGCCTTCCGCTCAGGGCGTGATCCTGGCGTTATGGGATCGAGCCCCACGTCAGGCTCTTCCTCTGGGATCCTGCTTCTTCCTCTCCCACTCCCCCTGCTTGTGTTCCCTCTCTCGCTGGCTGTCTCTATCTCTGTCAAATAAATAAATAAAATCTTAAAAAAAAAGAGAGAGATACCAAGATAATCCATGGCCTTTTTGCAGACTGAGATTTAGTTGAGAGACAAGAGAGGTACACAGAAAAAGACAAACAGTGGGAGCATGAAGCAACAAGTCAACCTTTGCTCTGCCTGCTCTGTGAAGGGTGGAATTAATGGTGCCCACAGGGAATGTTCTGGAGTCAGAGGCCAGAGTCACAAGGAAAGTTTTCTTCTTTCACAAGGAAGGCCTGAACTGGGCTTTGAAATCTGATTGCAACACAGAGAAGAGACTGTTCCAAGTGAGGAAATCAGTGAAGGGTTGATTTGTGGACCTTAAACACATAAAGTATCTTCACAGGCCCCGGTCTTAATTTCCTCATCCTTAAGTGGTAGGAAGAAGTTAATTACTGGTACTTGGTTGTGGAAGAGAAAACCCCTCTTCTTAGGAAATGGACACTGAAGTATTTAGGGGGAAAGGCTAACACTATGTAACTTACCTTCAGATGGTTCAGGGGGAAAAAATGTAGACAGTGTATGGGCATTCCTTATATTATTATCACTTTGGAACTCTTTGCAACTTTGGAATTATTTGGAGTTATTTAAATTTTTTGAAGTTTTATAGGCAAGCTATAAAGATAGGCAAGCTATAAAGGTACCCTTGAGAACTCTAACCTAAGGAAATAATCACATTTATATAAGGTTAATGATTTAAGCAGTCTTTGTTCCATTTGTAGTTTAAAAAAGAAAGGAATTAACCTAAGTATTCAATAAAAGGAAAATGGCCAAATTCTGTGGCACATTATGCTACATTAACATGAATTTTTACAACAAATTTAAGTCAAATAAGAAATGATCAGGGTATGATATAAATGGGGGGGAAGCAGAATATAAAACTATATGCTAAAAAACAAAAAACTACATACTGTGTAAATCCAATTATGTATCTATATAGACATAAATTGGAAATATGCCAAAGTAATAACAGTAGTAAGATTAAAGATAATTTCACCTTTAAATTTATCTTTATCTTGAAGTTTTCCATAATGAGCAAGCATTAATTTTCTAATAAAAAAATGAACGTAATTTTCTAAAAATTTCTAAAAATGATACTTGGGGATAAGCCCAGAGTTACTTTATGCTTTTTTTTTTTAATTATTTATTTGAGAGAGAGAATGAGCGAGAGAGAGAGAGAAGCGAGCACAAGCCAGGGGAGAGGCAGAGGCAGAGGGAGAAGCAGACCCCGCACTGAGCAGGGAGCCCGACAGGGGGCCCCATTCCAGGATTCTGAGATCCATGACCTGAGCAGAAGGCAGAGGCTTAAACAACTGAGCCACCCAGGCATCCCCCGCCCAGAGTTATTTTAATAATTTTTAAGGATTAAGATAAAATTATATGTTTATTCTTTGAAATGATATCGTAATTAAATAGAGTGCTCTAATGTTTTTTTAAGAATGGAGAATATCTACCCTATTGGGTTACTGGCCAGATTAAATGAAATAACCTCTGAAAAGAGTTTAGAACAGTGCCTGCCTACGGTAGTATGTACGTTTGTAGATATATATGTATGTGGGTATATATAATATATACATGTGCATATTATATACATATATATGTTATATACATATCATATACATACAATACATATAATATATAATATGTATGTGCATATACATACACACACACAATCTCAAGCAGTCGGCTACGTCAACAACCCTCATCTCCCGGCTTCCCGTTGCCAGCCCCCGGTTGAGCATGAATTGCGTGCGGCGCATGCGCGGGGCCCTGGCCGGGGAGGGGCTGACCGCGCCGCCTTCCCGCAGGTGGCCGCCGAGTACTTCAAGAACACCACGCTGCTGCTGGTGGGCGTCATCTGCGTGGCGGCTGCCGTGGAGAAGTGGAACCTGCATAAACGCATTGCTCTGCGCATGGTCATGATGGCCGGAGCCAAGCCGGGCATGTAAGTAGCCCTTGGGGTGCCTGGCCACCGCGCTGCCTCCAGCTCCCAGGGGACCACCTGGACAGGGGTCCTGGGTTCCTGGGTGACTCCAGGTGAGGGTGTTTTTCTACTAATGGGGACGGAATGACATCAGGGCTGCTGGGCTCGCACTGCTCCCTCTGGTGAGAGGGCCCTTGATCATGGAAGGGAGATGTCAGTGTGTGACTTTGGTGTTATTTATTATCGCAGTCTCAATCATTTCTCGGAGCCACGTAGACTTCACGGGCAGCAGGTTACAAAATACAAGGGGCCCACTGGGTAAAAGGAGATGGACCAACGTCAGTTGTTTCTCAGCCTTTTTTCTGGCCGAACAGGGAACAGGCTGGACAGGGAAATGAGTGTCTTCTTTGTTATTGAAGGAGATGTGGAGGTTTCCTCCCATCCACTCTGAGTTTTTGTTGTCACTGGTTCACACCGCAGCTCAGACTTGTAGCCTCTGACCTGGCATCTGCGATGCCCCCCAGGCCCTCAGCCTCAGCCTCTTCTCTGTGTGCTGTCAGGAATGCCAGGGGAGACACTGCCAGCCTTGGGGAATGTGCGGGAAAGTCGGGATTGACAGTTTTGTGTTAACACCACCCTTCTCTTCCCTTTGGAATGTGGGTCTCACCTTCTACTAAGACCTTTCTTGCGACCTTTTCTGTAAGCTGCCCTGACTCCTTTGGGAGTCCAGTGGAGTATAAATAAATAATATGGTTTCGGTTTTCAACATTAGTCATTTAGATGAATGCAGGCTAGGCCTTAAAGGAGGCTCCTGTCTCCCACATAACTACAGCTTATTTGGTGTCATTTGCCCCCTCACTCAGTAATAGCCTTGTACCCCACACTCAGCCTCCTAGGCACACAATGGCATCTACACATCACCTTGGGACTCCGCAGCTCTTTAAAACCTCTATGTACTCAACTCAAACTCAGGAATGCTGACCCCATTGCACGTCCACTCTTCTTCGTTCTCCCTCCCCTGAGCATGTTTCCAGTCCCTGTTGTGCTCTCTGCCTGCTGGTGGGGGTCCCGCGCAGGCAAACTCACGTTGCTGTCAGCCTAAACAGAAACACCACTAGGACTTTGGCCTGCCTGACATAATCCACACGATAGGTGTCCGCACATTGCGAGACGGCGGGGATCCCACCGAAGCATGGATGGTCTTTTATGTTGGCTTGTCTTACGGAAGCGAGAACACGACTGTCCCAACGCACATTGTATGTTTCCAAAGTCAAAGTGAAATAACTTGAGAGTTACTTTTGTTAGCGTTTTCCTCCAAGGGTTGACTCTTCAAGATCCTAGATGAAGAAGTGCACGCAGTGACATGGGACACTTGTGTGGCCTGGGGGTGGGGGGGCGCTGTCCTTTCAGCGGGTGGGCAGAGGGGCAAGTGGTGGGCGGAACTGTGAACTCTGCTTGGTCACTAGTAACTACTAGTTGGTGACATGGCCGCAGAGGAAGGACTGTAATGGTCCCCGAAGAATAGCCGTTTGCAGGGCAAAAAAAGAATTCCTTTAGGCACCAAAAGCACACCTCATTACCAAGCGAATGTCTGCAGAGCCGAACAATGAGCAGGTCCAGGCCCGGTGACCCTACGACCAAAGCTAGCCTTTGCTGGAGGAAGGGCTTTTTGCGAGCCGAGGCCATTAGCCCAGGAAGTGTGGTTTATTCATTCCACAAATACGAATTTCACGTTTACTCTGTGCCAAGCCCTGGGGGTACAAAGCGGAATGCTTGCCATACAACCCTGACCTTCTGGATACACACCCGCCGCCCCCCGCCCTCCCCAGCCCCTTCTCTAGACCGGCTCCAGGGGGTTTGTAGGGGGTCCCAAGGGAGCCCCGCGAGGGGAGCGGGGGCCACACCCAGTTGGTGGCCATGCCGTGGACGCCGAGCAGGGGCCACGCCCGGTTGGTGGCCGTGCCGTGGACACCACGCCTGCCCTGCCTTGCAGGCTGCTGCTCTGTTTCATGTGCTGCACCACGCTGCTCTCCATGTGGCTCTCCAACACGTCCACCACCGCCATGGTGATGCCCATCGTGGAGGCCGTGCTGCAGGAGCTGGTCAGTGCCGAGGACGAGCAGCTCGTGGCTGGCAACTCCAGCGCCGAAGAGGCCGAGCCCATCAGTACAGTTTGCTGGAGTTCACCTCCCCTTTGCCCCGGGCCCCTCCTCTTGGGACACCGCCCCGCTCAGGGCTGCCCCACACCCCACCCCTGGGCCCCACCCCACCCCTCGATCCCACACCAGCCCTTGGAACCCGAAGCCCCCTGGTGACCCCGCGTTCCTGGCTATTCCTTCCTCCCCTGCTCACAGCAGCCACCACTGCTCCTGTCCCCCAAACACTCAAGGGTTCTGACAACACCCTGGACCTGCCCCTGTCTGTAAGCCCCGCCACACTTGCAGAGCGGAGAGAAGGGCAGCGGTCATGCCTGCCGCCAGCAGGATATGCCCGGATTTCCCCCTGCAGCCCCGGCCCTGAGCCCCTGCCCTGCATGCTTGGCTCCAGCCTCCACATCTCACGTCTGCTTTCCTTTGCTACCGTAGGTCTGGAGGTAAACAACAGCCAGCCCTCTCTGGAGCTCATCTTTGTCAATGAAGAGTGAGTATGACTGCCCTCCTCCCAGACAGAGCCTTGCCAGCTCTATTCCAGAGGTCAGGGAAGCTGGCATGAGCTCCTGAACAGCTCTTTTAGGTGAATGGGCCAGGCTCACGTCTTGCCACACCGCCACTTCCCTCTGCCCTGATTCCCTCTCCATACCTGGGAACCACCTGCCAAGGGCCTGAGGGCAACTCCCTTGACCACAGGGAGTTGCAGCCACAAAAGAAGAGACAGAAAGACTGACTGAATCTGATTATCCACACATCTACCAAGTAGAATTTCATCGGAATTGGTGTCCCTAGGAAAATAGTACATGTAATTAATGGAAAACCATTCGCATAATAAATGTCACTGGAGATTCTGAGAGAATCACAAAGTATCTTCTGGATACCAGCTACGGTCTTACGAGGTTTGGCCTTGTCAGATGTGACAAGGAAAGATGAGGTGACTGGTAGTGGATTCGAGGACAGTTGATGAGAGAGCCGTGTGAGGGTGGAGAGAATCTAAAACGGGAGAAATACACCCCCAACCATGCATGTGAGGCAGATTCATTAACAGCTCATTTCTTCCAGAAATTCTGTATCAAAATGTGGTCTTCACAGGATACTGTGAATATTGCCTTTAAAAGTTGGGTGTGCAGCAGAGCTGAGTTTTGCAGTTTGGTGTCTTCTTGGGCAACGAGAGCTGCCCAACCAGCATGTGTGAGGGGAGAAGGCAGAAGGGTGGGGACGAGCTCTGCTCTCCCCCGCACTGCTGCCTTCAATCACCGCTCCCCGATTCCCCTCCACAGTCCTGGACGAGAGCTCAGGCAAACTTCACTGCTCTCTGGTTCTTTAAGGTGTTAGAACAGAATGAGCTCCTTTGCAGATAGTCAACAGTCTGGTCCGGACTCCAAAACTTCAGTCTCTCACAGCAACTCCTGCCTCCTGTCTCCCAGGCCTACAGGGTCAGAGTACCTGGGGACAGAATCCTCTTTCACCCTTCCTCCTCCCAGCCTCGGGGCCCCTGCCCCTCCCTCTGTTGCTCCTGACCTCTCCAGGTGTCCTCCCCTCTCTGACACTCCCTGGCTCTCTCACTTGCCAAGTGCCCACATCGAGCGTCCCTGGAGCAGTCCCTTCAGGTGCCCCCTGCGGGTGCCAGGCCTGATGGTGGTGGTGAGGCACTCCTGGATGACCACTCTCCCCACCCCTCGGTTCTGCGCTCCGCTGCCTCACTCCCCCAGAGCCTCTTCGTCCTGGGGTTGTCTCGGCCTCTTGCGTAGGGCCTCTGCAAGACGGCTCTAGCCCGGCCACCTTCCGTGTGCGCCGCCTGCCCTGCCTTTGTTCTTCTCCAGACCTAAATATATGTCCCCAGGCTCCGAAGCAAAAGTTCAAGTTGTCCCTAGAACTCCCTCAGCAGAGTGCTGGCGGGAGCTGGGCCATTTGCCGGGTGAGAATGGCCGTTTTCTGGGGTGGCCAGCACCTCCCATGCTCTCTGAGGGGCTCTGCCCTCCTCACCTGATTTGGGAATACCACTCTACTCTTTCCAGGCTAACGACCCTCTCCAAAGAATGCTTCCCTCCGAACCCCTTACCCTCCCCTGGGGTAGCCTGGACATGGCTGTCGGCCATGGGACTCCAGTCCTGCACACGTGTCCAATGTCTTCACAGTGAGCTCATGGCACCCACTGTCCTCGGAACTAAGACACACCGAAGCATGCAGCTAGCCCTGAGCGTAGCCAGTAACGCTGTAGTTCAGTTTCCACTTTCCTCTTGCTCTCATTTGCCTTTCTCCACGTGCAGCCCAGGCCCTCCCTGCTCCTGCAACCTCAGATGAGCATTTCACAAGTTTCTCCTCCTAGACAGTGACCTTCCCCGAGTCAGCCGGTGAGAATGTGGTCAGGGGCTCCGGGGCTCGTATCTGGTCGCACTGTCTACTCCGTACGTGCAGGTAGTAACACCTGCGCCATGCACCCGTTATGAGGGGAACGATGTTGTGAGGACTACAGTTCATAGTAAAGTGCTTGGCCCCTGAGAAGCACTCTGTGCTAGTTATTGGGAGTGTCAGCACTGCTTCTAAGGAAATGCTGTGTCCCCACAAACCCCGACAGCATCCCTGGAAGTCCAGGAAGCCTCAGGTGAGATCAGTGTTCTTTGTAGCTTAGGAAACCGGACTCTAGAGAGGTCACTTACACAAACACCAGTGGGAGCGGGGGGCATTCCCATCTCATGGAGTCTGGTCCACTGTTGTTTTCCCATTTCCTTTGCTTTCTTCCAGCACATCGACTGCAGACTTCACCTCTCTGATGCAGAACAAGGTAAGGCCTTGATTTTTTTCTGTGCTTTTAAGATCACTTGGATGTCCTTCATGACAGCTCAGGGACAGAGACGCCGGGCAGCTTGTCCTAGAGCCCAGGCGCAGCCACTGGTGTGAGAACATAGAGGTGCTCACACAAGCCTGGATGTGAGAAGGGCTAGATGGGCTCCGGGTGAGGGCCTGCGTACCTCTGAACCCCAGTCCTGAGAGGGCTTAGCCTCATAAAGTGCCCCTTAGCCTTTCCCTGGAAACCCAATACTCAGCCATCCAGATTTCCAAGAGACACATTCATCCTCAGGAGGATCCCCTGCAGTGGGGATTCCATACAAAAACTGTATTATAAAAATGGTCATATTTAGAGATTCATTTATTTACTTTAGAGAAAGAGAGCACACTCGTATGTGACTGGGGCGGGGAGCAGAGGGAGCAAATCTTCAAGCAGACTCCCTGCTGAGCAAGGAGCCTGAGGCAGGGATCCATCCCACAATCCATGAGATCATGACTTGAGCTGAAACCAAGAGTCAGACACAACCGACTGCGCCACCCAGGAGCCCCCAAAGGGTCACATTTGTAGAGGAAAGCAGAGTTTATGGCCTCACCTCTTCCCCCAGAACTGGTTTCACATCTTCTTATATCACCCCAAATTGTGATAACCAAACTGTGGACTTTGCTGTGGTGAGATTTTTTTTTTTCATTTTCTTTGTGTTAAAGAAAAATGAAGGATTCTTCATTAGCTAATGAAGTTGCAGAAAGTCAAGCTGTCCTACAAGGACAGAGCCATGTTCTGCCAAGTTTCAGAAGTCTCTGCAAATGGACTGCTTGGCACCCGCTGGATGGGACTCTGTGTCTTGGAGGCACAGTGGGGTGTCTCCCCACTGCATGCTCTCCGTGGCTTCTGGTCCCCGATGGCCACACTGCTGAGGCGTGAGTCACCATGGGGCGATTACGCAGCACCCCTTGAGGCCCCCCACCTCCTCTTCCTGACAGTGGGATGGTCTTTGTCCCCACAGAACGTGAATGGTGTGCCCACGGTCACCAGCCCAGTCAAAACAGCAAATCCCCAGGGCAAGAAGCAACGCCGGTCCCAGGTAATGGAACTCACCCCCTTGACCTTGTTTCCTACATAAAAGGCCTTGAGCTTCCCAAGGGGCACTGGTCTTGAAGTTATGAGGGCATCAGGCCAGTGTGCTGTCACCAGGCACTCAGTCCACAGACATGCCTGGCCTGCGTGTGCCATGGAGGTAAAACATCTAACCCACTCTTGATTTTGCAAGTCATTCTACCATTGGAGCCCCTGGTTTTATCTTCAACTATAAAAGCAGGGGGTTGGACTAGATCAGAGGTGTTCAGATTTTTTTCTCAAAGGTGCTTTGGGGACAATGCAAATATTGTATTTGAGTATTCGGAGACTGTACGAAAACTGCTCTTTTTGTGCAAATGAGTATTTTCCTGCTACTTGCTATTCCACTGGGACGAAATGTGGAAACGAGATAGATCTTGAAGCTGGCCTAAAATCGCAGCTATCACTTGTAACCCTTGATTTCAAATTTTTGTGTCCATCCAAATAATCTCAAATATTTAACATCCATCATCAGCATAAATAACTGCCACCATTTCTGAAACCCTCAGTAGGTACCAAGCACAGTGTGCTGAGCACTTTCTCCCTAGTCTTGGCGCAGGGAGGTAGCAGTCTGGAACCCCATTTCTGCAGAGGAGGCAAAGAGACGACATCATGTGCCCACGGCCTCAGAGCCAGTAGTGAGAGGAGCATCTCGATTCAAATCCAAGTCTCGCTGACCACACATGTCTACTTTCAGTTATAAAACAGACGTATGCTGATTAAATGCTACGTTATGTTTTACATATTGGAGGTCCGTGAAAATTTTCATGAGAAGAAAGGATCATGGAAAACCACTGGACCAGAGAATCTATGAGGCCTCTTACAGCTCTGATAATGAATTTCTCAGGAAGGCTTGCAAGGGTCCAGACTGACTTGGGCCCTCCTATGAGGTGGGGCACTGGTTAAGGGCTTTGAGAGAGGAGGCAAAGTGGCCTCTTCCCTGTGGTTTTCCCAGGGTCTGGCCTGCTGACATTTGCACCAGGTGGCTCCTGGTCTCATGAAGACTCAGTGAGGGGAGACCAGGCCTAGAGGGGCAGAGGGTACTTGTTTCTTATTATTATTCTTTTTTTTTAAAGGTTTTATTTATTTATTTGAGAGAGAGAGAAAGAGAGCGTGTGCAGTGGGAAGGGGCAAAGGAAGAGGGAGAGAGAGTCTTAATCAGGCTCCATGCTGAGCTGGGAGCCTGACACAGGGCGCGATCCCACGACCCTGAGGTCACAACCTGATCGAAACAAGAGTCGGAAGCTTAACTGACTGAGTCACCCAGGTGCCCCACTTGCTGCTTTATCTACACTGGAGACCAGAGGTCAGCAACCTCTGACCTTGAAAGGCCACCACCTGGGCCAAGGAGGGTGTGAGAGGAGCACCGAAGGCTAGCCTTATATGCAAGGGGAGGGGGAAAGTGGGGAGGCAAAACCAAGAGGCAAGAAGCAGAAAAGAGTGAGGAGAGAATCACACACTAGACTCCCTTGGCAACCCCAGGCTTCTTTCTCAGACACCTCCCTGTCAGGACCGTCACTCCAACTCCAGAGAGAACCGCCATCTTCCATGTGTCATTCACACACAAGGCGCAAGGCGGAGTGCAGCCAGTTTTGCTGGAGTTCAAGTGAAAACAGAACGTGCTGTGACTAACAACACAAGTAATACTAGCTTACCATTTGTCAAACGCCTGGAAGTGCTCTAAGTGCTTTACATACATTACTTCAATGACTCTTCACAACAATCGGGTGGAGAAAATAGGATCTTCTCCATTTTGCAGAAGAACAGGCAGCTCAGAGGGGCTGCCCACATTGGTAAACGGTAGAACCAGGATTGGGTTTGTCTTTCTGACACTCAAGCATAAAACCTTTCCACGGCACCATGGTGCCCATCTTCATGCTTTGTGGCCCGGACAGCCCATGCTGGGATAGAAAGATTCACTGGTTTTTCTCTGCTAGGAAAAGCCGCTGGTCCTGATCCCTGGCCCCAGGAACCAGGAGCTCAACAGAAAGTACAAGTCCCAGCATGACCAGATGGTCTGCAAGTGCCTCTCTCTGAGCATATCCTATGCCGCTACCATTGGGGGCCTGACCACCATCATTGGCACATCCACCAGCCTGATTTTCTTGGAACACTTCAACAAGTAAGTAACTCACCTGGCCAACAGATATCTACTCACCACCCACTACATGTCAGGAGCAGAATAAGGTGCTAAGGACAGGGCAGAAAAGGGAACTAGAACAGTTTCTGTACCAAGAGGGAAAAGAGACGATGGAGCACGACAGTTCAGTGTGACTGGAGTAGGGCGGGGTTCTGCTGGGAGAGCCCACGGGGGGCCACCCAGTCCACGGGGAGGACACACCTCCCCAAGGACGGAGCTATGGAAGCCACACGGGAAGCACGGGGGCCTGCACTGGATGAAGGGAGGTTTTCCAGACCAAGACAACAGCGAGTGGGAGGACTCCGAGGCGAGGGAGCAGAGCACATAAAGGAGAATGGTGGAGGGCAACGGGAGGCCAGGGAGGTGGACGTGCAGATCATGAAGGGCTTCTTGAGGCCCACGAGGGACTTTGGACTTCATCCGAAAGGCCATGAGAAGCCTTTGAAGAATTTTAGGTAGGAGTGAGATGCTCAGGTTTATAGTTTTGAAAGCTGATTCCGACTGAAAAAAATGGGAAAGAGAAAGGAGGCAGCAGGAAGACAACTTTGGACACCACCGCAGATGCTCAGAAGAGGGCTGGCGGTGGCCTGCTAACCCAGGCAGTGGTGAGGAGAAATGGTCAGATTTGAGAGAGAGGCAGAGGTAGACTTGACCCGCCTTGGCAGGATTAGAAAGAGTCTGAGAGAGCGAAAGGCCAAGTCTGATTGTCAGACTCATGGCCTCTGCAGCTGGGGCAACAGAGTTGCCCTTGCCCTAAATGAGCAGAAAAATAAGGAAATGTTGACGTAGAGGTTGAGATGTCCAGATGGATACACAGCTCTGAATCTCAAGAGGAATTTTTAGCCTAAAGGCATAGATTTAGAGACAGGGGCCTTCAGAACTGACTTCATGAACATGCAACCTGAACAGTCGCACTGACCACCATGCTCAGAAGGGCCCCACACTTCACTTGATGCTCTGCTCTCACCATCTGGAAATTCTTTTTTTTTTTTTTAAAGATTTTATTTATTTATTCGACAGAGATAGAGACAGCCAGCGAGAGAGGGAACACAAGCAGGGGGAGTGGGAGAGGAAGAAGCAGGCTCACAGCAGAGGAGCCTGATGTGGGGCTCGATCCCCCAACGCCGGGATCACGCCCTGAGCCGAAGGCAGGCACTTAACCGCTGTGCCACCCAGGCGCCCCTCCCATCTGGAAATTCTTAATCATTTTTGAACAAGCAGCCCCACATTTGCATTTTGTACTGGGGCCCACAAATTAGATGGTAGTGGGTCCTGGTGGGATGCATATGGAAATTGAAGCCAGGAGAGTGAAGGAGATCAATCACTCAGGGAGAATATATAGAGTAAGTAGAGTAGGGGCCATAAATATTAAGCTCAAATATTTAAAGTAGGCTGTAAATGAGAGAATAGTAGGTATCACACAGGGAAGAGGAAAATCTGCTGTCATTCTATCCAAGGGATAGTATTCAAGGAGGAAGGAGTGGGCCATACTGTTTAAAGTGGCTGAATAACTAAGCAAAAGAAGGACAAAAATGTGTCCATTCGATTTGGTGACATGGAGGTTACTGGTGACCTAGGCAAGAGCAATTTGGTCAAGTGATTGAAAAGTGAAGCCAAATTTCAGTGAGTTGAGGAGTAAGCTGGAGGTGGTTAGACAGAGTTGTCTGTGATGAGGACAGGTACGGGATGATAATGGAGAGTCGAGTGGTGTCAAGAGGGGTTTTTAAGATGGAAGACATTTAAATGTCGATAGGAACCTCCAGGTGAAAGGAAAATTAAAGATTTGGGAGAGAGGGGATGACTGATAGAGTGATGTCCCTGAGAACACAAGAAGGGCTCTAGAGCAGAGAGCAGAGAAACTGATCACAGACAAGAGAAGAAACACACTTTTCATTTTAGAAGGAAAAGGAAGGAAGGAAGCAAGGAAGGAAGGGAAGGAAGAGGGGGGAGAGAGGAGAGGAGGAGAGAAGGAAGGGAGGGAGGAAGGGAGAGAGGGGAGGGGAGGGGAGGACGGACCAATGAAAGGTTAAGACCCAAGTCCTCAGGATCTGAGTGTCACAGAGTCCTCACACCATATTACTCTGTCCAGACTCTGAATTTCTGCTCTCTAATTTCTGATTCACTCTGTGGTTGGGCTAATTCATATTCTCTTAGTCTCCTTCCTGGGTTGTGTGCTGGTACATTGAGTCATCACTGTGGCATACATGGACAACAGGGATCCTATGAAAGAAAGGTGCACTCCCTGGGTCGCCCCTAGTCTGAAAGTGCTGCCATGCTTCTTCTTGGCATTGGTGAACAGACCACCACGAGTTCATTCTGGCTGTGTTTCAAAAATCTACAAGTTAGTTGTTACACTTTCTAAAG
This sequence comes from Ailuropoda melanoleuca, assembly GCF_002007445.2. NCBI lineage: Eukaryota > Metazoa > Chordata > Mammalia > Carnivora > Ursidae > Ailuropoda > Ailuropoda melanoleuca. The sequence continues at coordinate 195,422,820 of NC_048218.1, read as the reverse complement.
TGCTATAGATGGGAATAGGCTCCCACATGTATCCACAAAAGTCTATTTAATCTAGTCTAAAAACCCATTCCCTTTCCTGGGTCCAGGAACAGGGCCTAGATTTCTATGTACAGAGAAGAGAAGACACAACAGACTTTATTCCTGTTAGTCCAGTACAGGCCAGACTTACACCCCGTGGTAGCCTTCTAGTTCCAAAAGCCCTTCTTTCCACCCCATCCCCCCATCAATGACCCACTCTGGCACTTAGGGAAGGCACAAGCTGTCACAATTTCCCAAGAAGCACATGGATGGTAAAGGTAAATTCCTGACCAGGCCACAGTGCAAAGAAGTGGATGTCCCTGTGATGACAGAGAAGATGAAACACTCTTACAACCTGTGTTTCCACTGCATTCTCTCTGGGGGGGGATTCTGCTCTTTGTCTTTCTCTTTTTCCAGGCAGTGCCTAGTGTGAAAAGAGGGGCAGTCTCCTCCCACCTTAGAGGTGGGAGAACCCAAGAGGAAAGGAACACAGGTGTTGTCTAGGCTAAAGTCATGACTCACATGTGGCCCACCATGGCTCCTCAGGAAACAACACCTGGGCTGGGGGCCAGAGCTCTTCCTGATGAATGAAGAGTCCTCCGGGTAACCTTCCTGAGACCCTAGGACAGCAGTGGTTGTTGATAAAAGATTTGGAGATTCCAAGTCATGGCTCTCCTAGGGGCACTATTAATACCTGGAACCTTCATGACACTCAAAAGTCCAAACTTCTCCAGAATTGGTGCCTAGCATCCCCCATCAAAGCTCACATTGCTTCAAGGACTTTATAAATCAAGTTTACCAGACTGCCCTTTCCATTCTCTGTTGTCCTGAAAACCAGATGAGTAAACTTAGTTCTGACTCTTTACATAGACCAAGAGCCAAACAGCTCCCGAGTGTTTCTCTTGAGTGCAAAGTACATATACTTCAGTGGTATCAAGTCTGGTTGCTTAGGTGCCCCTTCCAGCTCACTTCATGCTGCTTGGCTGGGCCCTGTACAGTTGCAGCAGGGAGATAAACGTGAGTTCTAGATAATGTGTTACCTACCATGTCGTTAGCATTAGCTCTGATGTCTGTCTTCTTAGGGAGCATTTAGCTTATCACCCCCAGGAACCACGTGGGAGTCCAGCCTTTTCTCATCACTGACCTGGTTCTTTCCCCCGCAGCCAGTACCCCGCTGCAGAGGTGGTCAACTTCGGCACCTGGTTCCTCTTCAGCTTCCCCATCTCCCTCCTCATGCTGGTGGTCAGCTGGTTCTGGATGCACTGGCTGTTCCTGGGCTGCAAGTGAGTCCCAGGGCCCCGCCGGCGAGGCAGCGAGGCTCTCCTGTCCATCCAAAGTCATGGCGGGAGGCCCGGGGAGCACCACCCGAGGCCGAGCTGCCGAGTAACCACAGAGGATGCGCGAGGAGAAGCCACTGGACAAGACGGGAAGTCAGGCATCCTCCAGTCTACCCACTCTAAACACGCATGGCCTCAGCGCTTCACTAGGGGCTCTGCAATGGAACGTTCTTATTTCCAACTCACTGGTTAAAGGAACCGGCATTTATAAAAAGTCTGAAGGGGAGGGTGGTTAATGTAGTTTCATTTCTCTCAAAGCATACAGAATAATTTGAACTAACTTCTAAAGAAATGTGACTCCAAGTAGGAGTTTCCTTAGGCTTAATTTGATAGACACGAGCAATTCATACGTAGTAGTTGCAGGAACTAACTATTCATGTACTTCTCCAAGTCATAAGTTAGACATTCCTCTTGCAATATTATTTCTGATATTAATCTGCCTAGCAAGCCTTTCTTCATGACCATATTTCGATCAGCCTCAAACACATAAAGGGAAGATATATATAATGTTTTGCTATTGGTCCATGGGACCCAAGATTCCCATTGCTCAGGGAATGTTCTCTGAGTTGCTTTTTTTTTTTTTTAATAACTCAGAGGCTACTATCAAATCAGTGATAACTGTATATTTCTGTACCTCCAGAATGTAGAAACTACCCCACGTAAACACACTCGCACAAGTCTGTAAGACATGGTACTTCATGTCAATACACCAGAGATACACCCACATGGACATACCCGGAAGCCTCAGGGAGAGGCTGAGGGGAGGCTGTGAAACCTGGCAGATAAAAGTCGTAGGCGAGCTGGGCTTGGAGAGAAGAGGCGACTAGTGATCACAGCAAGCCAACAGTTTAGCATTTGCTCAATCCTGACTCCCCTGGGCCTCAGAAGCACGTTTCCTTTATTCTTCTGCTCCTTCTTCCTTCTCAGTTTTAGAGAGACCTGCTCCCTGAGCAAGAAGAAGAAGACCAAAAGGGAAGAGGTGTCAGAGAAGAGAATCCAAGAGGAATATGAAAAGCTGGGAGCCATTAGGTAAAATTCAGCCCTTCACCCTCTCTCCTTCCCCCGGATAGAAAGCATAGCAGGTGAAGTGAGCACGCAAGCAGCCTCGTTCCCCACAGCCCCCTGAGCTGGGGAATTTTCGACAACTACGAATCCAGGCCTTTACAGATGCTTCTGAATTCCCAAGTCCGGCTAGTCCAGATTCCAGGTGGCCGCCCTTCCCCTTTGCCATGTTCCAAGCCCAACGTATAGCTGGCATGTGGGGGTGGATGGCGCGGCTGGGGCGGCCCGGGAAAGAAGCATGAGACAGCACAGCCACCCCCTTGGGAAAGGCCCAATTCCCCGTACAGTCAGCACCCCTTGCTGCTCTGAATGGGCTACCGCCGCTCCCGTGGCCACTGCTGGGGAGCTGGGGGACATCAGACATCATCAAATACAGACTTGAAGACAGAAGGCCCGAGGAATCACCACCCCCTCAGCCATTATCAGCTTTCCCCAGTGACCCCGCAGCCTATTCAGTGCCATTTTTCTCCTTTTATGGCAATAGGCAGGTACAACTTTGGGCAAAAGGATCCCGGTATAAGCAGTATTTTAAAATGTTTTAATTTATAAAAGGAATACCCATTCATTGTAGAACATTAAGAAAATACAGGAGAATATAAAGAAAAAAACTAAAATTGACTTCTATTTATTCAGTGTTAACTGTTAACAACTGTTACCATAATGTACTCTTCCTTCCATGCTTTTTTCGTGCAAAATTATATGTATTTTTGCTAAAATTCAGTCCAAACTGAACATAGTTTTATATCTTGTCTTTTTTTCACTTAGCATTAGACTGTCATTATATTCCCAGGCCATCAGCTCTGCAGCGCAAACATGATTATTAGATGCATCTCATTCGAGCCTACAGTTATACCAAAATGTATTTGACATCATGGAATATCACTGAATGTGTAGATTGTTTCCACTTTTAATGTTTAATTTTTAAATAGATAACATATCACTGTGCATTTCTGGTTATTTCCTTACATGGAAGGAAGGACCGAATCTGAGGCTACTGACATGTCATCAGATTCCCTCCAAAAGGTTGTAGCCACTCCTACCCCCACCAGCCGAGTGTGAGGGCCTTTTCCACTGCATTCTCCCTGGAGGCCCTACTCTGCACTGTGTAAACATAGGCTGCTGTTCCACGTCCACCCTTCCCACCTCGGCTTCTCTAGCAGATGCGGGTGACGTCATGTTGTCTGGCATCTTCTCAGCCCTCTTCCCACTTCTGCTCAGCAGCTCAGAGCGGTGGGGCAGCCACTGTTTTGTCCCCGGGATGGGGGCTCTGAACACAGGCGCACCCCACGCAAAGTGAAAAAGCAAACAGAAACCTCCCAGTTCCTGGAGCAGCTTTTCCTGTTGTATTTTATAGCTACCCTGAAATGGTAACTGGATTTTTCTTCATCCTGATGACCGTGCTGTGGTTCACCCGGGAGCCTGGCTTTGTTCCTGGATGGGATTCTTTCTTTGAAAAGTAAGTGGTACTGTCTCCTCCTTACGAATAACCCCCTGACACACACCCTTCAGGCAGTTCCCACCAGTGTCCCTCCTCGACTCGTAGGGGCAGCCATGAGCCCAGGAAGCACTCCATCCCCTTGAAAGTGCCCCCTTCTTAGGGAAGCCGGTATGGACAGTGTGTGGCATCTGAGTCTGGGGTTGGGACCTGGTGCTGCCCCGACCAGACCAGCCGTGTGACCTTGATCTTGTTACTTAAGCTCTTGGAACCTCACTTGTCTCGCAGGTGGCTCTGAGGCGTAAAGATCAAATGCCAGCTGTGAGAGCCTGAGGGGGTGGCCGAGGCCTTGGCAGGCAGAGGCAGGTAGAGGCCCCAGGGCCGCCCCTGCAGGACCCCCGAAGGCCGGGGCCACACTTCTCTCAGCTCAGCTTCTCAGAGGAGCAAAGACGCACACGAAGGTGTGACCCTTGCAGGAAAGAGACTCATCCTTTTCAAGTCTCCTTTATCGAAATAACTCCTGCCACACTAAGACACCTACCCTCACCAGACCCAGCCTCCAGACTTCAACCCTCGCCCACTCAATCCACCGCTGGACAGCACGGCAGCAGCTGCAGGAAGGAAGGCTGACCACCCACTAGACTGGGTCCTAAAAAGAGGCACTGTGTTCAGACAGACTGTCCCGAGACATCATGGTCCCCTCCCCCTGCTGATCCTCCGCCTCCAGCCCTGCTTGTCTCTTTGCTAGGAAGGGCTACCGCACCGATGCTACGGTCTCTGTGTTCCTCGGCTTCCTCCTCTTCCTGATCCCAGCAAAGAAGCCCTGCTTTGGGAAGAAGAGTGACGGTGAGAGAAGTTCAAGGGAAGAAGTCAGGGCTGGCTCTGGTTAATCATACCCCAGTCAGAATTTTCAGAAGAGCCCTCCCAAGGCCTTTTGAGTCCCCCCACGAGGGCAGAGCAGCCTCCCAAATCCTCAGTTCGCCCATTAGGCCCCTGTCTCCACAACCCCTACCCATTTAGGTTTCATCTGGCTCTTCCTCTGTCTACCTGTGATCCAGGGCAGAACCAGGAGCCCTCACTGGGGACAGAGCCCATCATCACATGGAAGGACTTCCAGAAGACCATGCCCTGGGAGATTGTCATTCTGGTGGGGGGAGGCTATGCCCTGGCTTCTGGCAGCAAGGTAACTCTTGAATCCTGTTCTTCTTGGGCCAAAGAGTTTTTAAGCAGCTTTACCTAATGAGTCATTTTGATTCTGGGGGGAAGATTCAAAGGTGCTGAGGGAGAGGTGAACGTTCATCCCATGGACCAGTACAGCCTGGCATGGATACCCTGTCCTGCCCCGAGCTTCTAGGCTAGTGCTTCTGAGAACAGACTTACAGATCAGCTGCGCCAGGGAGTCACAGCACATGGGCACTCCCACCTCACTGCCCAGCCCACACAGCCACAGGCACAAATTTATTGGATTTTATAGCCATCTCCTTCTGGGCATTTGACAGTGGTGGTAAGAAATGTGTCTCTAAAGGGTCCAGACACACCCCACATCTACACAGAGCAAACTGTGCCTCAGTCAGTCCATATGCATATATTGAGTCCCTTTGGAGAATGTGTTCTAAAGTTGTGCTTTAGACACCCCTGGGCTTGGACAGCACCAGTGACAGGGCACTCCCTGAGCAGGGAACAGAGAATTGCTCTTTACTTTTAGCTCAGATCTTCTGTATGTCTTCCAGTTGACTCTGGCTCTGTCCTCTGGAACCCCATCCTAGGTAATAATTATTAAAGTCATAAAAAGTTATTAGATCCTCTTAGATCATCTTCCCCCCCCCAACTAAAACTCCCTAGATCCTTCAACCATTCTTCAAGAAGCAGTGACTCCTTACCACTCTGGTCCCCCTCCTCAGAACTCACTACACTTTGCCCTTGGACTTATTCAAACGTGGTCCAGAGGTGGTCAGTCTACTGCAGAGTAAAGTAGTCATATTACCCAAGCCCCATCTCTCACCTCTGATCCAAGCACCAATCTGTATTTTTATGGAAGCTTTTATAAGGCTTCATTGGCAATCATGTCAACACTTATATTGAAATTGCAGCCAACTGAAACTCTCATTCTTTTCATTGTTAGCCACTATTAAATGTCCCGTCTTGCAGCCAATCCTGCTTATGTGCTGTTATTTCTAATTCCAAGTTTAAAATATCGTACCTCTTAATTGAATTTCAGTTGTTAGTTTAAGCCCCTGATTTTTTAAACCAAAATTTTGTATGTATTACAGATAGCATAGGTGTATTTTCTGTAAAATCTATTGACTTTACTAATTTTAATAATATAATTCAAGTATGATATAGGTGATTCCTACCAAGTTTGAAATAATTCAGTTTTGACATAAGGAAAATCCAATGTAAAATGTTTTCATATCAAGGTTAAAGAAAAAAGTAAGACTTCCTTTGTTGTGCTTTTCTAACTTGGCAATCTAATTTCTCAATTTATTTCAAATTACAGTATAAAATAGCTTCTGGAAAAAATTGCTATTAAATTTTTTCACTTTACTTTTGAGTACAGTCTGGATAATGTGATCAGTGGAATGCCATTTCTTTGTAAGAAGTACTGTTTCCACTGAGCTAACTGCTCTTCCTCCCCTCTGTCCAATGGATAAGGTGTAATGTGCTATAAGAGGTAACAATCACAGAGTTCCTGTAGGCCTCAAAGCCCTGTTCCAACCATGAATTGCTGTAGTCCCCACATGTTGGATTTGCAGCTCACAGGCCATGGAGCAAAAAGAGAAAAGAAAGCACTCCCAGGAGATGCCTGGGTGGCTCAGTCAGTTGGGCGTATGCCTTCGGCTCAGGAAAAGTCAGAGCACATCAGCCATAGAAGAGAGGAGGAGGAGGGAGGGAGGGCAGGAGAATGCATATGGCAACCTGAGGTTTATAGTACAAAAACTCAGCGGTGTCCTTTATTTTCTAAGGGAGGGAGGGAATCTCCACCATTGGCAAAGGAACAGCTTCCAACCAAAGAAGTTATTCCAAGTGGGTAATAATATTCATTTATTGGAGTAGATCTATATAAATTTTGCTAATGGAAAAGGTTCAAGAGTGGCACCATACCTTCAAATCTTGTGTCGTGAAAAAGCACTGGTGGATCATAGATCCTGATGTCAGCCATGATGAGACTGAACCTGAAACAGGCCGGATGGCCATGACTAGCTTGGTGGGCCAGCCTGGTGGCACCCTCCCAATGAGTGCGGCTAGACTGGGAATCCCTCTATGTAAAGCTTCTAGTGTTCGGCCCTGCCCACTGACTCCCCACAAACCACAGGAAAGGCTACTATCCAAAGATGTTGATAATTTTCCTCCTTTCACAGGTGATAAGAGAGCTAGATTTCAAAAGTAGAATTAAGGATTACACTGGGGAATCTGTGTCAAAATCACTGTTGACTGGATGCACAGAGTGAGAATGTCAGAGGCTGGAGACAGTAATGAGATTGAAGTTGAAGGGCCTGTCGCCCCAAAGATCTCCAGCCCCTGCCAAGCCATCATGGCAAAATCCGGAGAAAAATCACAGCCATTAGGATGGATGGCTCTCCATGCGCTGTGACGACTGCCCAGGAAACCCCGAGACTGAACGTTATACAATCATAAAGAATTTTCTGGGCTGTAAAAATGATCTTATCATCAAATCAGTAATGCTTCTGGGTCCTGTCTGCCTGAAAATAGGATGGCAAATTAGATGACTCCTAGTGGTTCCTTCCAACCCCTCAACGTCCCTGACCTTCTGGAGTCTAAGAATGCCATGGGGAATGTGCTCTTCCTCCTCTCTTCTTACTGTATCACCCGTCTCCCTGCAGAGCTCTGGCCTCTCCACGTGGATTGGGCACCAGATGTTGTCTCTGAGTGGCCTCCCACCATGGGCTGTCACCCTGTTGGCATGCATCCTGGTGTCCATTGTCACCGAGTTTGTGAGCAACCCAGCCACCATCACCATCTTCCTGCCCATCCTATGCAGCCTGGTGAGTAGGGCAGGGCGCCCAGATGTCAGGAGGAGCTGCCTTGGGCCCAGGGAGCAGTTCCCCAGCTGTCCTCTCTCCTCTGGTCACTGCCCCAGACACCACAGATCGGTGCTCCAGCGCTAGTTTGGAAATGGTTTCAGATTTGATAGATAGATAAAATTGTAGCAAGGGTTCTAAAAACCCTTTTCCAAAAGACTAGGATTAGTTTAGAGGCAGCCTGAATGGAAACAAGAATGCAGAGAATATCCTTAAAACCCTAGGATTCCAATTCCTCACAATCATTTTTCTCTCCTAAGACTTAAGAGTAGGGCCAGAGGAATAACTACAGAAAATGGGGGCAAAATGCTCCCAGAAGTACCCTTGGCTGTAAAGACCAAGACCACAGCTCTGTCATCACCACCTCCCCCGTTTCTCTGTCCAGGGGTGGGGGTCTGAGAACTGAGGCAATGCCAGCCTCATCCCATGGTCTCAGAACAATTTGTTATTCATGAATGAGGGGAGGGGAGCAACTCCCAGATCTCAGGCTGGCTACCCCCAAGGTAACGCACCAGACACAATGCTGCGTCTGTCCCATTAGTAAGCTGGAACCTATCAAATGAAGGCTCCATCCCCAACAAATTGATACCCTTCTCTTCTCTCTAACCCCAAACTACCCCCAGCCACTATCTTTGCTCTTTGCTCAGATGTCGCCTTCCACCTGCTCCCTCCATCATCTCATTTGTGTGAGCGTGGGAGTGCACTTAGCTAAAACGCGGCAACACTGAGGGTAAGACCATGGGTTTCAAATCCCATACAAAGCAAGCATCACCTAGAAAAACACCTTAGTTCTGCACCCCAAGGATGAGGGATCCGTACCTCAACCCAAGCAGCTTACTCATGAGATTTGAGTTTGAAGAATGAATCTCTTGGCTAAAGGATAAAATTAGACCAGCACCAAGAAATGAAACATCCCTTCTAGGAAGGAACTCAGAGCCCACGTTTCCACTGGAAGTGAGTGAGCAGCACGAGCCCACCCGGGTTGCCCAGCACTGTATGCCCTCGAGGGTAGTGATTTAACTGCCCCCACCAGCCAAGGTTGGCCACCACCAAGCCACCACTTAGAGCATGTTTGTGATTTTAAGCCCAAGAAGTGCAAGCCGCATCTCAGCGCTGACGTTTCTGTGAATTCTCTCTTCTCCTAGTCTGAAACGCTGCACATTAATCCACTCTACACTCTGATCCCAGTCACCATGTGCATCTCCTTTGCAGTGATGCTGCCCGTTGGCAATCCCCCCAACGCCATCGTCTTCAGCTACGGGCACTGCCAGATCAAAGACATGGTGAGTCATGGGTGCCCGCTTCCTGCCGATGGACAGGGACGAGTGGCTTCATAGCCTTCTCCTGAAGTTTATCATTTTGCAGCAGTGTCTGTGGTCTGTCAACACCCAGTCTAGTGTGGTCGAAAAATGGTGCTGGCAAAAAGGCCTTCAGCCGGTCCACAAGCACCAAGAATAGCAAGAATGTGCTCTCCCACCCTTATCCAGGCAGAGAAAGCTGGAACAGACACGAGATGCAGCCCAGGGTGAGGCGGCACAAGGCTCTGCCTCAGTTTCTTCACTGGACCAGTGGGGATGTTCACCGCAAAAGCCACTGGTTTACTCACAGAAGCGAAGTGGGAGAAACTGTAGGAACCTAGGGTGAAAGGTCTGATGGGACAGGACCCTCCCGTTGAACTCTCCCCAACGCCAGAACCTCTGAGGCAACAATGGCAAAATGAAGCACCCACATCTCATTTCTTAGTACTCAGCTGGACTCCCACAAGATGGCTCTGGGGAGACATCTGGTCAGATTGTTGTGTTGGGCCTATTTACCCTCGACCCCTCAACCTATACTCACTGCTGTGCTCCTGGATATCCAGGCCGCTGGGGTATGGGGGAAAGATGAAAACAACTCCTGATTACTGGGGCCAGGCTGTCTGAGATAGGGCTGTCCCCCTTGCTGAGGGTCTCAAACATTCTTGTTCAGTAAAGTCCAAACTCGTACCCAGCAGCCCTGTAAATACCAAACGGAGGAAAGGGAGAGCTTCAGGCCAGTAGCAGATATTCAGATCCTTTGTACCATTCAAACCGCTCATAAAGGTCCTCTGTAATACTTCAGGGAAGGGAGGGCACAGCCAACGCCCCTCCCTTCCCTCTCATCTCTTACCGCAGAACCCTGTCTGCTCGAGAGAGTTGAGCTCGGTCCCAACTCTCCTGTCCCCTACTTCCTCTCCTGGGTACCCCCACCATTCACCCCCTTTCCCCGCCATCTTCTCTGGAATCAAGTGATCAGCGACAGCGCCTTTCAAAGGCACCAGATGACAAGAGGTGAGCCAGTCGTGGGTTCTATTCCCAGCCCGGGCACTGACCTGAGACCTCCATTTCCTCACCTGCAGAAGACGGAGGTTCCAAATACATGCTCTGCTTCCTTTCAGCTCTAAACAACTTCAGTTCAGCCCTGTTAGAACCTGCCTCCTCTGGCTAGGGGACCTGGGCAGTTCTCCACGCCCAAAGCCCAGGGGGCAAGATAATTAATAAGTCAAGGGCTCTGGCCAGAAAGCAGAGAAGCAACACATCTAGTCACTTGCTTGGAACAATTTCCTAGCGTTCATTTTCCCTCACGGATTTCCCAACTTCATGCCGGCTAGTGGACCCGCGGTGGCCACAGCGGTGTGCTTGGTTCCTCCCTGGTAGGCTGCCAGCTACCCTTACTGTACATTTTTCCATCTGACCCTGGCTCTGCCAGCCATCCTCCCACACCCCCCTTAGCCTGTGTCACTTCCATGGCAGCAATGGGAGGGTTCAGGGTCATGGAGGTGACATTCCCTCAGCAGAAAGCAGCAAAGCTAGCATGTCTGTGTCACCCTCCCATGGAAGGGCTGAGCAGAGGCAGCTGACCTGGTTCTCCAGGTGAACCCAAGGCACACCACCTTCCATAAGCTGTTGCTTTCGGAAGGAAAAAACAGTTAACAGTGGCAAAGGCTTCATACAGTGGGGCCTCTCCTACAGGTCCCCTATGTGTCAGCACATTAAAGGCTCCAAGAAGTTCCTGCTTAATGCATTTCCCTATCATGTAGCTAACAGGATCCTTGCATAGCATAACTCTTAACATTCTAAGACCTGGTGTTCCAAGTACATGCCTCCCAGGCTTCCACTTGAGAGTGAGAACACAAGTGGAGACGGTTCTAATGGCTTCTCCCATCCTTCACAGTCCTGAGCCATCCTTGAAGGCAACACTCCAGATTCCAGGCAGTGACTCGAACAGATCAGGGCCAAGGCTTGGGTGGTCAGCATAGATGTGGAGCACTGGGGGATCTGTGCTGCGGCCTGCTCAGTGACGAGGGTGGGCTGCTTTGTGTCCTACAGGTGAAAGCTGGTCTGGGGGTCAATGTCATTGGCTTGGTGATCGTCATGGTAGCCATCAACACATGGGGAGTTAGCCTCTTCCACTTGGACACTTTTCCAGCCTGGGCGAAGGTCAGTAACATCACTGATCGGGCCTAATGTGAGTGGGCAAACGGTCCAACCGAAGGAGCTGCCAGCACCTAATAGAATCTGACCAAGAGGCCAAGGAAGCCACCAGGAGCACACAACCAACACCAGAAGATTCCGCCATCTGCCTCCTCAAGCAAAGTGCAGCAAGCCTCCGACAACCAAAACACAAGCTTGGATGTTCGTGCCTTCTGCTCTGCCCTCCTTCCTTAGCACCATAGTTCAGGAAACCCTGTGACCTTTCTCACTTCCGGTATCTTGGGCTCTCCACTTCTTTCTGAAGACAGGAAGAGAAGAAAACCTTAGTCGCCCCTCAGAGGCTAAGCCTCACAAACTAGCCTCACTAGGTTTATTCTTAATACCTTAACCGCTTTTTAGGAATTGAAGGGGGAATCCAAATCATCCTACCTGTGCACAGATAACGAAACCAGTTACATCTCCTCTTTCGGAGGAAATTCTGCCCCAGAATTTTCTCATCAGTGTTTCTATCCTTAAGCTCTCACCACAAAAAGGCAATCTTGGTAAGTCCTCTTTGTGGCAATCAGTACTCCTTTCTCATTACTTAAGCATCTCCCTTCAATGGCTTCTCTCTACCTTTGGCACCAAATTCCCATAAAGAAATAGTGTTCTCCTTTAGAAAGGGGCTGGTAGGCTTCTCTCTGTCGAAGGAAAAGTAGAGGAAGATGACACATTGAAATTAGTACAGGCATCCCCCGCTTTTCAAAAGTTCTAGTTACACCACTTCACTTTTACGAAAGACCTACGTTAGTACCAGTTGTCGCTAACTGAAATAAATCTGAAGAGGATTTTCAGGTTTAGGAGAAAAATGCATGTAGCATTCAGCACTGGTTTTGCAGCAAGCCCTTAGAGGAGCAGTGCACAACCTGAGCAGCTGGAGTGGTACCACCATGCCCCCTCCAGGGAAACACCTAGCATCTCAGCATCAAGCTGCCAGAGCTGCGAACACCTGTGCTTTGTCTTTATTTTGTGCCCCGTTAGCAAGTGTCCTAAGGTATCAGAGAAGCCTAAGAGAGGTTCTTTTTTGGGTCTGCCAATGCTCAGATATTTTTCCATATAAATGAATGGTAACTGCTGCTTTGCTCAATGCCATTTCAGCTTACGAAAGGTTTCACAGGAATGCTGTACTTTGGGATAGCGGGGGACATCTGTCTCTCTCTTCACTTACCACTAATCAATATCACTGCATTGGTTCAGTTGGGAGGGAGAAAAAACTCTCATACCTGTTTTATTAATGGGGCCCAAACTATCATTAAGACCTCAGTACTATTAATGATATCTGACTAGCTTTCTTCTGGATGTAATGAGGAGTTCATTCCTCAGAAGACAAGTACAGAAAGTTCCAAACTATCAGTCACTTCCTACAAGTCAATGAGTCCCTTGAGGGGAGAGAAGATGTCTTATGTTCCTTAACATCTCCAGCAACTTATACAATATAGTAAACTAACTACTCAATAAATGTTGCCCGTGAGAAAAATCACTTTGGAAATCAAGGCCTCCTGTTTCCTCCTGAAAACCATGCCATTTTCCCCACGACAGATGTCCTTCCTATATGACTGGCTATAGCTCCCAATGCCCCTGGCTTGTAGGCAATACATATTTCAGATTTCTACCCCCAGTACCTTGCTAAATCAGTCTTACTGGAAAAGTAATACTCCACAGTTACTTCATTCTTTTAACTGATTTTAAGTTACTATTGATAGCACGGGCAGTTTTCCCACACAATAACTTATCAATAAAGTCACTCCCTTAGTTTATCAAATATCTGTGAATTCTAAAATTTCTTTTGTGCCGGCCAACACTTGCATGCTCTGACCACAGCACAAATGACCAGATTTAACCACGAATATTACAGCTTCTGCCCTATCAACTGGCCTAGGCCACATTATTTGACTCCTTATAAAGACCTACTGAGCCCAAATAAACACAATAGCTGGTTTGACCGAGGCAGCAGCTCTACAGTTATTTTGCTATAAAATGTTCAGAAGAGTCAGGGTGTTGTCGTATTGTCACAGCTGCCAAATTGTCAACTGTCTGACCCATGCCAGAACTTAAGACACCAAGCCCCTAGTCATATTAAGACAACGGTGCAAATAGTAAGATTCCAGAGTACAAATAGTAAAAAAGAGGAAGAAGAGGTGACTGAGAATTCAGTGGACTTAGAATTCCTGGCCGCTGTGCAGCGTTTGTGAACCTCACTCAGCCCTAAAGGGAAAGCGGTGCAACTCCCCTCCATAGTTGCTGCCAGATGCTCCGAGGAGCCAGTGCACGCAGTTTTGGCTCTACTGACTGTTCTCCAGAGCAGCACTCTTCCTTCCCACAGCCAGACTGCAGGCTAACCGAGCCCGCTCATTCCAGCGACAGGAAATGTCAGAGATGACTAACAACTCCTTGTCATCTAGTATCACGCCACTGGTGGACAATAACTTAGCCTTATGTCTCTTGCACATAGATCATTTGATTTTTTTCTTCTAATATCACAACACTAGATGGATGGAAAGCAGTAATGATCACTTTATACCAGCTTATTTTATAGATGACTGAGAACATTTAGGTGCACCTTATTTTCAAGTCAATTATATATCAAACTTGCTTAATTGCCTTTGAAAATTGCCTTTGAAATTCCTTTAAGTCACCCATGAAGTACATGGTACAATCTTTTATATTAGGATTTACATGGCAAAGACTCATGAACCATCTTTTAGTAAATAAAGATAGCTAGTTTTCCCTCAGAAATGTCAGAATAAATCTGTTTTTTCAGTTGAATACCAAATAACATAGTTGGCTTCACACTAAGGCACCATGTTTGGTGGCCTGGGTGGCTCGGTCGGTTAAGCATCCCAGGGTCCTGGGATCAAGCCCCGCGTCTGGCTCCCTGCTCAGCAGGAGTCTGCCTCTTCCTCTCCCTCTGCCCCTACCTCTCGCTCATGCTCGCTCTCTCTCATGCTGTCTAAAAACCTTAAAAAAAAAAAAAAGTACATCTAAACATTAGAATAACTCTCAGTATAACAAAATGTTCAAACCATTGGCACACAAAGGCCAGAGACGACCCAAGTACACAGGTAACCCATTCTGCGGCTGCCCCCGCTAAACGAATTCCAAGCACAACTGCCCGGCTATTTACATGGTGAATTTCTTGTCCCAGTGCTGTACAACTGTATGTGCAGGAATGATGCAACCACACTGTCCCTTTCGTAAGGCCTTGCCACAGAGGCAGTGATCCAAGCAGACCCACGACTCAGGTTTTGCAATGCCCCACCCTGTTCACTTTCATAAAACCCCACTGTTCTCTCGTTTCCCAGTGCCTTACCAAAAAATGTACTTGACTAAATTATGATGCCCAGAGCTTTAGAAAAGGTATAGACTAAACATGAAAAATCTAAGTGTCACAAGCTCCCCTATTAAGACCGGGCAAGATCTCAAAATATGTTCCCTTCACCACCCTGTTGCCTTCCACAAAGCCCTAACAGTCACTAGGGAAAAAAGAACTCATTCATGACTAAGGAATGGAAATGCTATGTGCAAAGTCCCAGATGGGAAGTTTCAGAAAAGCCTCATTTGCTCCAGTACAGTCTGTGGTGTTCCTTCCGGGGGAAGAACAGAAGTACTAAAAAGGCAAGAGACCTCAGCAGAAAAACAAACACCAGTGGAGTATCTAGGGAGTGAAGTGCTTAGTGGAAATGAAAACGATATGTGTACATGTGCTCTATGAACCTGTGCACACAGACAACTAGAAAAACCACACAGTGTAACTTTCTCTACAGTCCTACAAATGAAAATTGAGTAAATGGGTTAGAAAAAATGAAACTGTTCCCTAAATCAGGAGGTTACTGCTTAACTGCATAAAACACCAAATCAAAAGAAATGTCTAGAGGCATCAAGTGGTAACTTCAAGTCCTAAAAGACAGCCTCTCTTGATGATTTTAAATAGTTTGGGTTTTTCTCCCTTTGTTTGGGAGGATGATGGTTTGAGGATAAACTTCTCAAGCTCATTGTGTTTATGAAGTTCCCGGCACCAATCCTAAAGTCTTATTTTGTCCATATCGGTGACCTTCCTTTTATGATCACATATGGCCAAAAGTTTTCTTAAATCACATCAACAGGAATTTTCAAACAATTTTAAAAGGAGAAGAATATGTCTTGAGGTGATTCTTCCCATCCCTCTGATGGTTTGCGAGGCAAAAGTCCCTACAAAACACCCGGAGAACACAACTCTTAATGCCACAAACACAATCGTTGCCACCCTCACCCACGTGACAAAGTTTCAACTACACCTGAAAATCTGTGATGGTTCTGAGCTCCTCCTCTATCTCAGTGAGGATAATCTCACCTGAGAACTCAGCCCCTTTCCGCTGCTGCAAGAACCTAAAACTAGAAGAGGGCACCTGAAGAGCCACCACAAAGGCAGCCTGTATTCACTGTGTTGCAGTTCGCGTGAAGGTGAACGCAAGAACGGAGCTGCTGGATGCCTCCCACTGGTAGAAATGAGCCTGTTAGCGAGGGGAAGAGTCAGTCACCCCTGAGGAAGCCCTACATCCAAATGAGAGTAGATGTAATACAGAGATACCTAATCTCCTAATACCTAAGTTACCTGCATCCCTCAAAAAGCCACCCTGGAAACGACACACACGAGCAATCATGCTACCGTAACTGTGACAAGGAATCCCTCTTTGCAAGCACCTTTCTAAACTTGTAGCATTTTGAATACCCTCAAAGGTGGTAAACCTTTATCCTTCAAGGCTGTGGTTCATTCTGCTAACAATTCAGTCACTCGGGATCAAATCTTGTGAGCCAGGAGGTATGATCAAGGTAGATACTCTAGATTTTCATCAACAACGAAGAGTGACCACAGAATGACAAATTTTGCATGGTTCATAAACTGGTTCCAAAAGTGACTGCAGAAAATAAAGTATTCTGACCAAAGCAGCAGGTTCGGACCAACATCTATTATTTATTGGGCAATTTGCAAAGCACTGTGCGACACATCACATACATTATCTCAACTGCTTCTCGTGTGAGCCACATGAGGTAGTATTAAGTCCACATCTTAGAGAATACAAGTGTCAGAAAAATAAGCCCCTTGCCCGTGATCTCACTTCTAGGGTGAAGCCAAACCATAACAGGCTGCTCATCTGTATCACACACTAGGACATGCTGCCAGAGATAAAACCCACTCACGTATGAGAGAGGCCTGTTTCCAAAGAGAAGCAGAACCCCTTTTAGAATCACATAGTACCAATGTCATCACTGTCTGAAAAAAAGGTCTCTCTAAATTACTCTTCCAGTTTACTGATTCTGCTAAAATGTCTTCAGAAATGGCATTATCGGTGAGCTGTCCAAGTCCCTAAAACAAAACACACAATCAAATGGGACTTTATGTACAGTTAGTGCAAATTACACTTTCAGGGTTTAGCTTATAGCTATACTCCGCACAGATACGTATAATAACTTTAGATTCAAGGTTATCACTGTAACAGCAAAAGACAGGAAACCTAATGTTCATCAGTAACAGCTTAAATAAGTTATGGTATAGCCATTCAACAGAATCTCATGTAGCCAAAAAAGGGAAAGAGGTCTTGTTTCTTACATAATGATATGGAATGATCTCCATTAAGGGGGAAAAAAAAAGGGGTGAACTCAGTACAGTTTATGATTTGTGTAAAAACTCCCATATACACATGTATTTGTTTCGGCAGAGAATCCTTCTCAAAGTATACAGGAGACTGTTGATAGTGCCTGCCTCCAGGAAGAGGAACTAGGAGCTGAAAGACTGGAGTATGAGAGGCCCTCTGTTCTGAATCACTTTTGTATCCTGACCCAGGGGAAAAGTGATGTATACAAACATTTTATTTGATTTTAAAAAAAAATGGACTAATTATACATTTGACAAATTACAATGGTGATTTCTTTTTCTTTCTTTCTTTCTCTTTCCCCCTCCCTCCCTTTTTTTTTTTTTTTTTAAGCAATAGAAGTTTACTGAATGCACTGCAAGGGAGCAACAGGCAGGACAGCAAAGGAGAGTGCCAAGAGGTGGTGGTGAGGGGCTATAGTTATAGGGCAAAGTAAAGGACTATGGAATTCTCCCTTTTTTTGGCAATCTTAGGGACTGTGACTGGTTTTAAGTAGCCCATTGGTCAGTTAGGGTCTATGGCTTAATGAGCCTGTTTGCATCAGCTCGGTGGTCACTGTGGGCCCTTTTGCCTTGCTCGGGTTTCTACTGCTCAAGCCTGTTGCCTAAAAGTGGCCTCTATGTTCCACCCTGACAGATCGACAATGACAAATCTTTGGCAAGTTGGTGGAGGTCTCATCTTCAGCAGCATCTTCCTGCTGAATGAGGGACTTAGAGATGTCCCTACTTATGGGTCAACACACAATGGTGATTTCTGATTGCAGGAAAAAAAAAAAAAACCCTCAAAGTTTCTTAGGAGAATCGCTATAAAGGTAAAATGTAAATACATTTTTAATGTGAAGAGGCATAAAATTTCCTTTACAACTTGTCATTTATCCACCATGTAACGTCAAATGCACCTGTGATCCCCTAAGATAATAAGCAGGATTCTTTTGAGGGAAAAGAGCCAAATCAAAGACATGATTAAGGAAAAACATGCATATTAGACTATGAATTCTATGGAGGACAAAGACCATTATTTTACATATTTTTAAACTCCCTAGTTCCTGACAGGGTTCTCAGAATATAGTTTCTCAGTTAATGAGTAGTAAATTGATTTACTGATTAAATTAGCAATTATGGAGCTGACTGAAAACAGTACAAAGTGGATAATGCAGGAGTAACTGGCTTCTGGGCTTTAATTTTAATGACTTTAAAACAATATAATTTAATACCAAATGTTTAAACACCCATTATAACTGCTAAACTGTGAAATCAGCATTACTTATGTCTGATTGGCTATACAAAACTCATCAATTTTTCTTTAGAAAAGAGTAGAAATTCCAAAGAATAAAGGAGAGACTACTAATTAGAGGTCACGTTTACTAATCTAGCACCATAATCCCAGTCTTAGGCCGTCTCAAGTGGCTCGAAGGAGGAAGGGACGAGGTGAGGAAGTTGGACAAGGGTGATTCTTAACTTGTGGCCCCATCTGTGCTCTCAGGCAATGAAGTATCTAACAAGAAAATTGTTGAGGCTGGGATTTAAAACAAAAGCTTTTGGTTCAGATGGTAAGGAGGCCCTCAAGAACGGCAGAACCGGTATATCCAGAAGGCAGTGCTGGAGTCCGCCTCACGAACTAGGGGGTTTCTTCTTGGCGTCCAAGTCCTTTTTAATTTCTTCTAGTTTTTTAGCCAGGTTTGGTATCTTTAAAGAGAAAAAAGATTATTATAATTTTGCATCTACCTAATCGATAGTCTTTTACTTCTCTTCCTCCAACAATAAAGGGTCGTTGCACAAGTCTTTATCTTCCTCTGAAAGTGACCTGCTAAACAGAATTTCTTAGCCTCCTAACTGCATAAGAAGGATCTCAGAAGTTGGAAATTAAGGTCTGCTCCCTCCCTGGAAGCCAGATTCTGACTTCTACTTTTATATACCCACTTAGCACCTCAATACAGTGCTAAGTTGTATATATAAACAATAAAGGTAATATAAATTAATAAAGCTCCTTCCTAGAAAACTATATAACTCAAGTGAAGGTTGATAAAGAATTTCTTTTGTCACATTAAAAGCTTCATCACAAACATTTCAAAAATTATCATCATATTTCCCTTCTTTCCCTTTTCCTGTCACTTCTTTCCTTTCCCTCTCTTTACAACAACCCTTCCAGAATCCCCATTCATGGGCAGTTTTGTCACCTGTTTTTCAACTTCCCATCTATAAAATGAGGCTAATATGACCCCCACTTCACAAAACTCTGACCTCCTTAACTGAGCTGCATTATAAAGATTCATCGCTAAAATTCTCAGTCATTACTACCAGGTTGCGGGGCCTAAAAGGATTATCCAATGAGTCTTTAAATTCCCACTTATCACATAATTTTCCATAGAACTGTAAGAAGACTCTAACTTAGTAATTAATTACTCTGGGCTAACACACACAGCTCAGGATCACAACACCATCTTAAATTGATGGGATTTTGCCCTGTTGTGGTGATATGGAGGACAGATGCTTCTGTGAGGTATATTTTTCAAACAACGGAAAATCCTTCTATAAAATTCAGAACGTTTCCCTCAGATCTATGGACTTCATTTATGCTGGAAGGCATACCTGACTTTAACAAAGACAAGTCACTACAAATTTGTGACATGGAATCAGGGAGGACATGGATATGGTCACTTACGTCATAGTTCTGAGCCAGATACATTCCAACCACGTTGCCAAAAGTAAATCCAAGCTGAAAGAATAGAACAGGAAGAGTTACACTGGATACCAAGTTCTGTGCCGTCCGATACTAAATTAAACTATGTGGACAACAGCCTAAGGAGCTCAGGACAGTTCAAGACCCCAGTGTTCAGTCTAGGGCTAGGCAGTATGAGATTCAGTTTTCTTCTGTAAAATAAACATAGAAATACTCTTCCAAAAGGTTAAAGAACATACAAAAGTGAGAATAAATGGCAGCACTAAACAAATCTACTCTAGATTCTCCCTTCCCCTCACAACCTCCATAAATATTTAACTGTCAGTTCTAGCAACCCAAGCCCAAGTGATGATTTTGTTGTTAAAAGTAATTTGTTTTTTTGTCTTTCTTTCTTTTTTGGTTATAAGTATTGTTACTTCTTGCTACATCAAGTAAAAAACATCCAATTAAAAAAAGTACTCAGTTAAACTGTATCATCTTAGACAATGAAGAGATCTTCACAGTTCAATTTGTTCATACTTGAGGCCTAGGGTAATGAAGCGACTTTTTCAGGGTCATTCACAACAAAAGAACACAGAACCTAAATTAGATACACACTCAAAAACGAGAATGTATCATGCCAGAAAAGCACGGGAAACTCTGACATGCAACTGAGACAGCACATGCCTTAGCACTCTGCCAGGGGTGGAACCTAATGGGCAGAACACTTAAGACCTGTGGGAGACAAAGATTCCCTAACCAGCTCTTACTCAGGGAGGAGAGACAGGCATTATTTTTAGAGACCTATAAATGCTTATTCCATTGGGTGACTGTTTTCCTGAACAAAAACTGTTTCATGAAAATTTAAGGCACTCCATTCACCACAAAAGAACCAAAGCTCATTAAACTTTGAGTTCTAATGATGATCCGTAATTCCCTGGGGTTTTTTCCTCCAATAATTAGGAATCTCCAATGGGACGCCTAATTTCTAATTTCATAAATTCAAACTGGCCTCTTTTTTTAAAAATCATTTTCTCTAATCAGCACTGCTTCTATTCAATACAGCAGAACTTAACAGAAAAAGCGTGGCACTTAACACCATCAGCTCTACATGGTGTGGTCGAACCTTCTCTTCAGAACAGAGATACATACGGGGAAACAAAATACAGCCTTCCTGAGCTTTAAACACCAAAAGCACAATTTAAATTGGTTGTTAGTTAATTAAGGAGCATAAAAGAGGCTATCCAGTCTCTAATCAGAGTCCATTTTCTAATCATTTGATTAATTAGGCACATTCTGTGAAATTATAGTTTTACCAAGGTGGCACCAATAAGCAAAATGAATTTTTTCACTCCTGTGTGTTGAAACGAGGTAGACAGAAGTTTTCCAAATCCAGAAAGAGTATTAAATTTACCTCAACTGAGAATTTAAGCTCTAACACTAAGCAGAGAAAACATTAAGGGTGAAAATTTTCAAGAAAAATAGAGCTCTGGTTCTACTATCTAGCTGTGTAGCTGTAGATGATTTTGAGTTTCCTCAAATTATAAATATTATACTAACAATGTTCCTTCCAGCTCCAACATTCTAGGATTCCTGGTTCTCATCACGTGTGTCTCAACATAAATATGGCATATCTAATGTGGATTCATTTGGCAATTGCACCAGCACCTGAAAAAATTAGTAGTTATTTTAAAACACAAAACGGGCGCCTGGGTGGCATGGCAGTTAAGCGTCTGCCTTCGGCTCAGGGTGTGATCCCGGCGTTATGAGATCGAGCCCCACATCAGGCTCCTCCGCTATGAGCCTGCTTCTTCCTCTCCCACTCCCCCTGCTTGTGTTCCCTCTCTCGCTGGCTGTCTCTATCTCTGTTGAATAAATAAATAAAATCTTTAAAAAAAAAAAAACACAAAACAAAAACTATGGGCCTCTAGACAAGTGCTATCCAATTCTAGTTTCAAAACACTGCCAGGTCTACCACTGGGATATTGTAAAATCAAATACACAACATAAGAGAAACATCACATATAAGTGAAATGTTGAGGAAAAAGCATGAAGCCAGAAAAGCATTTATGTTATTCATGGGATGCTCACTAGGCAAGTTTACACAAAGAAAATATTTTAATCTAATAAAAAAATATATAAATATAAAATATAAATCTGAGGAATGGTGACTCATTAGTCTGACAAGTTAGATTGGAGCCAGATTATAAAAGGCCTTGAATGAGTCTGCAACCCCTCTGCAGTCCAAGATTGCTTAACTTCTTCCAGGCCCAGACCTGGACGCCGCGTCAAGGCGTCCATCCAGATGGCCGTATGCCACCTCCACGGTGCCCCCTTCACATCACTGATTCCCCCACAGTATCCCCTGCAGAGAAGGTAGTTCAGAAAAAAGAAAAATGGTTGCTTCCCAAGCTCAACACTAAATAAATTACTATCACATGTCTTCTGCAATCATTTTGAGACTTGAGGAATATATGGCTGCTTATCATGTGCACACTGGGGACAGTAAATGGTAAAACACCAGAAATGTGGGGACAGAGGAGTGACATGAGCAAAGTGGTTAAAGAACAAATAGGTGGGAGGAAGAGGCTTCAGCTAAGAGTCACAGGAGGCAAGTCTAGACTGGCCCAGGGCCGCGTACAGAATTTTCCAGGTCTACAATTACACCATACACTTAGAATCGGTGCAGCTCCTCAATCCATTACCCACAACTCTGAAACCCAAAACTCTATTCAAACTGTTTCACTGTAACTCAACTGGCAGCAAAATCACACCTGACCTGAACGGATATGATACTCTTTATACTCCATCACATTTCAATGTGAATACTCACTTTTTGCTACAGAAAAAGCAATCTTTAATCATAGGATCCTGCCCTACATCACCCTGGAGAATATGTATAACAGTAAATATTTTAATGTATGTCATTAAAGAGTGCTATCCCAGAGTGCTATTGGGTTAAATAACAAGGTATATGCAGCGTAAACCTTTCTAAAATCTTAAACAACAACAAAAAAAATCTCTCTGGGCGCCTGGGTGGCTCAGTTAGTTAAGCATCTGCCTTCAGTTCGGGTCATGATCCCAGGGTCCTGGGATGGAGCCCTGTGTTGGGCTCCCTGCTCAGTGGAGAGCCTGCTTCTCCCTCTCCCTCTGCTTGCCACTCTGCCTACTTATGCTCTCTCTCTGTCAAATAAATAGTTAAAAATAATAATAATAATAAAATAAATAAATAATCTCTCAAATACATGTGGCCCCCAAAGGTTCTGATTAAAAGACTGAAGACCCTTATATACTAAAAATAAATTCATATTCAGCCCTGTAAAGCGATTCTAAAATGATCCCTACACATTTTAAGAGTTTATACATGATGTATAGGAAGAAAAGCTACATATAAATAAAACAGTTATATAACAATTGAAGGCAGCAACCAGTACAGGACCCTGAATGCAACAGATGCAGGAAAAACCAGAAATGTGTCATGCATTAAGTGGCCACATGAACGACACAGAAGTGATTCTTCTAAGAAACCATATCTGAAATAGATCAATGTACCTCAACTTTTTATTAAAGCCTCTAAAGATGCTGAGAAAGTGTTAAAATTTAAACTGAGAAGGGAACTGAATGTGGAGAATCAAGGCATGAGGTATGAATGAGGAAGTGATGACTTGACTAAAAGAAATAGGACAGATCAGAAGAGGATTTGAATTTAGAAATGCAGAGAAATAAGTATGGAGCCCTGGGCACGGCTGGCTCAGGAACCTCACAAAGCAGGCAAGGAGTTTAGTTCACATGTAACCTTCATAGGGAGCCAATGGCTATTTTTTAGCAGCAAGAACATGATGAAAGCACTGCTTTGGAAGTATTCACCTAGTAGCTCTACTCAAAAAAAGAGCCGAATAATGAATAAGTATAGTCAGGGAAGGCCCAGATTAGTGTGGTAGCATAGGGGACAGCAAGCAAACATGACTGAATTGCTTTATTCTTAAAAGTCAATGATGATCCTCAAAACAGGCTCTTAACTATAGAGAACTAATGGCTACCTGAGAGGAGGTGGGTGGGAGAATGGGTGAGATAGTTGAGCACTGGTAATGTACAGAATTGTTGAATCACTATATTGTACACCTGCAACTAATATAACACTATATTAACTACACTGGAATTTTAAAAAATAAACAAAAATTTTTAAAAATAACAATAAAAATCAATGATGACCAATGAAATAGAATGGAGAGTCCAGGAACCAACCTCTACATTTATGGTCAAGTGATTTTTTTTTTTAAAGATTTATTTTTAGAGAGAGAGGGCGGGGGTAGATGGGGGAAGGGCAAAGGGAGAGACAATCCCAAGCAGACTCCCCACCAAGCTCAGAGCTTGACATAGGGCTCGATCTCATCACTCAGAGATCATGACCTGAGCCTAAACCAAGAGTGGGTCAACAGACCAACTGAGCCACCCAGGTGCCCTGGTCAAGTGATTTTTAACAAGGGTGCTAATACATTCAATGGAAAAAGAATAGTCTTTTCAAGAAATGATGCTAGGACAACTGGATATCCACATGCCAAAGAGTGAATATGGACCCCTATCTCACATCATAAACAAAAACTAACTTAAAATGGATCAAGACCTAAATGTAAAAGCTAGAACTAGAGAACTCTTGTAAGAACACAAAGTAGTAAATCTTATGACTTTGCATTAGGCAACGGTTTCTTAAATATGACATCAAAAGCACAAGTGACCAAAAAAAAAAAGGAAAGATAAATTGGACTTCATCAAAATTAAAAATGTTTGTGCTTCAAAGAATACCATCAAGAAAATGAAAAAGCAACCCAATGGAATGGAATATTTGCAAATCACATATTGATGAAGGACTTGCATCCAAAATATAAGAATCCTTATGACTTAATAAAAAGACAACCCAATTTAAAAATGAGCAAAGGATTTTTCTTTTTTTAAAAGATTTTATTTATTTATTTGAGAGAGAGTGAGAGCCAGAGAGATCACAGAGGGGGAGAGGGAGAAGCGACTCCTCACTAAGCAGAAAGCCCCACACAGGGCTCGATCCCAGGACCCTGAGATCAGGACCCCTGCCGAAGACAGACAACACTCAACCAACTGAGCCACCCAGGCGCTCCTGAGCAAGGGATTTGATAGACATTTCTCCAAATAAGATATACATGGTCCATGAGCACATGAAAAGATGCTCAACATCACTAGTCATTGAGGAAATGCAAATCAAAACCACAATGAGGTGCCACATCACACCCACTAGGGATGACTTCAGTCACAAAGATAAACTAGTGTTGAAAAGGACATGGAGAAAGTGGAACCTTCATCCATTACTGATGGGACTATAAAATCGTACAGCCACTCTGGAAAACGGTCTGGCAAGTCCTCAAAGTTGAGCAGAGTTTCCCTATGATGCAGCAGTTTTACTTTAGGGTATATACTCAAGAGAACTGAAACACACATCCACACAAAAACTTGTACACACATGTTCACAGCAAGATTATCCAAAAGAGCCAAAAGGTGCAAACAATCCAAATGCCTATAAACTGGTGAATGGATTAACAAAATGTGGTATATTATTCAGCCATAAAAGTACTGAGCCGTGCTAAACATGGATGAACCCCGATAACATTGCTCTGAGTGAAAAGCAGTAGGAAGAGACCACGTATTACATGACTCCACTTAAAGGAAATGTCCAGCATAGGTAAATCCATAAAAACACAAAATAAATTAGTGGTTGTCCAGGACTGGGCAAGAGGAGAATGAGATATAAATGCTAATGGATACGGGGTTTCTTCTGGGGACAATGGAATATTGGATATAAAATTATAGTGGTGATGGTTGCACAACTCTGTGAACATACAAAAAACCGTCGAATTCTATTCACTGTAAATGGGTGAACTGCATGATGTAAATTATATCTTAAAAATATTTTAGGGCACCTGGGTGGCTCGTCGATTAAGTGTCTGCCTTCTGCTTGGGTCGTGATCCTGGGGTCCTGGGATCAAGTCCCACATTGGGCTCCCTGCTCCATGAGGAGCCTGCTTCTCCCTCTGCCTCTTTGTCTCTTATGAATAATTAAATAAAATCTTTTTTAAAATATTTTAAAAAATCATTAAGATTTCATAAAATATCAGCTATATGGGATAAAACTGGAAATCAAAGACAACTTCAAGGTTTCCAGATTGGACAAATGTTTAAAAAGAATGGAAACGTTAGGGTGAAAAAAAAAAATGAGGACTGAGAAACAGTTGGTTTTGTGTATGAACACCACAGAAAATCAACTCTTTTTAATGTAAGTACTCAAGAGCAGGTTAATCACAACACTGTATCAACATAAAGAAGCACTAAGTCTTAAAAATAAGAAAGTCAACTCCATAGCAATCTGATTCTTCTCATCATTTGCTGCTCAACCCCTCTCCAATCAAAAAGTTCCATCTGTCAATTAGCAAATAAAGCTACAATTTTTACCCAGGGATGGCTCCTGGCAATAACCCCCGACTGACTAACAATTCTGAAATAGGACTCATCAAATTACATTTTCAAAGAGTACACACCCAAACCCAAGTTATGACACAGAATCTGAACCATCTCATATTTACTGACAAGGGCTTAAGAAATCTAAAAATAATCTCATTAAAAATAATACAAATACTCTCATTTAGCAAATATAGCTACAACTAGCATTCAAAAGGATACCTAAAAATGTTTTATGGTTTCAAGTGAGAAGAGTTACACACTGCAAGAAAACTAGAAATACATATTATCTAACATTAACAAAAAGATAAATTGATAATTTTATTTCTCCATTTAAGTCTAAAGACCTACAGAAGCTGTTTGAAGACTGCTCCATTCCAAGGAAGCAAGAAAAAAATTCACCTTTAGTCTTTAAACAGTTAAGACTTGTTGTGGAGATATCATCAACTGTGTTTAATATCTGTTTTGAATAATAATAAAACCCACATTCTAAACATTAAAACAAAAATCTGGTGAGGATATAACCTATATCTCTTCTACTACCACCACAGAGATGTGCATTTTTAAAATGTAAGCTAGGTTTTACATTCTATAATTTTCCTTAGTCAATGGAAGGGGGCAGGCTGTTAATACTTCAATTGAGCCAGTAAATTAAGTAGGGACATTCATGAAAAAGATAGCTGCAACACTTGGGAAAGAGGTCCATCAGGTAAAATCGGTCTGCCTGTTCTCAGAGAAGCTGATTCCAATATTCAAGTATCTTACGACTATCTGAGAGTAGTAATCAGGCAAAGGAGGGATATCTAATTAAATAAATAAATCACATAGTATTGACCAAGTGCCATGTGCTTAGGAAGTCTAAGCATAAGCTTATGTTGCTTCTTTCCCTGGAATTTATGATCTATTCTAGAAAGACAAGATTAAAGTAAGTGAAGGTGCAGTGAACAAAACACAGTGCATCACCAAATGATGGTCTGAATGGGCCACATATTTCAAGTGCTTCACGTTAGAAATCTAACGTAATCTGTATGAACATATTATAGGAGAAAAATCACTTGACCATCAGATGGGGAAATAGCATGATAAAATTCAATAACCAATCACAACAAAAACTCTTAAAGCAGAAACAGAAGACAATTTCCTTAAACTGTTAGGAAATATCAGAAACACAAACATCATACTAAAATCTGAGAAGCATTTCCACTAAAAGCAGAAGAAAAAACTAGGATATCCACTCTCCTATTGGAAGTCCTAACTTGAGACAGAGACAAAAATTGGAAAAGAGCACGAAACTCATCTTTGCCTTAACTGGAGATATGATTGCCTTTGCAGTATTGCATTCATTGATTTACTTCCTTTAAAAAAATTTTTTTTTAAGTTTTTTATTTATTTAATCTCTATACTCCATGTGGAACTCAAACTCATGACCCCAAGATCAAGAGCCACACACTCCTGACTGAGCCAGCCGGGCACCCCACTTTTTTTTAATTAAAAAAAATTTTTAAAGATTTTATTTATTTGACAGAGAGAGAGACAGCCAGCGAGAGGGAACACAAGCAGGGGGAGTGGGAGAGGAAGAAGCAGGCTCCCAGCGGAGCAGGGAGCTCAATGTGGGGCTTGATCCCAGGACCCTGGGATCACGCCCTGAGCTGAAGGCAGACGCTTAATGACTGAGCCACCCAGGCGCCCCTAAAAAAATTTTTTTTAAGTAAACTCTATACGCAAACTTCTCTTTAACACCAAGAACTAGTAAGGGAGACACTGGAAAATGATACAGATCATCTGAGGAAGTAGAGAGCCTATTTTAATGGGAGGTGATGAAACATAAACCAGACACCCCCTTAGTAGCAGAAACTGAGGGGTCAGCATCTTAGCTGAACTGCAGAACCTAAAACAACTCTTCCGACTCAAAACCCACATTCCTACACCAGCTACCCTCCCGTAGCTAGGGCAACGGTGGAGTAAAAGACACCTCTCTAGTGGGACCATAAAGATGGGACTTTCATAAGGTAATGAAGACCCAATGGCTTAAAACAAGAGCGAACGCTTACTGAGTGCCGTGTGCAAAGCAGCGTTCTCTATTTCATGAATTAACTTCACAGCCTTATAAGCAGCCTTTTAAGCAGAAAGTATTATTGCCCAGTTTCTGCTGGGGAAACTGAGGCACACAGTTCAGTAACTTGCCCAAGAGTACACAGGGAAATATATGTGCTAGGCATAGCAGGTAATGATATGTAGAAGGAAGGAGAGAAGTAAATCAAGGATTATGTCAGTATTTCAAATTTGAGAAAGCCAGGGCTGGAGAACAGAGAAAGAAGTTAAGTGTGAGGCGTGAGGCGTGCGTTGCAGGGTGGGGAACAGAAGAGGTAATGGGTCCAGATGTGTTGGATCTGAGATAGAGGGGATGACAAGAGATGTTCAGCGGACAGGAGAGGAGAGCAAACTGGAACTCAGAGAAAGGGACGCAAGGTAGTTTTGGAAGCAGCTAAGAGGAGAAGGTGACAGCATGACAAGGAACACACTCCCTGAGGGTGGGTTTGAAGAGAGGAGCAGAAAGTCAAGGACTGAGCCTGGAGAAACTCGTAGTAACCAAAAAAAGGGAAAAGCAGCCAGCACAAACAGGCGAGATTAGATAGGGTCCCTTCCCAGCTGCTGCACCAAGATACTGATCCCCTCAGCCCTTGGAGGGGCCAACACCCGAGCCAGTCACCTTCACGGGTTCTTCTGTAAATTAAATCCATGTGTGTTATAATGTTAAAGAATGCCAGAAAACACTGAGACGAACGATCCAAAAGCCAAGGGAGGAGGGATTAAGGAGGTCGTGATTAAGAGTACCAAGGGCTGCCACTTCAGAGGGTAACAGGAGCGAAAGCTGGTGCCGGTAACAGCATGACAGGCAGTGCCCACCGAGCTCCCAGCGATGCCCGTCCTGTCAGGCTTCCCCTCAAAAGCCTCCGAAGTTTCCTTACAACACCTGTAGCTAAACCTTAAGGAAGCTACTGCAGTAAAAGCAAAGGGCAGCAGGACCAAGGCAACACGTTTCTGAGACCAGGATGATGGGTGAATCATTTTAATCCACGGAGGAATGAACGATGAAAGGAATATATAAGCAACCCAGGTGCAGTGGTTTTCGAATAGTGTTCCAGAAAGTGACAAGTGTAGGGAGCATCCTGGAGGGTTCCAAAACGTGGGATGACTGTGGTTTAAGTTGTAATAATTTGGCACTTTCAAAATTTGTCCCATCGCCTACCTGAGGGCAAATGAATCCCCATTTTTTATAAAAAAGATTTTATTCATTTATTTGAGAGAGAGAGGGAGTGAGAGAGAGCATGAGTGGGGGTAGGGGAGAGGAAGAAGGAGTCTGATGTGGGGCTTGATCCCAGGACCCCAGGATCACGACCTGACCTGAAGGCAGACACTTAACTGACTGAGCCACCCAGGTGCCCCTGAATCCCCAATTTTGAGAAGAAACTGTATTAGAGTTCAGCTAGTATCTTGTAAAAGAGAAACTGAATAATAGCTGAGTCCTTACTAAGTGTCACCATTCTCTAAAGTACCTTCATGTACTAACTCATTTTTAATCCTAACAACAAAATCATGAGGTAGGTTCCCATTTTCTTTTGTGGAAACCGAAGCACAGAGAATTTAGAGAGCCTACCCAAGTTCCCACAGTTTGCAAATGATGGAGCTGGGGTTGGAATCCAGGCATCTAACCTCTTAAGCACTAGGACAAGATGGCTGGTCACAGGTTAAAAGCTCAAGGACAACTCAGGAATCACCTGCTTCAACTCATTTTATAAAGCAAATGGCTAAAAACAAGAGAGAGACTTGCCCAAGTGCACAGAGTTAATCATTTGAAAGAGGTGGAATCAAGGTGAGAAGTCATACTACCCGCTTCTTTCAACAGATGCAGTGAGGAGATTGGAGAACAAGAGGGCAAGAGAGCATCCCTGTTCCAGAGACTTCTGAGCTAGGAATTTAATGAATGGCTGCATTATTTCTCCTTAAATGCTGAGAATTCTGAATTCTCAAATCAGGTACGTGCATATTTACACACAGAAAAAGTTTATTCCAAAGCCAAATAAATTCACTCTGCAAAAGCACTCAGAAGTAATCAGGGGTGCCTGGGTGACTCAGTACTTAAGCGTCTGCCTTCGGCTCAGGTCATGATTCCAGGGTCCTGGGATCCAACCCCGCGCATTGGGCTCCCTGCTCACTGGGGAGTCTGCTTCTCCCTCCGCTGCTCCCCCTGGTTGTGCTTTCTCTCCCTCTCCATCAAATAAATAAAATCTTTAAAAAAATTTATTAAAAAAATAATAATCAATGGTCTCCCAGTCTGTCAATGCACTACAGCTGTACCAGGCTCAATGCTATCATCTTATACTTTGGGGCTGATATTATTTTTAACCTGAATGTTTCCTACAACTAAAAGACAGTAATGATTTCTCTTGACTCCTTAACTAACACCTAGTTAGGACACTGGAGAAACTTCCAGAGGCAAAGGAACAGCCCTGTCTTAGGCAATTTATGTCAAGGATACCTCTTTCCTCTTAAGGATTTTAAAAATCAATTACCACCTCAAAAAAGACACAAGGGGCACTAAAAAATTCTCTTTGATAAAGAATATAACATTCGGGAAATCATCTCATCCCCAGAGCACTCCATCTGGCCACCTGGAAAGTAACTGGAACGTTCACCTGCCTCTTTATCAGAATGAGAGGGAGGAAGCATCAAGTTCGGGAGGCACAAACACTTGGAAAGACTCTCGCTTGGAAATGTTTGGCGAGTCTTCCGGAAACCTTCACCAGGCAACCTTTGAAATACTCTCAGCTGTGCCAGAAAGCCAATTTTGAACCGAAATAAAGAGCCATGGGATAGAATTTATTTAATCACAGTAACAGTCATTTCCCCCCAAATGAGCCCTCTGGAGGAGTTCCGTGCACACCAGGGTCTGACTCATGCCAGCAACCAGCCATCCGCAAAGTCTGGAAGCTATAAAAGGCCCGACGAGGGCTCCCCGAAGCCTCGCACTCTGACCTTGTGCTTCTGCGCCTCGTGAGGCGTCTTACTAATTCAGAGTTTACTGCTGGCCCTCCTGCGTTCCCCGAAAACCCACCAGCAGGGCTCCAAGGCCCGGATGGGGCGGGGGCGGGAGGGCAGGCGAGGGGAGCCTTCCAAGTCATCAGGGGCCCCAACAGCTTTAACACAAGGCTCACACAAGGCCCGCCGGGACGGCACAGCAGCAGCTGTGAAAGTGCCCGCCGACACCTCCCGGTCTGAGGGACGCGTAAGTGCTGGCAAAGCGGCCGGGGGCCTACAGACACAACACCCGCAGCCCACCCCGACAGGCGACGAGCTGGCGCCGCGGGGACCCGGACGCACGCCCAGACCCCCCCGAAACCCGGACCCAGGCCGGCTGGCGGGGCCCCGGACCCAGCCCCGGCTCCTCCTGGGCAGCTCCACTCACCAGGAACTGGAGCATGGCGTCGGCGAGGAGGGCGCGAAGAGCGGCAGCAGCTCGGTGGGCCGGTCCGAGCCTGCCTCTCCCCGAGCGAGGGGCGGAACCCGCCGTGGGCTTCCGGGTCACGCCCGGCCCCGCCCGCGCCTCCCGCCTCGCCTCGCCTCACCCCGAGCCGCTCGCGGCGCCCTGGCGCCCCCTGGCGGAGAGCCCAGGAATTACCGCCTGGACTGGCCGAACAGGGAGAAGGCCTGAGCGGGGGAAGCCTCAAGTCCCCAGGCAGGCCTGGATGGACAGATTTGATCGTTCAGATTCCAGGGCTCCAGTGCCCAAATCCCGCTTCTGTAAACCTGGGTCGGGTCCCGGGATCTAGATTACTTACCAGCACCCCAACGTGCTTTGTAACCTACAATGAGCACTTTTGATAGAGTTTAGGTGCTTAAGTGGTTAAGCTGGAGGCCTTTGGAGTCTGGCACAGCCCCATCCAATTCATGACTGCCTTCACCTCCTGGCTTCTTAACCTCGCTCAAGTTCCCTTTCCTTCTCTGTAAATGGGGCTGATTGCAGCTCCCCGTTGAACTGTTGTGTGAATCAAACGAGACAATGTGAGATATCAATAAAGACTTGTCATGTGTCTGGCTTGACAATGAGGTCTAGAAGACTTCTCCTTATCCTGTCTCCACACGCAGCTACCCCAGCATACTACAGCCACCTCCTACTCCTGGTCTTCAAGCCTTCAACAACCTCCCTTATCACACACTTCCAAAGCAATACCACATTTTCTCTTTGCTCTCAGCCTTCTGAATTCACCCTCATCTGTTACATTAAGTAAAACTCTGGTTCCAGATCAGAACAACCAAATCATATTACCTTAAACCATATGGGAGAGTGATATGGACATACAGCGGACAATGATGGGGAACAGGAAAGGAATCCAGAATTAAGCAGCATTTTCTCTCCATTTCTCCTTTTCTCCATACATCTGCTTCATTGTTCTCTCATTTTGCCTTTTGTTTTTTTCTGCCTTCCAGAGTCTGACCATTGTAACTTACTGGAGTTTACTCATTAAATGATCCAACGATAGAAAAACTGGATCACTCTTTCCCTACCATTTTCAATACCTGGGGAAGGAATGCTGATTGGTCAAGTTAGTGTCAGGTGCTCTCTCATCAATTATGACCAGAGGAGCAGGATCTCTTTGAACTAAAGGGACTGCCAAGAGGGAGGAGATGCTAGTAGATGGCTGTAACACACTTCACTTTCCAGCGTGTCTAGATTAAAACAAGACTCAGTCAAATCTTGACCAGTGTTCCTCAAACTTTAATGTGCATTCATATCACCTGGAAATCTTGTCAAACTGCAGATTCTGATTCAGTACATCTGAGTTGAGGCCTGACATGCATTTCTACCCAGCTCCCAAGTGATGCTGCTACCAGTGGCCTCTGAAACATTTTGAGTTGCAAGACACCATACTGTGAACTACATAATGAGGATTTCATCCGTTCATGACTCCATCCTCATTGCCCAGCAAGTGCTTGGTGGAGCCTCTGAACACAGGGTTTATTGAAGTTCCTTGCATAAAACCTTACCCCCTTCTCACAGATAAATCCTGAAAGGAAGCCTTTTCCTCTAAGGTCTTTTCAAAGGTTCTTTCTCTTATACCCCCAAATAACCACAAGGACAGGGGAAGAAGGGCAGAATTCCTTTTGTTACTTTGAGATTATTACTTAAATGTCCTCTGATGGAAACACTTCCTTTAAAAGTAATGCCTTCCCTTTATCCCTTCACAATGCCTTCATCTACTGACTTCCCAGGTCGTCCCTTCATTTACCAAAGGCTTTGGCATCTAACAGCCTTCCTTTCAGCCTTGCCAATCTATCATGATCATGGGAGACTTCCAAGGCCACACACAGAATCCTTACCTCCAGTGACCATCCTCAGACCACTTCAGCAATCCACCCCCATGTTCCTAACCCACACTTTGTCATCTACTGGACCAGCTCCACCTTCGAAGTATTATATTCCCAAAACTTATTTCCTATTTCACCAGTTTTTTGACCTTAGCCAGATCTCCAGTCTCTCAGCTGTTCCATATTCTTACAAGATGTGCGCTCCCCTCTGGCTTCACTCCCTTTCTAGCTTGTCTAAAACCCCAAGAGATCTGAACTTCGATCAATGGAAACAACCAAGATGCCCTTCAGTAGGTAAGCCGATTAAAAAACTGTGGTACATCCAGACAACAGACTAGAAAACAGTGCTTTATTATTTTTTTTAAGATTTTATTTATTTATTTGACAGAGAGAGAGAGACAGCCGCAAGAGAGGGAATACAAGCAAGGGGAGAGGAGAAGAAGAAGCAGGCTCCCAGCATAGGAGCCTGATGTGGGGCTCGATCCCAGAAAGCCGGGATCACGCCCTGAGCCAAAGGCAGACGCCTAACGACTGAGGCACCCAGGCGCCCCTAGAAAACAGTGCTTTAAAAGAAAAAAGCTATCAAGCCATGAAAAGACTTGGAGGAAGCTTAAATGCATATTACTAAGTGAAAGAAGCTAATCTGAAAAGCCTACATACTGTATGATTCCAAGTCCATGAAATTCTGGAAAAGGCAAACCTATGGGGACAATAAAAAGATAACTGGTTACGAGGGTGGGGGGTAAGCAGGAATGGAGAAATGAACACAGAGTGCAGAGGTTAAGATTTTTAGGGCAGTGAAAATACTCTGTATATTGTAGTGATGGATATATGTCACACATTTGTCCAAACCCAAAGAATACACATCAAGAGTGAACCCTAGGGCTTTGGATGATTATGATGTGTCAACGTAGGATCATCCCTGGTAAAAATGTACCATTCAGTGAGTGGTACTGATAATGGGGGGACTATCCGTGTGTGGGAGCAACAGGTATATGGGAGATCTCTGAATCTACCTCTCCATTTTGCTGTAAACTTAAAATTACTCTAAAAAATTAAGTCATTGGGGGAAAAAAAGTATGACAATTGGAACTGTTATTAATGGTATGAACAAACAGGAACTCTCACCCCAAGGGTGGGAGTAAATTGGAGGAACCACTGAGAAAAATACTGCAGTGTCTAGTGAAATTTAAAACTCTTAATCTCCATGTCAGGATTTCCGCTTCTAGTTATGTAATCCAGAGAGGCCTTCTTACATGTCATATGTCTCATTCAACGAGACAT
Organism: Ailuropoda melanoleuca; assembly: GCF_002007445.2. Taxonomy (NCBI): domain Eukaryota; kingdom Metazoa; phylum Chordata; class Mammalia; order Carnivora; family Ursidae; genus Ailuropoda; species Ailuropoda melanoleuca. Next base: position 195,388,014 of record NC_048218.1, on the reverse strand, counting down.
GTGTGATAGTCATTGCAGCACTGTTTGTAATAGCAAAATACTGGGAATTTAAATGTATGCCTGCCCACCACCGAAAGAATGCATAAATTAGGGTATTTGTAAAATAGAGTAACTACCATTCAATATTTATAATAAATGAGTATGAGGAATTACTAAAAACACAATGTTAAACCAAAAAAAGCAAACTGCAAATTGTTTCATAGTATTACAACACACATATAAAGATTAACAACCTGTAAAACAAGGGGTAAATTAAATGGGTGATGGGGATTAAGGAGTGCATTTGTGATGAGCACTGGGTGATGTGTGGAAATTCTGAAATCACTATATTGTACCCCTGAAACTAATATAACACGCTCTGTTAACCGGAATTAAAAACTTAAAAAAAAAACCCTGTAAAACAATCCTTTTTAATGCCTATGAACACACACATATGTAGTGGAAGCCTAAAACATGAAAGGCAAATTCAACAATGAATTCTAGACAAAGGTTATCTCTGGGAGGGAAGTAGTGGGAATGGGATCAGGGAGTTCACAGGAGGCCCAACTGTATCTACCACAGTAGATGTACTTAAAAAAATAATTCTGGAACAAATATGGTTAATTTAAAGATTTGACCAAATTAAGTATATGACATGAGGATAGAGTGGGTATCCACACGTTTATTATGTTGATTATATTATTTGTATGATTGAAGCCATACAATTATTTAAATTTGAATACATGATAAAAGCAATGGCTGAAAAGGTTTTTGGAAACATAAATTCACAGTCTTGAAGTATCAACCCACAGATTATTCATTGCAATGGAGAGGTGTGTCAAGCACTACCTGGGACAAACTGATATGTACCTCCTGATGTGATATGCTGAAGGCACATCACCCGCAGAATTGTAGTATTCTTGCCTAAAATGTTTAGCCTGAATTAAAAAGCAAAACAAAAACTGTGGGGCCTTTTCCAAAATAGCTTCAAAGTGTCAGGTTAACCACCTTCTCCCCTGGAAAGGGAGGGGAACCGCTTCTGACTCAAAGGAATATGAGGGAACTAAATGTAATATGTGGTTCTTGATTTAATTCTGGGTAAAAAAATAAAAGTTCTAGAAGTACAGTTTGGGGGCAATTGAAATTCGAATACAGACTGAATATTAGAAAATTATTTATTGCATTTTACTAGCAAATGTCTTAAGTGCGATTATGTTGTTATGATTTGGAAGGAAATACTTGCTGAAATATGGACAAAGTGTCACGATGTCTACAACCTATTTTCAAACAGTCAAGGGGAAAAAAACAGTATTTATATACATATAAAAAAGATAAAGCAAATATGCAAAATGTTAAGTTGGTGAAGCTAGGTGAAAGGTATATATAGGTTCACTGTACTTTTCTTTCAACTCTTATGAAGAGTCAACGTTTTTCAAAACAACTTGGGAATTGCGTATGAACAGCTTTTATAGCTCAGATAAAGTTCAGACTTACATATTCATGCAACACTATTTTATGAAAACTACAATAAAGAAGGTACTCACCTCTTTTTTTCTAATCCCACCAAGCAGATTAACTCAGTAAAAACAATGCTTTAAGAGCCTATGCTTATTTAGTAGTTTTTAGGACTGGATGAACCTTCCCTTTAAATGCTAAACCTTTTTAAAATGAAAGTTCTACAATGTTTTGATCCCCTTTGCTTTGCTACAGAGCACACACCACACCCAACAGCCCCTCTCCACACCCCAGGTAACCATGCTGAGTCAGGCAGCGTGTCCTCGTGTCCTCGAGGCTCAGCGTGTTAGCTTCTCCCCTCCGGCTGGCTTTATTATACAAATTGCACTTCTGGTCAGCCTTCTAAGCAGCACACCTGCAGTGGCAATCCTTCCTGCCCTCCCTCCCCAAGCATTCCCCAGTGTCCAACTTCCGATCCAGTCTGCTGGAGTTTTGGAAGAAATGATGGGAAAACAAGAAAACAAAGTTTAGTAAATCTAAAAATCTTCATTTTCAATTTAGCTTCACACTCACAAGGTTTACAAAATGCTTTGATTCTGTGCCCCAGGCTCCTTTCTGATTCTTTCTGAGCTTCTGCCTATGTTTAGATGTCGCCAGAGGCCGACCGGGGAAGCTACAATTGCTACTCCATAGTGGACCCACTTACTCACGCATTCACACTTCCCTAGGACTCTCCCTTTCTGCAGTCTCTCCTATATATTAGGCTGAAATAATTGGTGGCTGGAAAGGGAAAAATGGACTTTGAGATGATGTAGTCACTTGAACACAAGTACAATTGGGCAAGAAGGGAGTGGTGATTGTATACGTTCTTTTGCCCTAATCGTAGCCATCATATATTTTTTTTCATCATATTAATTACATGAGAAATATCAGCAGGTGATTAGTTTGGGAAATTTCACAATCATTTCTAAGGAACAAATGCAAATTATTATACTGTCATTTACATGCAGAAAAGAAAAAAAACAATTTTAGGAAAGAGATGGCTTCATTTCTTGGGACATTTCTGTAATACATTCACAGTATTGAGTGCGCTACTCTGTTAAAGAGCATAGCTACAGTTTGTTGTCCGCTCTACCCCAGGAAGTAACCCTGAATATGACAGAAGTATAATGCAGACAACAAAGGTATAAAACATTAGCATTTTCAGATTACGCCTTTAATATAACATTCAGAATTATACACCTAAAGGAAAACCACCACTGTGGGAATTTTATTTGTTGGATTCCCATTAATGTTGATCATTTTCTAGGTAAAATTTCAAAAGACTAACCATACATTTGTTTTGTTTCTTTTTTTAAAAAGTGTTTATTTTTTTTACTAGCGAGGTTGGAACCAGGCAAAAAAATTTACAGAAAAGATGTCCATATATAAAGAAAGAAATAGCAAAATATTTTTTGGTCATAATTTAGAAACAAACTAATCTATAAAAAGGGGACAGCTCTCCCCAATTCATCTCTTCCTCAGAAGAGCATAAGCACAGGCTCTCAGTTCCTGGATATCCTCAGCAGGCCTCGGATACGTCTGACAAGAGCTTGTATGAAACTATAGCGAGATCGAACTTTTGAGTATAATCCTTCAATGTCCAGAAGTTTCTTTTGTAGTGATTCTCCAAAAGAATTGATGGCGTCAGCCTGAAGCTAGAGGTAATAGATATGACATGGCATTATTAAAATTATAGTCTCAAATATTTTTTATTCTATGTCTTCCAATTTAAAATACCTTTGAATTTTTGTAATGTGGTCCTTTCTCATGTAGCAAATTAACTAAACATTAACATTTCCATGCTAGAATTTATTGGTATAGAATTGTTTTTCCCTCTTTCCTGTCTTGTATAAGTGTGTAAAATCTTAAATAGCAGCAAGTATGGATCCTGCTGTTGATATATGGGCATATGCACAAAAACATTTCCCGAAGGGCAATACAAGAATCTGTTAGGAGCGGATGCCTTTGGGGAAAGAAACAAAGGATAAGTTGGAAAGAAGCCTTTACTTTTATTTGATTTTTCAATTAAAAAAAAAATTTGCATGTGTTTATTTTCAAAATATATAAATAGAGGAAAGGAACCTGATACACACTTTAGAATTCATGTATTTTAGAATGCATATGTAGTTTTGGATGGATTCTATTGGTATTATACTGAAACACTAAAATCAAGTGTAAAATTAGATGACTCTACTGCCTTCGCTTTTGCAGTAAAATCAAAGCAAAGAGTGAGAAGATTATTTATTAATCCTGCATTTTGTCTAACTATGACAGAGCAGTCTAATGAAACACAAATAGTCATTAATTCAACACATATTTATCAAACATCTTCTGGAAGAATTATTCTTTGGTTAATTCTGCCCATGGCCTCACTAAATATTGGCTTCCCTAAACAAGCCTAGCCAAAACATGAATTACTCTTATGAAGTCACTTAGAGGGCAGATGTAGTCAGCGCTCAGATGAGAGCATGCCCTTCCCTGGATAAAGCCCAACCTTCAGCTTCAAGAAAGGCAGTGACCAAGAGGGATTAGGAACGAGCAGAGGCTTTATCAAACCAGGGCTAGGGACACTCAGATGCCTAGCAGTAGATCCAGTTGTAATTCAATTTATCTAACATCACATACCCTGCTAACTGCTTTGTTCCCAAGACTCCTATTAGGTTCATGTGAGGTTTTTATGTTAGTTGTTTTTGGAATGCTCTTCATTCATTCCAATAATACCGGTCAAGAGGTTACTAAAGACAAAATACTGTATCATATTATAGTCTCCTGCAATGGAATTTTTAATGGCTGCTCACAATCTCTCCATTAAATTATGTTCTGAAAAATTAAGTGCTAAGTGACACTTTGTGCTTATAAGTCCACAAAGTTAATCTAAAGAAATTAGAAGTTTCCGGATCACAATGCCTACTAACAACTGAACTCTCACTATGTCCCTTCCAGGCACTACTGCCCTAGGAGCCTCACAAACGAAACCTCATTTCATCCTGACAAAACTCTGAGGCTGAACTATCATTCCCATTTCTTCGGTGATGAAACAGAGGCTCAAAAGTAAGTTGTCTGAAGTGCCATAGCTCTTAGGCAGTCAGGCCAGAATTAAAATCAGGTCTTTGTGTATAATCCTGAAAATCATCATCTTACTAACATACTAGATTTTTCTTTCAAAAATGAAAAAAAGAATATAAGAATAGAACCTTACCTGGTCTATGTCATGTTGGCTCACTCCAGTCAGTCCACTTCTAAAATCCAGGTTGGTTTCTGAAGTGAAGGAATCTGGCAATAAAAGACACAAACACACCAGCTTTACAAGTATGTATCTACTATACGGTCGAAGAACCTAAGACAATGAACCACAGTGTCACCAAAAACAGGGGTCAAGGCTGAGAAATCTATCTCAACGTCCAAGAAATGGAAGCCCTCGGGAAGCAGTTCACTGGTCTAGGCCAGGGTTTGCAGGCTTTTCTTCCATTTATTTCCCTCTAAGGGATCCAGTACACGTTCATGGGTCAGAGAGGCTCACTGTAGCAATAAGAAAAGTGGCCTAGGCTGACCCACGTCCATTCTTCTGGAAAATTATTTGTGACCAGGGGACTCTGGAGCTGGCCAGCCCTTAACTGCAAGAAGCTAAAGAGCGGCATCTAAGATGTTCTTATGCTCCACACGCTCTCCCATGAATAGAAGTAAAATACAAGAAACAGCTATGTCCAAGAACTAAGTAGCTCTCGATTGCCCAGCCCACTCTTAGTAACACCTAAACATAAAAAATAAATAAAAAATATAAGTGGTTTTTCAAGGCACTGAAATCTATAGGTATGTATGGTTCACTAATTTTCAGAATAAAGTTTACCTTGTAGTCTTCTGCTTTTAAACAAGGTTCTGGAGGCAAACAAGGAATCTTGAGAATCCATGGGCGTGCAGTGTAACAAGTAGTACTCCAGATGGCGCCAAAGAATAAATAGGCAGGTCTCTATGATAACTACAGAGAGCTCAGACTAAAGGAAAACAATCTCATCAAACCAGTTTCTGAGGAGGAAAACAAAGGAGAGACCACACCACTTCGTGATGTGATGTACCCACGGCCTCAGTCTAACAGAGAGGGGAAAGGTTCCTGTGTCCCTGCCTCCTGTCCAGACAGAGTGACTGTATTCATTATCAGGATTACTAGCTCACTCTAAAAGATAAGAAAAAAAAGTAGAAGTTTGGCAACAGATCAGGCATTGACTGGAAAAAAATTTATGTCCCTTTTCATAGTGTTGATGCCCAAATAATGTGAGAATCAGTAAACAGTTCCTACATTTAAAGATTTTCTTAAAGGTCAGCATTCAAGTTCCCACTGTGATTTCCATTAAGGATACAAGAACAAAGGGAAAGCAGTTTGGCTCGATTGTTGATCAACTTCACCAAACGCCGTCTTGCTAGAACATATTTCTGGGCAGTGGAGATTTTCTCAACACCAACGGGCATCACAGACTGACACAACTGAGGACCAGAAACAAATGCAGTATTAGCGATGACATGAACTATAACAGACGCTGCGTGAAAATCTGTAGAGAGGGTCGCTATGACAGGCACTGCGAAAAACATCCTTGCAGACAAGAGTTATTATCTAGTCAGGAAGCCGGTAACCTTAAAAAACTGGGAGCCAAAGTAGTCGAATTCACAAATGAAGATTCATCTGCTGCTTTCTGGAAAAGGTCTTATCTCTGAACCAGACATTTCCAATTTGCTGAGGGGCCGCCCAACCCTGAATTTCCTGTCCAACTAAAACAAAACGCAATGGAAGGTTTTTCAAGCCGTAGGTTTAACGGTGCCATGGAGAATTTCTGTAACAGCTGTCCTGTATCTTCTGAAGAAAATGTAAAGCAGACTTCTACAGCATAAACTAAAATAGGCTCGTCAACCCAGAAGCTCCCTTCATCACACCTCTGCTCGGCGTGAGCACAGTGGTCCGACTCCAACTTCAGCTGCTGGGTTTGGCAGAAGGCAAAGTGAAGTGGGGCTGGGAGAGCACCCCATACTTGGCTGCAGTTCCTCCTGCAAGTGCTGGCGGTGCCCGAAAGCTACATGTGAGGGGCAAGGGCTGCCAGAGGTAAACCACCCCATTCCAGGGATTACCTGAACCTGTCAGTTACTCCTGCCTCGGGACTCGCTAGCTGTGTGGTTTTGGGTAAGTTATTCAGACTTCCAGGGCCTCCATTTCCTCATCTGAGAAAACAGGAGTAGTAACAGTACTTGCCTCACGTATGGAGACAGAATCCCAGGGCCCGGCACATCGTCACCACCCACCACACAGTCCCCAGGATTACTGCAAGAGTGGCAAGAGGGAGGAGGCTTTGACTGCTCTGAAGAGTGACATGGAGTTTTTTGGGACAGTTGGTGCAAACGAGGAATGGCAACATGGTTCCACATCCAGGCTGCCCCAGGCCACCAGGTGTAGTTCAGCCGTGCCACACGGCTCAGGAAGCAAGCCTAGCAACTCCGCGTCGTTCGCTATAATACACTATCAGCGAGCGACTCTGGGTCACCGAGAGCAGGTAGTCAAGCCTTGTGTGCCATCCCACGTGTCTGAAAAATTCACTGAACAGATACGGAAGATGTGAAGGCACAGAGACGTCTTACTGAGGGGGTCACTTCTACTGAGTTAGCATCTGCACCAGAAACCCACATTTCTCAGCACGGATTTTAGAGTATAAGTTACCAAAACTCTTTTTCGAAAGCCAGCTGCCGTTCTACCCAGGGGCAGGCGGAGTACCAAACAGCTGCGCTGTCTGCCATCCAAGCGTTCCCCAGCTTACCAGGCGCGGTGCCCCGGGGAGGGACTCTTCTTCAAGCCACACAGAGCAATCACTTCAAGCCCTTTCATCTCGCTGCATGCATCCTCTTTACTCACAAGTCGGACACCAGTACTGTGGCCCTTATTTGGAAAAGCAATGGCTTCTCAAAAATCTCCACAGCTCATTACAAGATTCATACCTCTTTGATCTCGTCTGGTGGAAGTTGCTCTACATTCTGTAGCTTGTTGACACTCCGTCGATGGCTGTCATAATAGCTGAAGAAATCATTAGCACTCTGTTTCAGCAGGTAGACAATAATGCCCAAACCAGGCAGGCGCCAATATGGAATCACTGGAGCTTGAGTATCTAATAGGGTTGATAATAAAACACAATGTCCCACTTGTAAGACCCGTTTTCAACAAGGGATGTCCAGGAGCTGCAGGGCATGTGAACTACTATCCAAACCAACCCAAGACTACTTCTGAATACTTCTGACAGTTCAGAGGAGTGGTGAGGAGCTACTGTGATCAGTTATGTGCATAAAGCTGGAGCCCTAAAGAATAAGGAAATTTGGCTGGTGGACATGACAGAACTTTCCCTTTATTGGGGGAAGACCTCTTTGAGAAATCTATCACAAACCTTTGCATCCAGCTCTCCCCTCCACAACCCCCGCTCCATGAGCGCGCACACAGCACACGCACGCACACACAAGTTTGGAGTTTTCTGAGCCCAGGTGAAGAAGAATTCCTGCCTCACCCTACAGCTCTAGTTATATGAATTCATTTCTGGTCTGTACCTTTCTGGTTGCTGAATTCCCCGCTCAAAGTCATTCTCCCAAGAGAAGAACACTGAGATATTAAAAATATATAATTAAATTTAAACTTCAACAACTCTCTTACCACCATAAGTCCATTTGGGTAGGAAAAAATGATCTACCTTTTACTCAACTAGCTTCTGATGAAGGTGCAAAGGAACCAAGAGTGGCAAGAGGGAGGAGGCTTTGACTGCTCTGAAGAGTGACATGGAGTTTTTCGGGACAGTTGGGAAAGTCGTTCGCAAAGGAAGAAGTTGGGAAAGTCGTTCGCGAAGGAAGAACTGGAAGAACTGGTGTAAATAGAGCAATTTCCTCTTACAACTGAGGGGTTCCTTGAGAAATACCTTAGTAATTTCAAGTTCAATTTGGAGATAATCTTTGTTTAATGATTCTGACTGCCAAGAATAGTGCAGGAGAGATTATGCATTTGCTTCCTTCCCCACTATCTCCCTTAGCTTTGCTTCAAAGTCAGAGTTGATATGTTTTCACGAGGAGAGGAAGAGAGAGAACAGTTCCTTGTCAGTGGATGTTGCCACCAACCAGGACATCCTAGACTCATCTGAGTTGCCAGGTTTCCCTTTCCAGTCTTCAGTGAAGATGTGACAGTCTCAACGATACATAGCCTTCTCCTAGTGAAATTAGGGACTCTGGGCCCAGGCAACATTTAGATGATACCTACTCTGGTAGGAACACATCCAGAAAGAGAATGGTCTAATGATAAGCCTATCAGGAGTTCTCACATGCTGACTTGCTCATACCTAGAAAATATGAAGGTGTGCAGAAGCGACCAGACTTAGACATGAGATGAGGACGGCTCACAACAAACCTGACTATAGAAACAGATTCTGTAGGAGACAGCGTGAGGTCTAGGCAGTAGAAATGCTATAGGAGATGGCCCCAAACCACAAGTGATAGCACATATACTAAACAATAACAGTGACGATCGGCACGAACGAAAATAATGATAAGTAACACTTAGGCAGTGCTAAGTACCAGACACTGTTCTAAAGCACTTCACACTGAGTAACATGTTTAATCCTTACAATAATTCACTGGAAAAGAGCTTGTTACTACTCCCATTTTACAGATGAGGAGACTGAGGCACAAAGAGGCTAAGTAGTTTTACTGAAGTCATAGCAACAGTCGCTTATAGAACTGGGACTCGAATCTAGGCAGTTCAACACCAGTCTATGTTCTTCACTGCTGGGTTAAACTGCCTCTGTAGAGCTGAATGTTCCTGAACCTACCACACGCCTACCCACTCCTGTGGCTACAACCGGCAAAGGTAGGTATGCGGATTAAACCTTTAAAAAGTCTGAGGAAAAATAAATACCAATATATAAGGCTTCATAAAGTTCATCCTCAAGTATTAAAGATCTAAGAATGACCTGGCATGTGAAAGACTGCCTCAAAGTGAGAAGAAACCAAATGAAATTTTAATAATTACTAATGATACATTATTAGCATATGATTAATGTTTTTGAAGAATAGATGACAAAACTACAATTTCATCTGAAAATGTTATGAGCAGGTTAAATTTGTTTTAAATGTTAGATTCAAGGGAGAAAAAAGGCGCCCCTTGGACACTTTATAATGGAATTACACAAACAAGAGTTAGTTCTCAGCCCATTTACATGAGACAGTGGTTATATGTTGTTAAGCTAATATATTTTTCATAACATCATTCTATTAAATATTTCATGTGATTAAGTAATTTTCAGGGAAAATAAGATCTTGAAGAAGATGAAAATGTGGCAAAATGATTTTCAGAAACCTCACACAGAAAGCTTCTGGAAATCAGCAGCACTGCATTCCATTACCAAGCACCACTAAGATCCCAATGGGCTTTGTCTTCTGAGTGCCCCACAGGATAAGAGCTTTAATCAACCCACAACCCTCACATTCCAGATCTCGCCTACTGTGTCCTTAGAAAGTCATAACTATGTCAGCCCACTTAGCATCTACATTTTACTTTCCCGTGGTATAGAAATTTGGAGCTGTACTACAAGACCCAATTTAGACACTGCTTTCAACTTAACATGATTTCACACATAAACCATGTGTTACATTTGTACATTTTTCACCCAGCGAGCTTACTCACCAATCTTAGAGCCTTTCTTCGGGGTCTCAAATACTATCTAAAACCATACTCTCCCCCAAAGCTCTTCTAAATTTATCCTCAGAAAATCTTGAATTTCTCTGTCCTCTCAAGCTCTCTAGCCTGTCCACGGGACTGACAATAGTACCTCCTTACTGATACTTCTTAAAGTCATTTACAGATTTTCCCACTAATTACACATCGAGAAAAAAACTACATCTCACTGGAACCAACTAGAGCTTGTCTTAATTCAAAAGCTTAATCTTCAAATACAGAAAGCAGCAGGCTCACCTTGCCGGGATCCATCTCTATTAATGGTTTCTGACAGGCTAGGGGTGAAGAGACACACAGCATACTGAAATGTGGGGGAGCTCTGTAACATGAGTGACTGGCAATATTCCATGACATTGGCACAGATCTACAACGGAAGAATAACAGTAACAAAATTATTAGTTCCCCCAAATGCCCAAATATGGAACTCCAGATTTGAAGAACAAAGTTACTGATCATTTTGTAAAATTACAAAAAAATTAAAAATCAATTTGCAAAATCATTCCCATCTGTTATTTTTATCACATGCTTCTAAAAACATACAAATGTTCAAGAACAGATACACAATGCCCACTCCTCTTACCTGCTGCATGGCCAGTTCGAGCTCATCTTTCTTGCTCACTCTATCTCCTTCCACATTATCATCTTGAAATTTAAACTGACGCAGTCTGTCAGAGCCCCCAAAGCGGCTTAGTAGTCCTAAACACTGGCGCTGAGAAAGAGAAAGATATTTTATTCATATCTAATTGGGTATGTCTAAAATTAGTGACCTTTCTTTGAGGGATATAAAAAAGAGAAAACTCACTGGGGAGTGGAATCACTCTTTAAAGAGTCTGATTTCTTACTTCCAACTGAGGCAACTGAAGTTAGCCCTATTAAAATTTGCCTTTTTGCAAATGCCATTTGCTTAGCAGTCAACTCATTAAAAGAACTTTTTTTTTTTTTAGCAGTTCATCCCCATTACATTGTAACCATTAGCCAAAGAATTATTTTGTATCACACCAAGTAATTCCTTGGTAGATACCCATTAAATAAACACAAGTTGATAAACAATGAGAAGCAAAATGAGATGGCAAATAGACAACACTTTGTCACAAGCACGTCCATGACAATTTTGTCAAAGAAGGCTCAAGTTTAAAGACTGTTTCTCCTAGGGCCACTTCTGGGGACTCCATAAACAGGGTGGGAACACACAGGGAGCCTTGGCAGATAAAATGAAAATGTCGTCTGCTTGAAATGTTGGTACTTTTCACCTGACAGTGCAATTTTTCCTAAGGTTCTTGGAAGAAAAGGACAAGATTTTCACAACTGGCAATATATCTAGTGGTTGAAATCAGAGACACGGGTTCCAATAAGGGATACCTAACCTCTTGCCATGTGACCTACAACAGGATACTTAACCTCCACAAGCCTCAATGCTCACCATTCCTAGGGTGCAAATAGCGATTCCTACCCTACAAGATTGTGGTCAGGATTATCCGAGACAATGAATGAATTATATTTACATTTGTATACAGTGCTCTGCACATAACATGTGGACAATAAAAACATGTACTTTAAAAACTGGTATCTCACACACACACCTACGTACACGTACAGACATCCACAGATACGATATATAATAGCAAGACTGGGTAAGCCAAAACATATGAAAAAGACAATATAAATTTATTTTGCCAAAACAGTTATATCTATTTTTAAAATAATACCTGCTGTTTGCTACCCTTACTGACAAAACAGATGCACTAACACATTTCTAGAGGTCACCTTATGAAATATCCTTCAAAAATATCTTTTTCTCCCTACCAACGAAAAAAATTAGAAGACAAAAAAAAAGAGAGGGAAAAAACAGCAGAGTATTTGGGTTTTGCTGGGAAGAGTGCAACCCTTTCTGGAGTTTGATAATGACTCAACATGTCCTGTGTGTGTGTACCCTTGGAACCAGTGAGACCGGTTAGGTTATCTCATCCATAGCTCAAACATTTGTACACAAAAAATGCTGACAGTGGCAGTTTTCTTTTGGAGACCTGAAAAAAGAGTTCGTGGAAAGAGGGTTGGTTAAGAAAATCACTGTATCAAAAACAATGAAATAAAAATTCTAATATATAAATACAATTATTCTGAAGCCAATCAAAAGTGAAGTTGTTCAGATCAAAGCAGGCCAGGAGGCTCCCAGAAAGGCTGTGATAAATATTTGGTTGGCAAGCTATCTAATATGTCTGAATACATTTAAAAGGAGATCACACAACTGGAAGAGAGCTTGGGAATAAATTAGAAATGAGTACATAAAAACCAAGTAAACAGGGGCGCCTGAGTGGTTCAGTCGGTTAAGCATCTGCCTTCGCCTCAGGTCATAATCCTGGGGTCCTGGGATCGAGCCCCACATCAGGCGCCCTGGTCAGTGGGGAGCCTGCTTCTGCCACTCCCCCTGCTTGTGCTTCCTGGCTCTCTCTCTCTCTCTCCCTCTGTGTCAAATAAGTAAATAAAATCTTTAAAAAAAAAAAAAATTAAAAAAAAAAACACAAACAACAAAAAGCCACCTACTCACTCTAGGGAAAACATAATGTTGCACTTAAAAGTAACCTATCACCCATTCTTAATCATAAATGACAAGTGCTGATCTAATCAAAATTATGATATAATTATGTTGCATTTCAATGGTTGGGGTTAGTGTTGTGAGAAATGTACATATCATACAGTGGAAGAAAAAGAAAAGAGATCTAAGATCTAATCCTCCTCGATAGAAAATCAACAAATGTTTCCTAAAATTCAAAAATAAGCATATTATTTAAAGATACCAAAAAATCAATTAAAACCATCAAGAGGGTTTGCCCAAATCCAGGAAACAAAACAGGGAGGATGGATGAGAGAACTGTTGGACTTTGCTGTAAGTCTTATAGAAGCTACTATTTAAAGAAGTAAATCAGTTACCTGGAATCTTCCGATATGTCCCTGTAGCTCCATTAGTGATCCTTCATTTACATCAACATCAAGTTCATTTAGTATACCTATAAAATTTGCAATGCTTTTAAATATAGTTTTACAATCAACAAAATTAAAACATTAAAAAACCAGGAAGAGTGGTTCTAGCATTTTATATTCCTTATATATAAGAACAGACAGACTTGTCATGAAGGAGCTTTGGGAAATACAACATCACACAAATTATAAGTTCACCACTACATGTTCATCTATATGCAATCTAAATCTAGATTGAATTCGTAAATTTAAAAGGTACTTTTTAAAGGTTTTGACATAAATCTACTTTTTATTTATAACCATAAAAGTTAAAATTTTCTAAACTTGGCAGTAAATTACATTCTCATGAAAGAATTTAGGATATAAAACACTTATAATGAAATACATTTCTTTTTTTATTTAACTCTCCTAGGTTCTGTATCATTTGATTTTTTTTCTTTTCCCTTAAAGTGCAGTTTGCACATACACAAAGAAGTTCCCATTCAACTTCTGTTTAGACTTTTTACAAAATTCTTAAAGTGATGAACCTCTCATAGTACGAGGGAAAAAAAACCCTTTATTTCTATTGAGCCCTCCAGGCAAACCCACTGGTTTCTTCTTTGTTCCACGGCTGTGGTCATGCTGAGGACCCACCTGCACCTGTCTTACTTACCCTAACTTTCTGTTTTCACAATCCCTTTAACTCAGTCCTTACTTCTAAGCATACACTCCAGAGCACATAACCCGGAACCTTATCCTTTGCTCCTCATAATGACAAGACCTCCTCTTTCAAGATTTCTCAGCCCATGACCTCACACAAACCTACAGAAAACACTCCTATCATTTGGCACATACTGGCTTGCTATACCTCACCTGTGCCTCATTACTCCACCCCTTCCCACCTCCACCTCCTCTGGGCATCTCCTCCCAGAATCACCTTCTTTTCCAGCTTCCCAAAATCTACGCTGCCACAGAGGACTTTTCCACACTATTTGGAAATATGTTCAGGTTTCCCTCATACTCCAAAACAAAGCAAAAACAGCAAAAACCTGGTTAATATGAAACTCTTGAAATATTTTTTCCACATTTGCTGCTTGTAATTTTAAGCCCTTCTTTCCCATCCTACCCCTTGAAAGCTGGATCATGTATCTAACACTATCATGGAATTCAGGCCTCTTCCTCTTTGTCCTCAAACTTCCTGATTGCTGCAATGTGTGTTGCTATTTCCCAGTTCTTTTTTTCCACCTGCTGCCTCTGTTTAAAAACACTACTTGAGGGTGCCTGGGTGGCTCAGTTGTTAGGCATCTGCCTTCGGCTCAGGTCATGATCCCAGCGTTCTGGGATCGAGCCCCGTATCGGGCTCCTTGCTCAGTGGGAAGCCTGCTTCTCCCTCTCCCACTTCCCCTGCTTGTGTTCCCTCTCTCACTGCCTCTCTCTTGGTCAAATAAATAAATAAAATCTTTTAAAAAAATAAAAAAAATAAAAACACTACTTGAGGAACCTGGCTGGCTCAGTCAGTGGAACGTCCAACTCTTGATCTCGGGGTTGTGAGTTCGAGCCCCACACTGGGTACAGAGATTACTTAAAAATAAAATCTTAAAAAAAAAAAAAAAAGACCACCAATTCTCAGTTTCTGTAAGACCCTTCTGCTGTCAATTGAGTCCTCTGTATTACCACTTGTATCACTCCCAACTCCAACAAAACACTTTCCAGAATATTTGTGGGTCATGGAAAAAAATTAACCTGCTGGTCAGTATTTGAGGAGGTAGGACATACCCAGTATAAGGCTAGGCAACATAGGGGACACAGTTATAAATGGACTTATAATTTAATGGGAACATTTAAGATTAAAAAAATATATAGTAAAATTATGGGAGAATACAAAACAATATGTCATCAAGGGCTAAACTGTGCAAAGCAGGGTTGATAGGAGTTAAAATTGTTAAAAGTTTGTTTAAAAAAATCTGGAAGGGTATTTGACATTGTCTTCCAAAAAAATTGTAATGTATATATTTTTCAGACCAAGCACTGTTGGGAATTTATCAAGCCTACCACCTCAAATCTACAAAAATGCATATACATATACACATAAACACACGCACACACACAGAGTAATTAAATGCCACATTGTTGGAAATTTAAAAAAAGACTGGAAACAGTCAACATGTTACAGGGGTCTGGTTAAACAGCAGATCTGGTTAACTCTTACAACTGGAAAATTATGCAGCCAGTGAGGTAGGAGCTCTACGTGATGATGAGAAAAGATCTGGAAGAAAGAACTTACAGAGCAGTGTGCATGGCATGATTTCATTTTTGTAAGGGGGGACAATTTTATACCATATGCATAGAAATTTCCAGAAAAATAAATTGATAACTAATTTCTTTTAGAGGATAGGAACTGCTGTTCATGGTACTTTCATTCTGTTCTTTTATTTTGTTTGAATGTTTAACATGAGCATGTTAAAAGAAAAACTGTGCTCTTCTGAATACAATCTTAATATGGTGACAGAGTCAAATGATGCTATTATAAAATACAAAAATTTTAGGCATTAAAAAAATTAATGACAGGAGACTTCGTGAATAAAACCATCTTACCAGAGGATTTGATAAAAGGTAAATTCTCTATACCTAACTCAGCACTTTTGGGTGAAGATGGCAGAATGATGTAGCATCACAAAATGTCCCTCCTGGGTCGCCTGGGTGGCTCAGTTGGTTAAGCGTCTGCCTTCGGCTCAGGTCATGATCCCAGGGTACTGGGATCGAGTCCCACATCAGGCTCCCTGCTCAGTGGAGAGTCTGCCTCTCCCTCTCCCTGTGCCCCTGCACCCCACTTGTGCTCTCTCTCTCAAATAAATAAAATCTTCAAAACAAACACAAACAAACAAACAAACAAAATGTCCCTCCTGTCAGAGTGCCTGAGTGGCTCAGTTGGTTAAGCCTCTGTCTTTGGCTCAGGTCATCATCCCAGGGTCCTGGGAGCGAGTCCCACATTGAGTCCCACCTGAGCAGGGAATCTGCTTCTTCTGCTCTCTCTACCCCTACCCCTGCTCGGGCTCTCTCTCTCTCTCTCTTTCTAAAGTCATTAAAAAAAAAAAAAGAATGTCCCTCCAGTCATCAACCTAAAAAATGAACGAAATTCATCAAAAGAGGGTCGGGGTGGAGAGACTTATGCCACCAATACTGAAAAATGGTGATGGCAAAGGAAAAAAAATAAAGAAAATTCTGGTGAAGTAAGCAGCATGATTCAGCTCATGACCCTTATTCCACTCCTCAGATGCAGTGTGAAGGAAAGAAGATAAACCAAAAACTCTTGCAAATTCTCATGGAGACACTTCAATTTGCAGAGAAGCCTTTTAGAGTTATTAGGTAAGGCCTAGAGAAATCAAGGGAAAACCGTTAGGAAGAGAACCACTACAAAGCATGGTGGGTCCTTAGCAGAGGCAAGAAGGATGGCCTGACTGGTTTCATCTAAAGACACTGGGATGAGTTGGGGAAATGAGTGTAACAAGCCTACGGGACTGAGATACACGACTGGGTGGAGTGAAAGCTGCGCTCTCCTCAGAACAATCAAAGGCTCCAAGTGCTTCAACAGGCACTGCGCTCTGCCCTGACAAACACTTTTCCTCTCCCAATACAAAGGGCTCAAGCACCGATACCCCCTGGAGAGGAAAACATATTGGGGTTGGTGGGGTGGAACCATGGGCTGGCCTCAGACTTGGTAGCAACATAGTAATGGAGGTAGGACAGCCTACGAGTTGCACTGCCCAGGCTCAAAAGCCATCCTGGCTGGGAAACTACATCACCAGTATTATCTAGGTGACTTTCGAGAAGACAACCTCAGTTTCCTCATCTGTAAAATGTGGAAAATAATAGTTCTACCTCACCAGACTGTTGTGAGGAATAAATAAATATGCTAAGCATTTAAAATAAGGACTTTGGCACATTATGCTTAATAAATATGAGCTATTATCATGAGCTACAAGTTCTGAGGGAAATAAAATCCATAATCAGCCATGCCATCTTTCAAGAATAGAGGCAACCTTTAGACATTCACAAACATTAGAGAATTCACAGAGTATAATATACTTTTTCTTGGGGGAGGGGACCTCAGTACAAATTAAAAATACCAAGAGATAGGGGTGCTGGGTGGCTCAGTTGGCTAAGCGTCCATCTCAGTCTTGAGATCTAGCCCGGCATCGGGCTCTGGCACCAACTCCATGCTCACCACAGAGTCCACTTGTCCCTCTCCCTCCTCCTCTGCTCTCCCCCTACTCACAAGCTCTCTTACTTGCTCTCTCACATGCACTCTCTCTCTCTCAAATAAATAAAATCTTAAAAAACAAAAAAAACCCAAAAAACTAATAGTCTTTATGCTCTCATAGTAAAGAAACATTTGTCTGGAAATCAGCAATGTCTTCAGTTTCTCCTCAATTAATTCTTTAATCTGTTAAATTCATGTAAAATTAAATAATTTTCTAAAACTACACAAAAAAGGTAACCTTGTTCTCGTAAGTCACCACAGTATGTCTCTGTCTCTGTCTCTCCTGTATGTGCACATACAGGAAACAGTGTTTGAGAAGCTGCTCACCAAATGTTAACACGTGACTTCGCGCTTGCTTCGGTAGCACAAAGACTAAAAAAAGCACTTGGTAATTTCTAGGTAATGAGGTTTTGAGTATCATGTTCTTGAGCTCTTTGAATTTTTTTGTATGATCGTATATCATTCTTATACATATAAACTTACTAATTTAAAAAAAAGCAGTTAACTCTGTTAGTACCAATTTCAAATTAAGTCCTATGTACTGCAAAGTCGAAAAAGCCTCATTCTATTAAGTGTACGTCAGTCTGTAAAGAACTATTCAAAGTCCATTCAACATAATCAACTCACCAGGAAGTGCTGCTTTACTGATAATTCCTGTCAGCAGAGCCAGTTCCTGCAAAGACCCAGCACTCACATCCTGACAGCGCAAGATTGCTTGTATGGTATCAGAATGTGAAATGAGAAACTGCAACACCTGAGCCGAGGAAAAGGAGGGCAAACGGAAAAAAGAGAGGTCAAGATTAGCACATTTTTGAAGTACCACATTCAATGTAATGAATCATAATGAATGTAATATAGCGACTGTCTTTTGCATTTATACAGTTTATTTCTTTTAAGGAGCAAACATTTACCTAAAATTCATTAGAAAGCCAAAGATAAAGATGATTTCAAATTTGAGGAATTACTGTATTTAGAAGCTAAAGTATAACTTACAACTACTGTATGAAAACTATTACTTGGCCCTTATTTTATTTCTCTTATTTTTGTCCAAATGGAACTAGACCAGGAGTTTAAAAATGACTCACTGAATTTAAGCAGCTCTATGAAAATCTGACTAGCCTGACATGGGGACAATCACATAAAAGCTTTTGTTAAATTCTCCTTTTGATATAATATGAATGAGATAAAAATCCTGACCTCCAAACTCTGCCCTTCCACGTGGAATTTTCTAGTGTACTTTCATGGAGGAATCTAATTATTTTCACATGTGATGTCTCCTCAACTAGGTCTATAAATGCCTTGAAGGCTGAAACTATGCCATAACAAGCTGAACATCTGAATCACTCAGGAACTGTGCCCCCTTCTATTTTTTATTCAGATTCCTGGCCTTAACCCATAATTGTTGGAGGTAGAACTCTGTAATCCTTTTTTTTTTTTTTTTTTAAGTAGGCTTCATGCTGGGCCCCAATGTGAGGACTGAACTCACAACACTGAGATCAAGATCTGAGCTGAGATCAAGAGTTGGACGCTTAACCAACTGAGCCACCCAGGCGCCCCTTGGTAATCTCTATTTTTAAAACAAGCTCCTTGGGGGATTCTGCCACAGCTAGTACAGAGTGGCATTGGAGAATCTTGTATCATCACAATGTCCAACTTCTAATAAAAAAAATCTTAATCTCAATAAAGGAGAAGACAAGGTAAGTCTTTGAGTTTTAAAGAAGTGACTCAAAGGACACATATGGAAGTGGCAGGATGTACTAACACAGCATAAAACAAGGTGCCATGTTAGAAAGAGCAGAATTCTACCATGGTGACATAAGCCTGAACACTGATGGCAGGGAAAGCACTGAAAATTACCGTAAAGTATTAGGACGCAGTTTCTGCGGGTGCTGCAATAACAGAGCAATACAATAAAAAACTGCAGTCATAATGATAAGTCTAATCAGTGAAATGGCTAAATTATACACTGTATTATTAGTTTAAAGAAAGAGATTTTGTTTTGAAGGTTTCATTGAAAAGGGATGAAAATAAAACTAATTTCTGGTGCTTAATGAAAAAAATTTTTATTACTTAGAAAATTCACTTATTTCAATTACTTCGTTCTCTAAATATCACAACCCAACGGGCCATCATCATATATCTTTCATATTTTCTGCAAGGCCTAAAATAGCGTACAGCCTCTCAATAAATCCCTGGTTAAATTACATTTTAGAAGCTGTTTATTCCTATCATAATAACCGCTTCCTTTTACGGAAGAACAAATTTAGAGATCTTACTTTCCATCTCACTATTCTATGCTTCACTGTGGGGTTTCACTCAAATAAGAGCGGGCCAATGAAGTTCACAGCAAAGCACAAGGGGCTGGCTTTCGACACCCAGGGCTGCTACAGACAGTATGACGAAGGTAAAGTCACGGGCGCTGTCTATGCCTCGGGTTTGTGCAATGGTAAAAGGACTCTGCATGATGCCTTCTACACCCAGGACTCCTCTCACCTGCCCCGCTGCCTGTAAGTGCTGGGCCGTGCTGGACGTGAGGATGACCTGGCACAAGCGGAGAGCCGGGAGCAGGATCTGCCGGTAGCGGTCCACCGGGGCCGGGATGAACACTGGCGGGTCCCTCATGCCGAACATGCTTCATTCATTTTCGCCCAACAAGGAGAGAGTGACAGTCCAAGAGTTAAGGGACGCTAACAGTTCCTGACCATCTCCATGGCAAACAAGCCGAGGTGCCTGATTAAGATGTGAAGCTACTAAGGAGAATTCTGCATCCCACATCAACAGTAAAAATGGAGTTATTTCAATTCTGAAAAATCCTGGTAAGGAAAATCTGCATAATGTGAAGACAATGCTTGGAAGCTCCTTAACATAGTTATTCTACTCTAAATGCTCCCGTGGGCCATAGAAACTATAAACAAGAAACAGACAAAAACAAAAGTTATTTTCTCCAAATTTCCCTCTCCTGTACGCAAAGCCAGAAATGAGTCTACATTGCCCATTATATTAAAAAAATCAAGATTTTAAAAAGTTAAAATCATTTCACTTTTAAGATTAGGTATTAATAAACTATCATTTATTGTAAATGTTTGTATTTAGATTTTTAGACAAAAGAAGGGAACATTCCCTATTGAAGGGAAGGGAATGGAAACAAAATATGGAAATAAATAAGAGAAAGGCTTTGCATAGACAAGTGATTAAATGCCAAGAGCTGAGGAATGTAATCAACTTAATCCTCTTTACCTATGGGGAAAATAGTTAACTCTCATGTTTAAAATTTTAGAAAGCAATATAAAAAACCATTTCTTTTCTGAAGGTAAAACAGTTCTACAGTTAATCCTGAAACACTCAAATATTCAATTTGGCAACGAATCTTTCGAAGAAAATTAGTAAAACTGACCTAAGTGTTATTTACTGCTAAGAGGGTATGCTAACAATGTTGAAGTCACGTTAGACAAAATGAGAAAAAAACCCCCACAAACCTACATTCAAACTGAACCGAGAAATCTGTTAAAAACCTTGAAACTTAAAAATAGTTTGACTAAAAGATTTCAAATGTGCAAGCGGTTGATAAAATGCTACAATGAGAAAAATATAAAATACTATTCAAGTCATCAGGAATAGGAAATACACAACAAATTATAATTTTACTACACTACTTTAAAGGATACTGTAACTAAAAATAAATACTTCTTTTAAGATTTTGTTTATTTAGAGAAAGAGAGAGACAGCGCAAGCGGGAGAGGGGTTAGGGAAGAGGGAGGGAGAATCTCAAGCTGACTCCATGCTGAGCTCAGAGCCCGATGTGGGGCTCAATCTCATGACCCTAAAATCATGACCCAAGCCAAAATGAAGAGTCGGACACTCAATCAACTGGGCCATCCAGGCACCCTTAAAAATATATGTTCTATTGAACAGAACAATAAAATTGCGAAGAAAGACATTTACCAACAAAATGCTCTCTTTTTCCCTCTTACATTACTGCTCTAAAATGGAAAGCATTAGGTCCCTCCTACTTTCACCCTTACTAGCAACTTCATTTTTTAGTAAATGGCAGGGATGCAGAACCCAAAAAGAGTCATCAAGATGAAAGAGTACTGCTGAAACAGAATGATAAACCAATGGCAACATTATGTTTGCAATATCTTTTTTCCTCACTGATCCTTTACAGTGAAGAATTAGTAAGGAAACAACACCAACATATATGGACACTTACCCCTGTGGGTCCATCTCTGGGCGCATGTCATAGACCTGGCATTGTGCCAGTCTCACTATCACCCCAGACCTCAGCAGTTCTAACGCACCCTGCTGTATTTTAGCCACTCTTGTAAGAAATGCCTAAGAAGTTACAAAAGAAAAAGCATCAGTATAGAAATCATATCCAAGGGCCTCAGATAAAAATGAGACTCTCTCACAGCATATTTCTGATCTTTAATCATACTGAAGAGAAATTCCGAGCTAGCTATGCAGGGGCACATTATACTATGTTTCTCACAGGATTCTATGAGGATTGAGTGCCTTACCTCTTATCATCATGTGGGCATATGGAAGGCAGGGAAGATTGTTTTGCCCACAACTGTATCTTTAGTACCTAGTGCCACATCTGGCATGTAATAGGTATTTAATAAATACTTACTGAACAAACAAAGGAGGGAAAAGAACTTAATAAGGAATCTAAGACTTCAGTACTCCTATTATTGGGACATTGTAGTATTTTCAACCAGGAGGAAATAGAGAAAACAAATTTGGAGGAAAGGAAATGATGGATTATATACTGTACTGAAAATCATTAAACTAGAACCAGCACATCTACACTAGAATGTTTACCAGGCAACTAATAGAGTCTGAATTTTACTGTGAAGAGACAATTTTGCTCATTGCTCTCCTCAGAGGACTGAGTGTCCTATCATTCACCATGAGCGATAGCCTGAATGAGTAGCAGTTCCATTACCCAACCAACCCTCTCAGGATCACTTCGACTCAACTTTGGCATGCTTAGAAGATGCACTTCTAACACATGTTCCAAATTTCAAACTCCTTAAAATGATTACAGCTTACATGATAGAAATATTCAAAATGGCTGCCACATTAATGTTCTTTAATGTATCTATAGCTCTAAGAGGAAGTGAGCAGTTGATTTAACTTCAAATGAATAAAAGCCTTACCATTTTGGATTCGTAAGTATAAAGGGCTTTTAGAAGGGGAGGTTGTGGAGTTAGTAAGCTCTGCAAAGTATGGTCATCTTCTACCAAGCTGTCCACAAGCACCTTCAAATAGCCACTGTTAGAAAGATACAAAAGCCACTGCTGCTGTTTATCTACGGAGACAATCCGATCAAGTAGAGCCAGTGCCAGCATCTGAGGAAGAACAAATCACAGTCTGAATCACGGATATGGCCACCAAAATCACTGACAGAAACTGCCTTTCTATGTGAAAACACTTAGAACTATTCTTACAAGGGGAATGGTAGCTTGCAATAATATTCTTTTTTTTTTTGAGAAACTGAAAGCTATGTATACAGAATCTCGATTTATTAGTAAAAGGAGGAAAGGGACTTTTTAAAATAGCTTTTTTCCTAACTGTGAAATTTTACATGCTCATTACAGGAAACCTAGAAAACATAGAAAAGCATATAGAAAATATGTGGTCTGTTAACACTGCTAATCCATGTTAGTCTCTCTCCTCCCAGTCTTTTTTCAATGCACAATAACACCTAAACTTTTTTCAACATAATTGAGAACTTACTACACAGTTTATATTTCACTCTATTCCTTAAAATCTCCTTTCCCATGGTCTTCAAATACAGTTGACTCTTGAACAACATGGGGATAGGAGCACAGTGGAAAATCCACGTGTAACTTTAGACTCCCCACAACCTTAATTACTAACAGCCTGCTGTTGACCAGAAGCCTTGCGGGTAACATAAACAGTAGATTAACATATATTTTCTATGTTATATGTACTATTTACCGTATTCTTCCAATAAAGTAAGCAAGACAAAAGAAAACGTTATAAAGAAAATCATAAGAAGAGAAAATACATTTACAGTGATGTATTCTATTTGTCAAAACAGATCTGCGTATAAGTGGACCCATGCAGTTCAAACCCATGTTGCTCAAGGATCAGCTGTATATGATTTAAATGCTATGAAATTTTCCACTGGCATGAAGTTATCTTCTCACTGCGTTATCACCAGTGTGACACGGTATTTTAAAGAAATATGAATGCAAATTTTCCTCCAGAAAGCAGAGAACGACATATTCAGTATAAAAGCTGTGCATCCAGCATTCTCTTAACTGAGATCTTCCTTAAACAGCATTTCGACCAATGTAGGGCCAACCTCACAATCCACAGAAAGATTATTCTGAGGGAAAATTCTGAACAAACTGAAATTCTGAACAGAATTAAACAAAACATACAAATAAACAATAGAAATTTCAAATCATACCAAATAAGAAAATTCACTAAAACATATTACAGAAAACAATTCTCAATATGCAACATGCATTTGAAAGTTGATTCAGTTTATACCTTAATAAGTCAAAATATTTATTCAATTTTTCTACTAAATAGGAGTTACTGTACCCTTCCAATCTCATGACCATCACAGGCATCTCGACAGACCACTTCCATGAGCGCAGCGCCGTAGCTCTCAATGATGGCTATGTTTTCTCGCTGTAATTTACTAAAAACATCTTCAGGGGCTGTCAGCCTTTCCCACATAGTTTTCTTGGCTAAAAGGGTTATAAAAGAAAATATTTAAAACACTCCAATAAAAAAACAGCTTGGTAACCGAGTAATTACACCTCATACACACGAGAAAAAAAATCCCTCCATTACTCCATGTACCCAAAGGCCCACCAACCAATGGGTCTAGGCAGGTGAACTTCAAGGACCCAATGCATACATTCCATGTATGTACACTAAAATAACAATGGTATTAGGAAAAGGATAAATTAGCTATTCTTAAAGAAATCAAGATGAATTATAAGACTACAAGAGAACCAATATCTTGTGTTTATTCTGCTAACCAATCCTTTATTGAGATCTATGAGAAATGTAGCTAAAAAACCCAGGTACAATGTAGACAAATATCTGCTTCCCAAAAAATCAGATAATTTTATTCTTTTATATTTTTTAATTGACATACTTACTAAAACAAAAAGTACACCCTGTATGATGGCAATTTAAATATACAAAGATAACTAAAGATATGATCATACATTTAACACGAGATTCATGTAAACCTTCTAGAAAAGTTTTAAAAATATATTACATAAAGCCATGACCTATATTTGAAACCAATCTTATGACTTTTTTACTACATAGCAGCTATCTTTTAAAATTAGGGAAAAGTTCTCAAGATGAATTGATCAGAATAGAGAGTAAAAATGAAGCAAGTTTAATCATGAAAAATAAAAGTTAACCCACATTGTGGACTACACTCCATTATAAAGTTTACATCATGCAAACTTTCAGTATTAATATTTTTTCCCTAAATATTTTTACCACTACTATGAATTTTATTTCAGTTATACTTATTTTTAATCTCAAATAGTGTCAAAGGAGGGGACAGTTTTTACATTTCTCAATATGTCACCTCCATAGGTCATATGGTCCCATCTACTTCTCAGCCTCATCTTCTGCTCTTTGCCTCTCCCACTAGCTGCCACCACATGAGCCTTTCTGTACCTGAAATTTACCACTTTGGTCTCAGGATCTTTGCACTTTGATCTCTCATGGTTTTCCCTGGGTCTTAGCATGGCTGCCTCCTCTTCATTATTCCAGCCTCTAATATCACTTCCCAACTACATCTGACACCCCCTACACGTACACACACACACACAACACAGTACTATTGTATTTTCTGCTTAGTAACTATTTACCAGGACCTCAGGTCGTGTTACACTGGGATTCCGTTTTGTCTACCACTAGTCTCCCAGGACTTAGCACACTGGCTAGCACAGTGGCACCAGTATTACTGATGGACTAACAGCTTAAAGAAAGTTCAGACACTTGCCCCAGGGATGCCACCAGAAGCCCTCAGGATGGGTGTTCAAAAATCCAGTCTGCGGAGTTTTTGCATTTTTTCTATTTTACAGATGGGGTTGCCACAAAATTCTGTTTGAATACAGGTTTTGAGTAAAAGTCTGAAAGCCACCAGTTTATAGTTTATTTTAGCCACAAATTATGTATTTCAAACATAGCTGAAATGAGGGTAGAGGGCTGCTGGAACATTACTCCACAGACCCTTCCACATGACCCTGAGATCCCTGCAAGAACCCCTGGGCTTCACAGTGAAAACTGAAAGCAGTGGTTTGCAGAAAACCAGGAGAGGTATCAAAGAAATAACTTGATCTTCGTTTTCAAACTGTGAATAAGATCTCCAAGTTCCACATACTATTTATTCACAGCACCATCTAGAAATAAGAAAATTCTAAGTCTGCAATAATTTTAATTAGAACTTTCGTTTAAATTTCCATTTTTGGAGGATAAATTAGTTCATTAGAAACCACCAAGTTGGTTTCTTATACACCAAACCGTCCCTTCTTTCAACGTACCTTACAAATCACTGCCATACAAACTTTCTAAACACCAACTTCATATCACTTTTCTCAATAATTTAAAATGGCTATCGACTGCTTAAGCCAATTACCTCTAACACTAAAATTTCACTTTCAAGGTCATTAATAATATGGCCCTACCCTCTCTACTTGACTTTATTTGCCATCAACCTTCTCCCTTGCTTATACCCAGGACATCCTCCTTAGTCTTTACTCCCTCCCAGTTTGGGCCTTGCCTGAAAAGCCCTCCTCCATTTACTCCTGTGTAAATACATTTTTACCCGCAAAATCCAGTGAAAGTCTTGATCTCTTTTTTTCTCTTACTTCTTATAATTTATACTTGGGGTTTGAAAACTAAAGGCTGAGGGCAAAATTTGACCTGTTTTTATAAAGATTTAATGCAACATACCCACGGTCCTACATTTGCAGTCTCTGGCTGCTTTCGCACTATAATGGCAGGGTTGAGTACTTGCAACAGAGAGCATATGGCTTGCAAAGCCTAAAATACTTACTATCTGGCCCTTTACAGAAAAAGTTTGCTGGCATCTGGTCTATATCATCCAATTTAACACTTTCTGTTTTATAAATACATATATTGTCATTTCTACTAGAATATAATCCTTATGAAAACAAGAACCCAATTAATATTTTCTGCTTCTTAGAATAAGTGAAAATAACCAACCACCAAATGATTACTGATTTTTATTTGTATTGTGAAAAACTGGAAATAATCTAAATGTCCAAAAATGGGTAGGCTAAATAAATTATGGTATTCCATAAGTGACAAAATGTACAGAGCTATTAAAAACATTACTTAATGAAGAAAAAAGTTCATAAAATACTGAGTGGAGAGAAAAGGGAGATTATAAATAAATATTAAAATGATGGCTGGCTGTAACCAAAATGTTGTGGTAGTTCTTAGCAGGGTAAAATGTGTGATGACTTCTTCCCTTTGTTTATTAGTATGTTCTAAATTTCCTACATTTACTATGTATTTTGAAACAAAAAAATAAAAGCTAAAAATATTTTTTAAATGCCTGATGATTAACTCTTAGGTTCTCTGGTTCTTTTTTCTTGTCTTTTTTTTTTTTTTTTTAGAGAGAGAGTGCATGCATGTGTGTGCAAGTTGGGGGGCAGAGGGAGAGGGAAAGAATCTTAAGCAGACTCCCCACCCAGCTTGGAGCACAACACGGGGCTCCATCTCATGACCTTGAGATCATGACCTGAGCCAAAATCAAGAGTCGGTGGCTTACCCGACTGAGCCACACAGGCGCCCCACGTTCTCAGGTTCTAAAAGAAGTGATGAGAAATGTACATCTAAATTCACAGCAAGAAAAGAGCCTACACTTAACTATATACACACACATATAGCTATAGCTAGTGTTTTTAAGCCACTTACTGGAATCAGACCCAAAAGAACAGTCAACAGCAGGCAAGATGCTCTATAAAATCCTTTTAGTCCCACTACTTTATGACTTATAGGTATATTTATACTATAATGCCAGATCATACTAATGCCTAGACCGTACAAACTGAAAATCTCACAAAAGGATTTTCACAAATTTAATAATGGCAATAGATTTTCTTTTCTAACCTCCTTTTTAAAAAAGATGAATTGATATTATGGTTTCACAAAGAGCAAGAATATTCTTGCTCAAAAGTCACAAGAGCCCAAAAGAATTATGAGCAGAGCAGAAAATTCCTTATTCTTATGACAATTTCTAATGCTTACTTATAAATAAAGTATAAAACCGATTATGATTAACTTGTCAAAATTAAGGGAAAAGAAAAGCCAACTTAAAACAATTAGAACATGGGGCACTTGGCTGGCTCAGCTCGTTTTGACTCAGGTCATGATCTCATGGGTTGTGAGATCATGCCTTGTGTTGGGCTGTATACTCAGTGGGGAGTCTGCTTGAAGATTCTCTCCCTCTGCCGCCCCCCACTCACTCGTGAGCACACACGCATGAGCTCTTTCTCTCTCAAATAAATAAATCTTTAAAAATAAATAAATAAATAAATAAATAAAAGAACATATGAGAAAAGCTTATAATAAAAGTGTTTAAGATTGCAACAAATCAAACAATTTTAAAATTAAGTAATTGAACTAACATCTTCCAAACAGCTATATCAATCAGCAATAAATTAAAGCTGAATGATAAGCTCCTAGAAAATGAAAAGTTATTAACGAATCTGGTTTAAAAGCAATATAATCCATTTTACTGAGATTACAAGAGAACATTCAAACAGGGCTAATCTCATGGACATAAAACTAAGAAAGATGTACTACACTCTCTGCTCCAAAATGTTAGCATAACTTTATAAATTGGCTTTACAAATAAACTTCTATTAAAAATATTAACCAGATGAAAAAATGTGCTGAAAAATGTGTATCTTTGTAATTATCAATTTGTCTTTAAATGTGAAGTACTTTTATAATATTAGAGCTTAAGAAACAAACCAAAAAAGAAATTAAGAATATAACAACGATGCTTCATATTTTGACACTTAGGCTCTGGTCAAATTATCCACACTTTCTCCTAACTGGTAGGAAAGAAAATAAAAGGTAAAAAGAATACAGACAAAGAGAGATAATCATGATGTCACCTCCTGTCAACTAACCCCTAAGGATTACATTTGCAAAAGCTATGTCAGGTTTTATAAGAATAAGAATTCTTCCAAAGAATTTACTCAAAGAACATATGCTTTTGTTCCTCCCCAGATCTGCACTGAAAGCTCGAGGCAATGGAATCTAACTACAGGGATTTTCAGAAAGCTAACTGTATGCTTAAGAGCCATCTGAATTTCCTTTTCCCTAAACTGTATGTTCATATCCTGTGTCCATTTTTCTACTGGGTTATTGATTTGTAGGTGTTCTTTACATACTAGAAATTAGTCCTTTATAACATGAGCTACAAATACTTTGCTGGTAGGTATTATCTATCAAATTAAAAGGAAAAAATTACGAATTGCAAAAAGACAACAACAAAAAAGATGAAGATGTGAGATGCTTTGGTCAGGAAAAGCAACATTCTATTACAAACTGAGAAAACTGAATTCTATTCTCAGATCTGTCGCAAACAAGCAAGTCGTTTAGTCTCTGTAATTCAGAATCCTTTTATAAAAAACAGGGAAAATAACCGCCCAGTATCCAGTATATATAGTTATGTTAAAAGTAAATTAGGGGTGAATTCTGTTTGGAGGCATCTCTGAGCTCGCCGAGTAGATGCCATGAGCAAAGCTCACCCTCTCGAGTCGAAAAAATTTATGGACAAGAAATTATTGAAATTAAATGGTGGCCAACATGTCTAAGGAATATTGCCGGGGTTCAATCTGTTTATGAATCTTGTGATAGATGAGTGTGTGGAAATGGCAACTCGTGGGCAACAGATCAATACTGGAATGGTGGTAATATGAGGCAATAGTATCATGATATTAGAAGCCTTGGAACAGGTATAAACAATGGGTGTGTTCATGAGAAAAAAATCAACTACTTTCACATGTCCCCTCTCCATAGTACCTGTTTAACTACAATATAAAAATGAGGTCATGTGCATTTTCATACTGAACTTTTTTGTTAAATAAACTTTTATAATAGTGTAAATAAATAAATAAAGTAGGGGCGCCTGAGTGGCTCAGTTGGTTAAGCTTCCAACTCCTGGGTTTCAGCTCAGGTCATGATCTTAGGGTCTTGAGATCAAGCCCCATGTTGGGCTCTGTGCTCAGCGAGGAGTCTGCATGAGATTCTCTCTCCCTCTTCCTCTGCCCCTCCTCCTGCTTGTGTGTGCGCACTCTCTCTCTAAAATAAATAAATAAACTCTTTAAACAATAAATAAATAAATAAAGTAAAAGTGGTAGGGGAAGTAAGTATAGAGACATTAAAAATTCAGTTTCTGTTTTAAAACAAAATAGAAAGTAGGTACAGTATCAAATATACATATACACATAGGTCCTCAATAAATATTTACTGAATTTAATATTTCTTTTTTTTTTTTTTAAAGTAGGCTCCACGCTGAGCATGGAAGTGGAGCTTGAAATGAAGACCCTGAGATCAAGACCTGAGCTGAGATCAAGAGTTGGACGCTCAACCGACTGAGCCATTCGGGTGCCCCTGAATTTAATACATCTAATTTGAAACTTAAAAACACTATCTAGGGAATAAAGTACTTTGCTATTTAAAATAAGTCAAAATAGGGGTGCCTGGGTGGCTCAGTCGTTAAGTGTCTGCCTTTGGCTCAGGGCGTGATCCCGGAGTCCTGGGATCGAGCCCCACATCAGGCTCCCTGCTCTGCTGGGAGCCTGCTTCTTCCTCTCCCACTCCCTCTGCTTGTGTTCCCTCGCTGGCTGGCTGGCTGGCTCTCTCTCTCTCTGTCAAATAAATAAATAAAATCTTAAAAAAAAAAAAAAAGTCAAAATAAGCAAACTAAGTCAAAATAAACTAATTAAGGGATGAAATTACTCTAAAAACAGATCATTTGAAAATTTAAAAATAAAGGAGAATTTTCTTTTGTGGTCACACTACTTTATCACATCTTAAGGAATGATGGGGTATAAAGAGCATGCTGTGGTGCGCCACCTAGTGCTTATGTGGAGATTTTGCCGTAATTCTACTAAAGAGAATGTCACAAAAATTTTAGACAAGAGAAAAATGGGGGAGGTAGGTTGGGGGGGAGGAGCAGGGAGTGGAATCCCCATTACTATCTCTCTTTATAAAAGCTCCTATTTCTTTAAAAAGCTCCTCTGAACTATTATTTAATGGCTTTAAAAATATTTTTGTGCATTTTTTAAGTGGCTAGGGCATTTCTATAAATACATCATTTGGATATTATTACCTTCTAAGAAAGATATGTAAAAATATATAGCCAGTAAAGAGTAATATGAGATAACTTGGGTCTTACACACAGTGGTTTTTAAAAATCTGTGTACAAAATAGCAAATACTTATAAAGGTTCTCAGAAGGGTACCAGGAGTCCATTATCAAAAGGTGCTTATAACAAGTTCTTAAATAGCAGAATAACTCTGGAGTAGAGTATTATATACTCAACTGCTGAATAGTTAAAAACATTTTTCATATCCAGAAACCAAAGAGTCCAGGTTATTACTCTTAATTAAAAATGTTAATTATATTTTAGAAAGTGGGATTTATTAATATTTTAAATAGATATTACCTTAGACCAAGAAATTCTACTTCTTGGGATTTATCCAAGAAAAACCTCACATTAGTACAAAAAGACACATGTACACTATTGATGAGACTTCAAACAGGTAGAATGCCATTTGGCAGAATCTACTAAAATAAAAATGTGCGTACACTTTCACATGGAAATTTCACCATGAAGGATTTTTCTTGAAAAATTCACAGGCATATAAAAGAATATTTGATGCAGCACTTCTGTGACAGTAAAAAATTAGAAACAACAGAAGTGCCTATGAATAATACAAGCGGGGAAATAAACGTTTCCATATTATGGAACAACAATCATTTGATAGAAGATTCAACTAGGGGCGCCTGTATGGCTCAGTCAGTTAAGTATCTGCCTTCGGCTCAGGTTATGATCCCAGGGTCCTGGGATGGAGCCCCAAGTCAGGCCCTCTGCTCAGCGAGGAGCCTCCTTCTACCACTCTTGCTCCCTCTGCTTGTGCTCTGTCAAATAAATGAAGAAAAAATCTTTAAAAAAAAAAAAAGAAGAAGAAGAAAGAAAAGATTCAACTAGATATGCACTGTGATGTACTGCAAAGGGGAGAAAGACATGGGCACACTAAGTATGGCATATTGTTCAGTGGGACCAGAGACAACAGAGGGACTTAAAAATATATGTAAGCTAAAGTGGCATCTGAGTGTTTTTATAGCACTCATGTACTACCTTCTTAATTTTAGAAAATTAAACATTCTTCCTTGACTTTAGAGCAGACGCTTTAACAATTCCATATAGACTCATTTATTACAGCTTTTAGCCAAAAGATGGAAAAGAGATTTTTTAAATTTAAAATAACCAATCTCTAAAACAGAAAAGAAGAGAAATCCATCTAGTTCTACCTGCTTCTAATGTGTCTGGTTCATCTGGTCTCTGGGCGATCTGTAAGTAATACAACAGAGAGCCATACAGGTGTGTCCTCACTCGCTGGAATCCGCCACCTAGGGAGATATATAGTAAAAGTCTTTTTTCAAATTAAAGTTAAAACAAATATGAAAGGTATAATTTATAAGAAATTTAGATGAAAAAACCTGTCTTCAAAATGAAGTCCAAGAGCTTCTTCAATATGATGTGAAGCGAAGAATCCCCAATAGAAGCAAAACCCCCCCCTGGGTTCTCTGCTGGAGGCGGGGAGGTGAAAGAACTATCAAGCATAAAAGCATAATGGGTCTCTCCGGGTCCCGAGACTAATGGTTGCTTCTGTTCTGTGCGAACGGCTTGGCTCAGGTGAGCAGTCAGGGTGAACACAGCACCTGCTACCACCGGCATTAACTCCTGTGCTGCTTCATCATCCAGTATCTTAAAACGGAAAGACAAATCAGAGTGAGGACTGCACTTTCAGCTAGCTTTTATATGCACTCAGCTTTTCAACCACCATCGGAATGTAAGAATGGAATGACACTGTTCAAAGAAAATAAAAGCTAATATACAGAAAGAAATTTAAACGTGATGCTGGTTAACACGTGTTCTTAATCAGAAAGAATGCCTATCAAAATTAACCTTAGAGAGGTTTTTAATGTAATTCACACAAATGGTCTCAGCACCAAAGTGTCCCATCCAGTATGTCCAGGGTGGGATCTATCCCTGTGTATTTGTAAAAAGCTCCCTAGATAATTCTGATACACACTCTGACTGAGAACCGCTACTGTACAGAAGCCTTTCACAAGGAAAGTCTTAACACAGGCAGTGCACAACTCTATTTATTCCTAATATAAAAGGAGGGAGGAAGGATGGTGGAAACTGCTTAAGTGGTATACAAATATTTGTTCAGCAATATAGGAAGTAATTAGGAAGTAAAGAAATTTAGGAAGCAATTTAGGAAGTATGTCACCTTATCATGCACATCTTGTAAAATATCACGAATAATCAGTTGTCGGTCCTCTGCCTGAATGAGGTCCTGGGGACAAGCTGTCAGTATAATTTCTACCAGCTGCCTCCACGACTCTAATACATGCCGTTTTGCATGAAGACACTGCAGCAATTTGTTTCTTCCTACCACATACTGAAGAATAGTGCTGATTTCCTAAAGCCACAGAAATTGAATCACAAGGTTAAAACATGGGCAAATGGGCAAACAATATCTTTTATTAATAGAGTCCTATTTTTTTTTAAGTTTATTTATTGGGGTACCTGGGTGGCTCAGCTGGTTACACATCTGACTTCGGCTCAGGTCATGATCTTAGGGTCCTGGGATCAGGCCCCAGGCCTGATCAGAGGGGAGTCTGCTTCCCCTTCGCCCTCTCCCTCTGCCCCTCCCCCCACTCATGTGCGAGGGTGCTCTCTCTCTCAAATAAATAAAATCTTTTATAAATAAATAAATGTTTATCTTTTTTTAGTAATCTCTACACCCAATGTGGGGCTCGAACTCACGACCCTGACATCAAGAGTCGCAGGCTCCTCTGGCTGAGCCAGCCTGGAGCGCCAACAGAGTTCTGTTTTTAACTCTATCCATTCATCTGAATACATTTATAATATACTTTGGAAACCTTCCACATGCATGCCAATAAGCGGAGGTGACGGGTAGAAATGAGCTTTTGAACCCCATCTTCTCTTTGTATTGTCTACTTACACTTACTCTAGAGCACTAGAGTTGCCTAAAACTCAAGGTCAAGGGCATGTCTCCCTGGCCTTTTATTTCTTTGCCTTTTGCTTTGGCCTAGCCAGCTGTGTTTCTGTGCATGTGGCTCTTCCCACCTTGCCCATTACTCCCCACCTGCGATGACAAATGACCCCCTCTTCCCTCACTGACAGAGAGCAAGGGAAGTCAAACACACAATATGGACAGGTTCCAAGTCCTTAACTAGCATAGCAGAAAAAGACGCTACTTCTTCTGGCACCCAGACATTAACTTCAGTTTAGTTTACTTTTAAAGTCAAAATGAAAGATTTCATTAACATTTAATCTTAAGTAGTTTGCTAATTAATCAGCTACAAGTCAATTCACTGTTTTGTTTTCGAACTGGCAGTTAAGTAGTTAAAAAAGGTTAAAACTAACACACTCAATGGGCCTTACCTCCATCAGTAGAGGTCTCTGTCCTATGGCTGCCATACCCTGAAGGGCATTTACTTCAGCTACAAGAACCCTATGAAGAAGCTACGTAATTGAGAAAAGAGAAAAATCAGACCACTGCAGACACTGACAGAACAATACTTCTGGCAATTATTATAAACTGCCCTAGAGGAAAAGTTTTGGGTACCTTTACATATAATTTTCAAGTGGCACTGTCTAGTTTCAAGTCAAAAACTTTAGGTATCCATCACATTACTAAGTGGTACCAAAGCGCCTCTGTAGCAGGTCAGTTGGTGCAAATGCCCTTGGATATCTTCTTCCTACTAGTGAGGCCATCACCATTTACCTGGTAGAGAGTTAGACAACTAAAACCATTCCATAGCTGGGCAGCATGACTGCTCTCAGGAAGGTGATGGGGAACTTTTAAAGAGGTAAAGTTAGTGTGGCCTATTCAGTTTCATTTCCCAGCTGTTTGAAAAATGAAAACCACAGCCCAATAAATCAATATCCTTATCAGAAAACAACTGTATGGCTCTATTTCTGTCCGATGACTCAAAGTCAGAAACACTTGATACTGCACACACTTCAAAACAATCTTCACCTTGACGTTGCAGACTGTCTGTCCCCGTAAATTCCTGTGCTCACAGTTAGCAATAACTTGTTCAATCTGGGCCCGATCAAAGAAGTCCAACTGCAAAGGTTCAGGGATCTCCTGACTGAAGTCAATTGAGTCAAGAATACTTAGAATTTTTCGACGTACTAGAAAAAATAAAAAGTAGTTCAATTTTACTTGGGACAGTGAGGAGAAGAGCAAACCACTGTACTCTGCTCACTCCCAAAGGTGGTGCTATGTTCACACAAGTCCAGCAACAGAGGACTGTGTTTGAAACCTAGATTTGACTGTATTTCTAATACATCCATTTACAAAAACATTTTTTCCATTCATTCATCCTAGTTACAAAAAAAATTATTTCTGAATGGCAAATAATCCTTTCTAAAGCTTTTCTTATACCAGTTCAGAATTTGCAGATACAGGCGTAATAATTACCTCTTGAAATTTTAAGCAATTTAATTAATGACCTATGAAGTCATTACAGATTCAAAGGGTTTTACCTTTTGTAGCAGTGTCAAAGTGAAGGAACCCAGAGACAGACCTATTTTCATCTTCTATTCCTCCTTCACCATCTGTGAGAGCATCAATAATAACAGATTAGGAAAAGAACAACGTACTTGCAAAATTTATTTGGAAATAACAAACATAAGGTATTTCTTTTTCTAGGTCATTGTTGCTAGGTCAAAGAGCCCCTGCAAATGGATAATTGAAATGCAAAGATGATGAGAACTTACCAACAACGTTCATCTAATTCTTTCCGTCCCTAGGAGATCCACTTCACAATTGTAAAGAGGATAATCAGAACTCCCAAAGAGGTAGGACCCAATCATGCCAATGAGATGATTAGAAAAGCTTATGTTTAATTTGCATGTATAATACACTTTAAAATATCGTGGGTCATGCTGGCTCAGTGTGACACACCCCACTGAATATTTGCGGATATGAATATAGCAGAATGTGGATGCTTCAAGCAATAATAAAACGGCAATTATGGGATGATTTTAAAATTTTGTGTTTTAAGGGAAAAAAGTCAAAAGACAGAAAGAACTTGTTTGGCCTACAATCACATGCTAATAAGCACAAGACTGTCATGCTTGCATTCACACAGACCAGTCAGCAGCACACTAAAACAAATGCCAACACACGCACGCTGACCTGAGTACGGTTTCACGGGCATGTCATCCAGTAAGAGGTGTAGGAGCCTCTGGGTATGTGACCGTTGACGATTCAGAGAAGTTACCCTTAGTTCTATTGAGGCAGTCTTCATTAGCCATGACATCTGGTTCAGCATAGACATTTCATACTCTGTAAGTTACATACAGAAATTTAGTTTCACAGAGTAATAACACAGCATCGTAACAGACCTTAAATTCCATAACTCATTAGATATCTTCCCATGTAACAGAGTAAATAACTTATGAAACCTGGCATCATAATAATTTATCACTCCAAGAAAATTAAAAAAGCAAAAATAGATGCTAAGAGAGAAAAAAATAAATAAGTATATATCTATAAAAGATCAGCCAAAGCAAATGAAAAACAAAAGAGAATCAAGTTTCCATTACCAGAATAATTTTACACAGATCTACAGAATTCTAAGTCTGTCCTATTTTGACATTAATACGGAACTTCATACTTAAAAAATAATTAGTTCTCAAATATATAACTTGTAAAAAAAAATCCTAACATACAGTTTGACTTTCATTTCCTAAAACAAATACTTAATGCATAATTTTATGATATCTCTTAAGACAATAAAGGACACGTGATTTAATAATTAGGGTTGGTCTTTACACCACAGCAGCCACTCAAGAGCTACAGCCATAGCCCTGGGCGACCCTATGGCTGTGGGCCTCAACAAGGGCCACCAGGTGACCAAGAACACGAGAAAGTTGAGGCACAGCCACCACGGGCACCTCACCAAGCACACCAAGTTCATGTGGGACATGATCCAGGAGGTGTGTGGCTTCACCCCATAAGGGCCATGTGCTTGTGGAGCTGCTCAAGGTCTCCAAGGGCAAGGGGCTCTCAAGTTCATCAAGTAAACGGTGGGGACACACACCAACACCAAGAAGAGAGAGAAACTTAGCAATATCCGGGCAGCCACAAAGAAAGCAGCTGTCCAGAAGGACCGAGCCCCGCCCTACTATGTGCATACTAAAACCTTTCCAGAAACAAAAACAAAAATGAAACCTATAATTAGGATTGGGAATCACTGATAGAAGTTTTTGAATCCAATATTCTTAATACGCCTAATCTGAAGTCCTAAAATTCTAACAGTATAAACACAAAATACACCAAATACTGCTACTACTACTGCCACCAGCTCTACTGCCAACAGGTAAAACTAGACTGATTTTTGAAAGACAGATAGAGTAATAGGTAAGACATTAACTTTGCTTCCTAATTAGGTAGGAAGGAGGGTTTCTTAAAAAGCTTGTTATACAAACAAAATCTAAGGACTAAAAATAAGACATGCTTATTATGAAAATGAAGTGAAAAATTTTTTGCCATTAGATAATTCCCAAGGGCCTCTCACACCATCACCCTAAAAAGATTAGAAGCTGAAAATTACTAGTAACACAAATTTATTATGAAATCTGTGAGCTTACATTTCCAAAACATAAAGATGATACAAAATAATCTTCAAAAAAACTCCACAGATTGCAACTGTCTGGATATAATATGAATTCAGAAAATTGTTACAAAATGATCAAAAAGAAAATTATATAAAGTAGAATCCTATAAAACATAGGTAGCCTGGGATTGAGTTGGTCAGGTCAATAAACTCAGCTATATTTTCCACTGTACTTAGTTTTCCATTTCTCATGTCTAGACCTGAATTGGTTTCAATATATACACAAGAAACAAAATCAAAACAAGAGATTTTAATTAAAAACCTTCACTTAAAAAATCTAAATTTCCAGAATCATCTTATATAAATATTTTCTTATCTCTTCAACATAGTTCAAAAATTTTATTTGGTAGTACAAGGATCAAATCCCTGACAAGCTGTTTTTAAATAATTTTATGCCAGCAGCTAGAATATTAGGCTTCTCAAGAACAAATTACAAAAGCAAACCAAAGTAACAAAGAAGCAAAGTAACAAAATGAAAGCAGAATTCCACACATACTGTAACGGCTACCCCAGAATGTTGTATCAATAAAATCACTCAACATGGACTTTACAAATTAGTTATAACAGTACGGGAAAATAATGTCCTACCTTTGTTAGAAAAAGGTAAATGTTGCAACTGAGAAAATAAGAAATCCTGGCTGGTTCTCAAGTACCTCATCGTAGGACCGGATGTGTCAGAGCATGCACACAACTGATAAATCACCTGAAGACCGACAATGAAACAAGAAAATCCCCACATCATTTTCTGTGTGCTATAAATTTTAAGATAAAAGGTGACCTTAGGTTTCCTAAATGGAAACTAAGATCCATTAGTAACTCAAGCAAAATGGACAAACAGATATAAAACAGATGCTCAGTTACAAGCAGTTGCTGGTACCCCAATGCAAGAAAATATATTGGAATATAATTGAGAGTGCTGATGACATCATTATAGAACTAATCTTGAAGTCAGCCTAAGTATATTTATTAATACATAACAGTTAAGTTTAGTATTTCAACTATTATTAATAGCAAATTACTTGAAGTAACTTTGAAAAACTGTACTTAATCTATCTGAACCTCAGGAAGATAAAAAACTTACCAGGACTGAAGCAATCAAAAAAATAAAAAAACAAAGAAGATCCACAGATTCAACGTAATAACAAATATAAGCTGTAAATTAAATAAAAATTTAACACAAAATAATGGAACTGAGGATAAAAGCTTTTATAACAAATGTAAGAAAAAGTAAATACTTACAATATATATTAAGCTCTCCAGTAGGTACGAGTATCATAAAGATTCAAATAGATAAAATGGCAAAACACATTTTTACATGAGGGGAAAAAAATACCACCCGTCATCAAAAAAAATGTCCAACCTTTTCAGTAATAAAAAAATTAAGGCAATAATAAGGCAGATAGGTCCCTTTATTATAAACAGCAAAATTTTTAACTGTAGAAAGCAAATCCCAGTTTTTGGCAAAATGATAGTGAAAACTTTCATCAGGGCGCCTGGGTGGCTCAGTCGGTTAAGCGTCCACCTTCAGCTTGGGTCACAATCTCAGGGTCCTAGGATCGAGCCCTGCATCAGTCTCCTTGCTCAGCAGGGAGTCTGCTTCTTCCTCTCCCTCTGCCCCTCCCCACCACTCATGCTCTCTCTCCCCTTCTGTCTCAAATAAATAAATAAATAAAATCTTTAAAAAAAAAACCAAAAACCTTTCATCTGTGAATGGTTTTATAAATATTTATTAGATGCTTTCCATTAACAGGCATTTTAAATTCGTCTGTTATTGGCTCTATTTAATACCTATTATATCTGTCACGATTACGTACAAATTAAAATCTGTAAGTCATAAAACTATTCATATGCTTTGATCCAACAGTCTATCACCATTATCTGTAGATTCTGTATTCGTAAATTCATCTACACGTTAAAACTTATTTATAACTCCACAATCAATACATGCATGCTCTTGCACTCGCTCCAGGAAAGGCACAGAGCAGCAGAACACCCGAGCTGC
The DNA here is from genome assembly GCF_002007445.2 of Ailuropoda melanoleuca. Taxonomy (NCBI): domain Eukaryota; kingdom Metazoa; phylum Chordata; class Mammalia; order Carnivora; family Ursidae; genus Ailuropoda; species Ailuropoda melanoleuca. The sequence continues at coordinate 195,348,567 of NC_048218.1, read as the reverse complement.
CCACCTTGCGCGCTCTCAGCTGAGGCTGAAGAAGGCAATGCTCTGTCCTGGTTCCAGCTCTAATGTTGTAACAGCTGTCCTTTCCATATATTGTAAGTGATCCGTTTTCCCTATTTTGTGCCTTCTGTTTTTCAAATTTTGTGATTTTGCCATTTAAAATGGTCCCCAAGCATAGTGCTGAAGTAAGTGTTCCTGAGTGCAAGAAGCCTAGGACGTGCCTTACAGAGAAAATACAGGGGTTAGGTAAGCTTCATTCAGGCACGAGCTGTACTGGTCTTGAGTTCAATGCTAATGAATCAACAATATGTATTAAGTAAAGTGTCTTTTAACAGAAACATAAACCAACAAGGTTACTGAATTCAGTTGAGGGAAACGTTGGGACCAGAGGCTTACAGGGTTCTAACGTTGTTTTCCCTAGGAGCAATGGCTTGATATTCCCAATTCCGGGTTCACTGTGAATTTATAAAACCAATAATGACAATCAACTGTAAATCCATGTCTGGACTTACATTCTTAAGAAAAATACAGAACAACAAAAAGTAACTAAAGGTATTTGCAAGAGCACAGTAAAAAACTTGCAAACAATCTAAAACATAATTTACATTGCAGCAGCACAGAAAGTTTATACAGAGGGGGAAGGACACAAAACTATCAGCAGAGTAGAACTACACCAACGTCTACACGAGCAAAAAGGTAAAAAGAACACAAGATTAAACTTAAATCGTTCAGTTGCAGATGTATGCTTGTTTTTCAGATGGCTGTGACGTTATTTTTGATACTCTATAAACAAACAAAAATTGGTAAGCTAATGCTGAACTTCTCCAAACAACACAAAACCAGTTACCCGTATTAGATGGCCAGCTGAGACACAGGAACAGGATGCCCAAAAATGTGGGACAGGTCATACTGTCAGAGGGAGGACACAGCAAGTGAGCTCCCAAAGCACTACAAGTCATTTTACAAGTGTGTGCCCACTGACCTCCCCAGTTCCCAAGACCGGGCAGGAAAAATCTCCATCCTCAGAGAGGAGAGAGCAAAGGTACAGACAGGCTCAGTCTCAACTTCTTCACCCAGAAAGCCTTGTCCTGCTGGAAGATGAAGGTATCAGTAAGGTCCAAACTATTTCCCTTTGCTACAATCAGAGTTCTCTAAACTAACAAGATCATCTTAGAAGTTTGAAGACATTTTTCTGAAGCAGAGTAAAGGATAAACCTATAGGTGAAGGAAGCATCTTTCATTAAGAATGGAGCAGTGTTCCTTGTTAAAATGCAGAGTCTGACTCAGCAGTCTGGAGCGGGGCCTGAGATTCTGCGCTAACTAGCTCCCGGGAGGGCCGGCTGATGAGGCGGGACCCCATTTTGAGTAGCGAAGTCACAGAGCATCTGTAAGAAGCTGGCAGACTGCTGGGACAGACACGTTTTCGTTGGCCAGGACGGTGTATTACAAATCAGAGCATCTGGCGAACCAGGGCCTGCACTCTGATGTGGTAAAACTCAGCAGAGCTGAGCAGCAGCGCACCTGCTTTCCGGGCTGTCAGACTCTCTGCCGCCGCCCTCTCCCCCACCTTTCTGTCTTCAGTCTGGCTCCCTTACTTCACCTGCCTCACTCCTTTAGCCTCCATGATTACGCTTATCAACTACTTCTGCCTAAATAGGTCGAATTCTAGAGCACTGCTAAAATGTGTATCAAGTTTGTTCCCCCATTAAGGAAGCGTTCATTTTGATTCTGAGGAAGACCTAGCTTACAGGCTTTCCTCCCAGGACTTACAGTGAGGGGCTGTTTGGACAGCCAGAGGGCAGAAGAAAATCATTAAGAATTACAAAAAGAAAAATAGAGAATAATAAAAATCTCCAGGTCACTAAAAGTCAACGATGCCTTTCTTATTCTGAAACTGTGAATCAAGGATGCTACTGAAATTGAGAAATGAGTCACACCTTATAAAGCCTAGTTTTTCAAACACAAAATGAGTAAGACAAGAAATAATCACAAGAGAACACAGGCAAAACAGAAGCTCTCAGTACAGTTTAAACTCCGCACTTATTTGACTTTCCACCACCTTACATTTAGCTCCAGCACTGCAGTAGTCATGTGGTTCTTAAGTAGTGCTTTCACCCATGGTCCTACATTCTCAGCTAAGACTCACAACAGCCCACTGCACACATTAAACTCAGAGAAGTTTCGTGCCACACCCAAGCTGATTTAGCTAGTTAAGGGGCAGAGGTGAGAATCAGAGGTCTTCTATTGTCTTCACCAAAAAGAAACAACTTGAAATAGTACCACTGGACACTTTCTACACTACTGGGTTAAAATCCATCTCAAAAATCTAATTTCCCTCATTTTTCAAGAGAGCAACATATAGGATCTGTACATCTCTAAGATCTTGGGGTGTGTGCTCCATGGATTTTATCTATAAATGAAAGACAAACCAAACTACCAAATGAACTCATTTCAACTCAAGTCTTATTGTTATACTTCCATATCTGTGATATATTCAAGCATCTTAGTTAAATTTCTTCTACTAAGTGCTATTAAATACAGCCTTCTGTATACCTGGTAACATAGTTCAGCGAGTTGAGGAGATTCTCTCACTGCCACCGGGCCTGTTCTCCCTTTGGTTCCTTTCTCCAAGATGTTTAAAATGGCATGAAGGCATGTTCGAGGGCAACCTAACACTCCTACGTGAAACCAAAAAGAAATTTAGCTTTTCAAATTTCTGCGTTAGAAACCTTAAAATACCTTTAGAAATATTAAATTCCATAAATATACGCTCCATTGTAAACACACTTTCAAACACTGACAAAGAAAATTAATAAATGCTAATTTTCCAAGGCTTAATTTGTCACCTTGATCTAAGTTCTAAAGATTATCTACCATATGACCTCTCACTTCCAGTGAATTATCCCATGAGCCCAGAACTCAATGAATGACCACTTAGCTACATAAAGACGAAGAGAAATCAATGTCTATGTGTCTTCTGGCTATACCTGGATCTTGCAGGTTTGTGGTACTAACGGGTTTCTTCAGTTCAAAGCCCAGGAGGTAGAGAGCAAGGTTGGGTGGGTTGCGTTCCAGAGAGGTGATGAGAAGATTCAAGATGTGGATTCTTGTTTCATGACGGATTCCAGCTAACTTCTTTTCAAGTTCTGATCCTTAATGTGGAAATCCAAAAACAAATTACAAAACAATAAAAAAGTCAAGATAAGTCAAGTTTAAATACATAAAGCTTGTGTTCGAAACCTCCATGTTCTCTTTAAGTTCACTTCATCAGCCATTACAGTGAGTGCAGATTTGAGGTTTCCACAAAGCCTTACATTTGTGCTAGCAAATTCTCAAACTTCTCTTTTATCACCACTAGACAGTTAAAGGTTTTCATTATATTATTTATTTAGAGTAAAAAATATACATGTTAATAGAAGACATACCCTCTTCTAGACGGACAAATTCTTCTGTATCTTCACTATCCAAACACTCCACAAATCCAGCCATCAGCTTCTGACTTACACTCTGAGGTCATATAAAGATTTTTTAGAAGACAAATTACAAACATCTTAAATATTAGAGAAACTATGATAAATATGCTATGTATTATAAACATTTGTCTATAAAGAAAAAAGGCAAATCTCTGAAGTATTTCGGTTTCAGGTTTGCTTTTAATCAACAGGAAATTCAGTTCCTTAGATTGCCATAAGTTAGCTCTCTACAGAAATAATTAAAGAAACAAAAATTTTTTTTATTCATTTCAAAACTTGCTTCCCTAATTTTCTTTCCCAAAGAATCAAACCAGTTGTTTTTTTAAAATAACACGAAATTGCCATCTCATGACCTCTTCATTGTACACCCAAAGCTCTGAGATCTTAACTAAAATTTAAATGAAATTTTCATCTTCTCTCTTTAGAAATGTATTGTTTATCACCAGTTTTATGTTTCTAGGCTGGGCCGAGAAATTAGACACTACCCAATCTCCACGAGGAATCTAGCAGGATATTAAAATTGGTAACAACAGGGGCGCCTGGGTGGCACAGCAGTTGAGCGTCTGCCTTCAGCTTAGGGCGTGATCCCAGCGTTATGGGATCGAGCCCCACATCAGGCTCTTCCACTATGAGCCTGCTTCTTCCTCTCCCACTCCCCCTGCTTGTGTTCCCTCTCTCGCTGGCTGTCTCTATCTCTGTCGAATAAATAAATAAAATCTTAAAAAAAAAAAACTGGAACAATAATTCATACTCAAATGTGTATGAGTGAGCTGAGAACCCTCACTTTCCACATCCTCTATCTAGTTTTTTGTAGGGTTTTTTTGTTACAATTGATTAATGGAACTTTACTTCAGTAGGTGGGTGATACCATTGATTGCCAGCCCAACAAAATACAATCCTCCCTATCATGTTGTTTTCAAGAACCTTAACCAAAAGCCAGNAGGGTTTTTTTGTTACAATTGATTAATGGAACTTTACTTCAGTAGGTGGGTGATACATTGATTGCCAGCCCAACAAAATACAATCCTCCCTATCATGTTGTTTTCAAGAACCTTAACCAAAAGCCAGATTAGACAGTGTTCTCAACCTGGGTGGCACTGCCACTCCAGACGGTTCTTCGAAATATGTGGAGGCATTCTGAGTTGTCACAGCTAGTTTACTACTGACAGACAGTGGCAAGGGACCAGAAATGCTAAGACTCTTGCAATATGAGGAAGAGTGACACAAAATGAAGATCTGTCCCAACCAAAATGCCAGAAGAGTCTCTGTTTTATTTTTTAAAAATTTTTATTTATTTGAGAGAGAGAGAGAAAGAGAGCATGGGTGGGGGGGAGTTGCGGGACAGAGAGGAGAAAGAGAATCTCAAGCAGTCTCCCCAGTGAGCGCAGAGCCTGACATGGGGCTTGATCTCAGGAGTCTGAGATCATGACCTGAGCTAAAATCAAGAGTCAGACATCCAACCAACTGAGCCACCCGTCACCCCAAGCGTCCCTCTTTCAAAACACTGTACACAACAAAATTCAACTAGCTAAAGCAGTGATTTCTAACATGAAGATACATGGGACAAATGCCTATAAAGAGAGGAAAAAAAGTAGCAGATTCCCCAATAGTAGCTATTCAGCATAAAACAGAGCTATTCAGAATAAAGAGATTATAAATTAGATTAATAGAAGAACATCTGAAAACTGTCGACAGTGCAATATCAAATGAAGTGACACAAATGGAAGTCACCAGAAAGCCACAACAGTAAACAACTCAACAGTGAGATGCACACACAACTGCACAGGCTCAGTCAGACTATGGCCAGAGTGACCACCAGAGGGAAACAAAGGATGCAGGATACAAGCAGAAGGGCCACTTGGAAACCTCACGACCTTCCTGCACTCAGAGGAGCAAGGATCTCACTCCGCCTGCCAGGCACACCCTGCAGCGTCTGCAGCGTCACTGCAGACGGCGTTCTCTTCCAGCACAGAACACAGCCCAGCACACGGGTCGGTTTTCGCCGACCTTACTCTCACAGAATTTTTTCATAAACACGAGGAAGACTCCTCCAGAGACACTGTGACTTCCATAGGCACTCAGAATGTACCAAAAGAAATAACAACAACAAAATCAGTTACCTGGTCATGTGTGAAATCTCCAACCAGTTTTATCTGAATATTGGAATTACACGAGATACAGCAGAGGATCTTGGCGCTTTCAAAAGCCAATTCCGGGTTAGTATTGCCATGATACAGGTATCTTTAAAAGAAGAACACATTTGAGGAACAATGTGACGGAAACTTTTGGCTTTTCACTCCTCTCAGCAAGGAACATTTAGAACCAGGCCGTATAGCACTCTTGGGTAAATGAGAGAGAGGTTTCTGTTCTAACTAGATGCAGTCTGTTATGGGTTGAACTGCATTCCTCCAAAATTCAGTCGTTGATATTTGAACCCACAGCGACCTTATTTGGAAACAGGGTCTTTGCAGACAGTCAATCAAGTTGAGGTGAAGTCATTAAGAGAGCCCTAGCCCAGTGACTGCTGTCCTTATTAAAAGGGGGGATGTGGAAAAGACACACACGCAGGGAGAACACCATGTGAAGCCGAAGACAGCAATCAGGGCGACACCTCTACAAGTCCCAGAACACCAAACACAAGCATACCACTGGAAGCTAGGATATATGCAGTGAAAAGCTTTCTTCCTAGCCCTAACCGCCAAACTGCCAGTTTCCCTAAAAAAGACAAACTATATATATATATTTTAGTTTCAGAGGTAGAATTTAGTGATTCATCAGTTGCATAGAACACCCAGTGCTCATTACATTAAGTGCCCTTACTGCCCATCATCCAGTCGCCCCCTCCCCCCCACCACCCATTCAGCAACCCTCCGTTTGTTTCCTAGAGTTCAGCATCTCTTGTGGTTTGCTTTCCTCTCAATTTTTATCTTATTTTTTCCTTCCCTTCCCCTATGTTTACCTGTTTTCTTAAATTCCACACAAATGAAATCATAAGGTATTTGTCTTTCTCTGACTGACTTATTTTGCTTAGTGTAATACCCTCTAGGTCCATCCACAGCGTTGCAAATGGTAAGATTTCATTCTTTTGATGGCTGAGTAATATGTGCGTATACACATACACACACACATCTTCTTTATCCATTCATCTGTTGATGGACATCTGGGCTCCTTCCACTGTTTGACATGGCTACCATAAACACTGGGATGCATGTGCCCCTTCGAATCACTGTGTTTGTATCCTCTGGGTAAATACCTACTAGTGCAATTTCTGGGTCACAGGGTAGCTCTATTTTCTAACTTTTTGAGGAACCTCCCTACTGTTTTCCAGAGTGGCTGCACCAGTTTATATTCCCACCACCAGTCTAAGAGCCCTTCCAGGAGACAAACAATATTAAGATAGTGTCCTTTTATACTTAGAAATCTTTAGGATATGGAATCCATTAGGAAAAAAAAAGAAATTGTAAAGGTCAGAGTAATTAAAGTCAGAGGGCTAAAGAAGGCAAGAACAAAATGTGCTCCCCAAACCCCGAGTAATGAATGAGGAATCTGACCAGATTTGGAAATCAAAGGTAGAATGCCCACATGATTTATTTCATCATTTTTCTACCTAGAAATGTAACTTACCTGGCAATATTCACCACATTATCAGCCTTCTTAGTTCTGGGATTGATTCCCTGTAACAGCTGTTCTAAAGGAGAGACTATTAGAGCCAGCTGACTCTCTCTTAGAAGATCCATAAAGAGATTTTCCTTTTGCAGAGTCAGATTGAGAAGTGCAAGGCAATGCTGTACTGCTTTCTCCAAGTGTTTCTTCCCTACAAATAACACAAACTGAAGTTAGAAAGTTCTACATGAATCTTGGAAACGCAGAGTTCTTAGGAAAACAAGCTAAAGGACAAGTTCTGGACTCAAAAAGCCCTCAAGTGTTCACTTACAGCAGCAACTTCATAAACTACTCACCCATGCCAATTCACAGTAATTATCATAACTTACGATTATCTGTTTGCAATGGCTTCTCAGTCATTTTCCCTTATCTCTTCCTTGATTAGAGAAATGGTTCCCAGGTGGGGGTGGAGGGTGGGGATGATTAGCCCCAGAGGACACTCAGCAAGGCCTAGAGATACCTTTCGTTGTCACAACTGGGACAGCACTACAGGCATCTAGAGGGTCGAGGCCTACAATGCACAGGACAGTCCCCACAACAAAGAATTCTATGGCCCAAGATATCAATGGCACCAAGACTGAGAAACTGGTTCACAGTAATACAGACTCCTTGCAGAAATTTTGCAAATAAAGAAATTGAGAATTTGAACAAGGATCACCTATAATCTCACCATTCAAATTTAAAATACATGGACTCTGGGGCCAAATTGCCTAGGTTCAAATCACAGAGCTACAACTTACTGTGGAAAGATATGAAACCGCTTTGTAGCACCAATTTCCTTATTTGCAAACTGGAAAGAGTAATATCTAATAATAATACGGCTTTTGTACAGATTAAATGTGTTAAATGTGCTTTTAAAAGCACCAAATGCATACTAAGCACTCAATAAATCATGATAATTAGCAGTAGTAATGATATTAAATAAAACCTATTGAACATGATGTAACAGGCGCTATAGTTAAGTGCCTTTACAAAGACTATATGGACAAGAAACAAAAAGTACATTAGATTTAAATTTAGGCATGTTAAAGACATTAAAGCAACAGAAAGATAATTATAATTACCTATAAAAAACCATGCAATGAGACACAGTTTTAGTGACAGTCTCTGCACTTTACTGTTTCACTTTTAATATGCTTTCATTGCATGACTCACTGAAAACACCACTGCACATATGGAGAGTCTCACAGTGAAAAGGAACTTCAAAAATCATCTATTTCAAACCCTCCATTTAAAAAAAAAATGAAAATATGAGAACTGTTTTCATGACATTAAGACAGTCAGGCACATACCAGGGAAAGGGGCATAGGTATCCAGCTGCTTAACGCCTTCTTCCAGTAAACTAAGGGCAAGCTCCAACATTGGTGACTCATTCAGAAGATGATACATCAGACTAAATCCTGGTGGCTTGTACGCTATGATTTCTTCTCCTAAACAGAACACAACACAATCCAAAAGACGGTCAGTTAGTATTTTTGTCACACTCTAACTTATATGAAATGTATGAGACTTGTAAATTAAATGGCATCTAAACGGGCAAGTTTCAATTCCGATACAAAGGACACAGACTATATACAGCTGTAATTCCCAAAAGGGCTGTTTTGCTCATTGCAGCTAATCACCTATAACATGTTAACTCGCCAAAGAATCTGTAAGGCAGTGTTGTCTTTCATTCGGTGAAATCTTACTTTATTTTCTCTTGCTCAGAACAACTAAAATAACTAAAACAATGCAATAAAAAAGATTACACTCTAACTTAATTCATGAACTTAGAAATAATTTGTATCTTGTAATTTATAAATAATAAATAGCTTTATAAATCACTGACAGCTTATTAGAAAATGACAGAATTAAATTACCTTGTAATTCCACAAACTGGTCTACAAAATCTTCAAGTTGAGGCTCATAATCTCTGAGCAATTTATAAAACACCTCCAAAACAAGCTCAGCAACTTCCCACTGCAGAAAGAAACAAGTGCTACAGTAACAATACAACAGCCCGAGGTGACACCCTTTGCTAGGCTTTGCACTCCTCCCACTTTTCTCCAGAACATGAAGAAGCCCCTTCTCCAAAGTGTCAAACATTTCATATTTTCTCTAAAAATTCCAGCTATAAAGGGTCTGAGAAATCATCTAATCACTCTTATGTTACAAAGAAAGCAAGTGAAGCTCAGAGCCTGAGTAACTTCCCCAAAACCATAAAGCTGGGTATCAAAGGTACTGGAAATCAAGCCCTGGACTTCTATTCTCAGACCAGTATTCTATCTTACGGTTCTAGCCAAAGAAGTGAAGAAAAACTCGATCACTGCTGGGCTTGCCCCTAGTGACCCCATTAACACGTTTGTTAAAAAATGTTTTTAAAAGCTATGTAACAAAGAAAAACATTTATGCCAAAGGAAAAATAATACACAACAGTATAGACAGTAAAATTAAAACTTTATTTTTAAAGAAATCCATTATATAGAATTTATGAAGGCTGAGTTTAGTAACTGTACTTAGGGTTTTTATTTTTAATTATTATTTTAAAATCATTTCCATTGCATATAATTTTATCAAGACTGAGTTTGGGAATTGGGACTATACAATGACTTCTTAAAACTATTATTTAAAAATTATCCACTCATCTCTATTTTCCAAAAACTTCAAGATCATTTATTTAAATAGAAAAGGCTGTCACCACATAATAATGGATTTTAGGATTGATAAATATATACTCTGGCTCTCACAGTCTGTTTTTTATCTCAATCTAAAGCATTGTTTTTGTAAGAAGCTAGTGCTCTAAAATATAATAACAGAAGTTAAACCTGAAGAAGACTTTCAAGTGCAAAAAATTCATGAAGTTGAGGGAAAAGAATCTGAGGGTAAAGTATGCTGGGGTGGAACTGCAATCAATGGTAGCTAGGGAAAACAGCAGCACTGCAAGTGTCCACATTCGTGAATGAAAAACAATAACCTGGAAAGAACATGGCTGACTGAAGCGGTGAACACTTAGGTCATAATGACCTTTTTAAAAAAAGGCAAACAAGCTACCTAAGACAAGTGCGGTAACATATCAGAACATCTTGTTGAAGAGATCGCCATTCTTAGCTTGCATTATTTGGTCACCGAGGTAAATTTAGGACTTAAATGTACACCCCTCTTAGCGTTTATTTTTACTATGTGAGAAGCAAAAATAATAAAACAACTGACGAAAAATGAATTTCAGTTACTTGCGACTAAATATTAGAAACAAACAGTTCAATGAAAGGGGAATGAATAAAGGAACCATGCTAAAAACAAGTAAGGATCATGCAGTCATTAAAGAGACTGTTCTCAAAGAATCTTTGATGGCATGAAGAAGTGCTCATGATACCACATTTAGTGGCCAAAAAGAGATGCAAACTAAACTAATTATCTCAATCAAAATTTATATGTATAGGAAAAAGACTAAGTTATCCTTCCTTTGGCAACAGGATTATGGATAATATCATTACTTCTGGTATTTTTCTATACTTTCCTAATTGTCCCAAATTAGCACAAAAATTATTTTTATAATCACTAATACAATAAACCCAACAGGTTCAAAAACAGCAAATTATAAAAATAAAGCAGACACGTCCCTACAAGATACATCCAAGCGTATTCTGTGAGGCAATAAACAGTATTATAGACTAAGTGAATTACGTCAGAACCTGGAAGGGTCTCTTACATAGCTTAGAGGGTATGAGCTTGAATCTGGAATCAGAGTCCTAGGTTCAAATCCTGGTCCTGGACCTTAGGCAAGTTTCTTAACCTTGCTAAGCCTCCATCTGTAAAATGGGAATATTAATAGTACCTGCCTCACGGTAATATTGGAATTACATAAGATAATATACATGATAAGTTCAGTTGTGAGTGTGTTGCAACCAGAGCAAATACATATGTAACTGTCAATGCTCCCTCAGCCTCCATCTGTGGCAAACATACCTGATGGGTCATAATACGCTTTCCCACTAAGCCAAGACTCCACAACCCAAAAGTGCTACTAGGGGTGCCTGGGTGCCACAGCGGTTAAGCGTCTGCCTTTGGCTCAGGGCGTGATCCCGGCGTTATGGGATCGAGCCCCACATCAGGCTCCTCTGCTATGAGCCTGCTTCTTCCTCTCCCACTCCCCCTGCTTGTGTTCCCTCTCTCGCTGGCTGTCTCTATCTCTGTCAAATAAATAAATAAAATCTTTTAAAAAAAAAAAAGTGCTACTAAATCAATAGAAACTGGTGTGCAAGTTTAAATTTATTTCAATCCCTAAACAAAATCATCCCAAAAAAGGACGTGTTTCCAACTGACAAAGGTATGACATTTTTGGTTCAATTTTGGTCCAAATTTGTTCAATGAAGGATCTGAATGACTATGAATTCATACTAATTAAACTACTGATCATTAAAAAGTCAGTGCTTTGGTTTTAATGCCCAGATTTGGTGGGGGTTTTTTTTAATGGATTTAAACTAATCAGATCATGGACATCTCAGTATTAAGACTATGAATTTTACTGATTGGCAAAAGCTAAAATGAATTTATAGCGTCTTATACCTTTGAGAACAAAGCAGCAATAAATGAATAAGGGCAAAAAACATTTTCTTTGAACATTACCTTTTCAGCTGCTCTCCGGTAAGCTCTTGTGCGGAATCGGAGAAACACAGAATCTCTAAGGAACTGCAAATAAGGGTCAAAGCCAGGGGGCCGCAGGCCAGCACCCAAATTAGAAGGAAATGAGCTCTCCACCAAGGTACTAATAAGATGGCAAAAAGCGCGAGTCAACGGGTATTCTTCACACCGGGATTCTATTTCATTTAGTTCAACCTACGAAAGAAAAATAAAGACATTTAGTAATATAAAACAATCAACTATAAAATACAAAATATTTTGCAGACACTGACTCATTAATATTGAGCTTATCATCATCATACCAAAAGAAACCTAACATATATCACCATTTTTCATTTGAGGAAAGACACAATAGTATATAAATCTAGATCAATCAGATGGAAGATTTTAAAATTCCCACATATTGTTCCCAACTGTGAATTAAAAATAGAAACCTTACATGTTTCTTTATGAAAAAGAGAGGGGGAGTGTTGAGAGACAAGAAAAGAAACTAAAACAAGTAAATTCTCACTTCAGGTTTACCCAAGTAACCTAATTAAATTGAATTTAAAGCAAACTTTCAGCCTGGATGGCTGCCATGCAACATCCTTTCCCAACTTTGAAATCTAAAGTATTTTGATTCCTCTCATGAAAAATTTCATTTCAATTTCAACACTGACCAGACAACACTTCAAATGAAAATATATTAAATTTGAAAATTATAGGACCATAACAGGGTAAGAACAATTTCTGTTAATTTTCATCATGTGAATATATGAATAGAGAGCATTTAAACTAAAAGGAAAACTTTACCTCGATACCGATAGCTTGCCTCTGGCTTGGAACCCTTACGGTCTGTAGTATCTTAAAATAATAAGAAATAGATGTTAGGAACATTCCCCACACCTCAGTGAAAAGTGGCCCTGCAATACAACAGTCCTATTCCTCACACACCACATGCATACGTCTTATGACGGTAATCGGAAAGCAGAACTGAGAAGTCTCTGACAGGACTTTCATCAGCAACTGCGTGGGGTTCAGGTAGGACCTCCGATCATCTGCGCTTCAGAAAACTGGTAGTTTCTGAGTGCACACAAGAAGTACATTCAGCAAATTTCCTCGGAGATATTCTAGGAATGAATCTTAAGAGGATTTATGGGATGAAATCTCACCAATGTTCAAGACCAGCCCTACAATTAGCACCAGAAAACTAATAATTAAATTTGTTAAAACAGGTTTGAATAGGTTTCCTGTGTGGGCAAAAGTTCTGAGTTAAGATGTTCTGACCTGACCTTGCTGGGGACATAAGCAGTAGATGGTATAATTAATTACACTTAATGTTATGTTATCTACCACTCTTACAAGCTGAAAATATACTATCAGGTAGGATCCTCTAAAAACAAGTCTTGATCTAAGGATATCTGAAATGTCTAAACCCAATCATATTTCATTTTCGGTATTTAAAGGAGCACTAAGCACTAGAACACTAGGTAGTGATATACTCAAAAATGAAAAAAATGAAGTATTAACATTAAACCCAAAGTGATTCAGCCTCTCAGCACACACCAACTCCCGTCATTTTGCTCTTATAAAGTATCATTACATCTTCAGGACACACATGTTAGGAAACAACTAGAATATTTTACTGCTTCAAAATGGTTAGAATCACAGGCTCATATTATGTTTTGTTGTTTTTTAGACAAACACATATTCCACCTAACCATTTTCCTAGAGATATTGCTATAAAGTACATCCTTATTCTCCTTTTTAATCTTAGTATATATACTGAATAACTACACCTTCACAGAAAAATTCCAAAAGGCCTTACATCTAAAGAAATAAAAGTTAATAGAGATACTTTCATTCTTCTGGTATGGGACAGGAGGACACAGAAGGAAGCAACAGAAAAGAAAAACAGGGATTCCTCACATTTATGAGTACAAATAATGTCTGAAGGCTTTTATCAGCCTGGTCTTAAATAAAGAGTTGAGGGATTCTGTCCATTTAACAATATCTCACAGACACTGAAAAACAAAGTCTTAAGAGAAGAACCCATCTCCAGTATCCTAGTGAAGCTGTCAACTGATCTAAGAGAAAAACCTAAGCCTATTAGTTTCTGATGCTATGCTCGGTACTAAAACTGTAATTGTCTAACTGGGAAGTTCATGTTATACTATAAGTTGCAAATAGGATGCCCTTGCTTCTACCATATTATCAAGCCTCACTTCGCAAACTGTGATGAATAAGCGAGTTGTGATACTACCTGAGTGTATTCCAACGACTGCCAGAGGGAAGCAGCAATTTCAGGGGATTTTCCGAAAGCTGCAAGGGTCTTCAGCAGCTCTGCTTTGAGAACAGGGGGAATACTGCATTGCAGGAGTCCCAGAATCACCACAACCGGGGTCCACTGAGGATGTTCACAGAGTGCCAGACGAGCATTTTCACTCTGGGAATCAAACGCAAAAGAACGAGAGAGACTTTCTCATCTTTAAAAGCTAAGAAAAATGACCAGCAATCATCTAAATTGCTAGCACTTATACGGAGTATTCATAGGCTTAATACATACTAAAACAAAGATAAGCCTTTGGCTTATGCATGAGGTGTACCAGTGGATCAAATCAGATTACAGCTCAGTCAATGTAAAGAATGGAGGAGAAACAGCCTTTTAGAATTACTTATATAGCTCTAAGTATGGAAAATAATCCATATGAGATAAAGGGTCTGCCAGGGTCATAAATCTTACCTAAGTACTTTCAATCCTTTCTGAAACAATGTAGAATGTTTTCTACTATAATATATGAATGAATACCTTTTAGTTTTTTGAGAAAAAAATGAAGATATATATGGTATCAAATACGACTTTTTGTTTTTTTTTTAAGCAGGCTCCATACCCAGCGTAAAGCCCAACACAGGCCCTGAACTCATGACCCTGAGATCAAGACCTGAACTGAGATCAAGAGTTAGATGCTTAGCTGACTGAGCCACCCAGGCATGCCAATACCATTTCATTTCAATTCAACAAGAAATAACTATTAACTTTATAAGGATTTTTTGTTTTGTTTTTTTAAGACTTTACTTATTTATTTGACACATAGAGAGAGCACAAGTAGGGGGAGCAGCAGGCAGAGGAAGAAGCAGGCTCCCCGCTGGGCAGGGAGCCCGATGTGGAACTCAGTCCCAGGACCATGGGATCATGACCTGAGCCGAAGGCAGATGCTTAACGAATGAGCCACCCAGGTGATCCCTAACTTTATGTTTTAATATTTAATTATGTTAAGCATTCCTGGAAGAGCCAAAAAGTTAGAAGACACTATTCCTGTCCTCAAGACAGAATGTCTCACTAAGCAATTTTGCTCTAGGAAATAACAGAACAAGTCGCAGGTTTCTTAGTAAAGAAATTATGTAATGAAACTCATGTTTCTTATAAAGACTAATTTGACAGTGGTGGGTAAGATGGTTTTGTATAAGGAGAGAATAAAAGAGTAATTCAGTAAATAACTTCTCTTGGGGTTTTTTTCTTCTTTTTTTTTAGTAAATAACTTTTTTTTTAGTTAAAAATATTCTTTGCTAAGTGAAGTAAGTCAAGCAGAGAAAGACAATTTTCATATGGTTTCTCTCATCAATGGAACATAAGAACTAGGAAGATCGGTAGGAGAAGAAAGGGATAAAGAAAGGGGGGTAATCAGAAGGGGGAATGAAGCATGAGAGACTACGGACTCTGAGAACCAAACAGGGCTTCAGAGGGGAGGGGGGTGGGGGAATGGGATAGGCTGGTGATGGGTGGTGGGGAGGGCACGTATTGCACGGTGCACTGGGTGTTAATACGCAACTAATGAATCATCGAACTTTACATCAAAAACCAGGGATGTACTGTATGGTGACTAACATAATAAAAAAACATTAAAAAAAAAAAGAAAAAAAATTTTAAAAAAATATTCTTGGGGTTCCTGGGTGGCTCAGTCAGTGAACCATCCAATTCTTGATTTCAGCTCAGGTCATGGTCTCAGAGTCAAGAGACTGAGCCCGGCTTCGGGCTCCGCGCTTAGCATGGAGCCTGCTTGAGATTCTCTCCCTCGGCCCCTCTCTGTCCTTTGCTCACACGTGCTCTCTAATAAAAAAATTAATTAAAAAATAAACTTAAAAAATAATAAATAAAAAACAGATTCTTTATGTATACATCACACCAACAAACACATATCTACACCTTTGCTAGGAAACCTTCTAGGATGTGCATCCACAACTGATTTTTATTTGCCCTTCTATTTTCTTTCAGGCATGTGCTACTATTTTCCCACTAGCTGACAGGAGTAAGCTGCACTATAATTACTATACCCTCTGAAGGTAAAGAAACGCAGAGCTTAAAAACAGAATTCTATATATGCAAAATTCATCACTCATAAACTTCAGGCATTTCATGAAAATTTAGGAGTTCTTTAAAATGCCCCTGTGCTAGAAAACAAGTGAAATTACACTCTCACATGCTGTGGATGATAATTACCCAGGTAATGATGGTGGAGGTGAGCTGTAAAAAAGCAATCAATCCATCCTGCTCCTTCTGGGTGATGCCACGTGAAGGAAGGTGACGGTACTGGACACTATCTGCACTTGGAAGATCCTTCCGGAGGTGCTCGTGGTAAAGCATTAAGGAGTGAAAGAAATGTTCCCAGGAAACAGGACTGCCACCTGTTCCCTGAATATTTTCAACTATAAAGAAAGACAGCACAAAATTTTATTTCAAAAATGTCTAAGCATCTGCTTGGAAATGGAGGGAGAAAATAAATTTAAAACAATAAACTTTGCCTTTGTCCTAGATAAGTGGAGTGCGTTGTCTTGTCTAGATTAAGTAGTGTGTTGAAAGGGGTACAATTCCTCTGTAAGCTAAAACACTGGATTAATTTTTCCTCAGGACTAAGAATAGGTGGTGCCATATAAGTGCAAAGGTAAATTACTATGGATGTCAGTTATCTACTTTATATTCATAAGAGTTCTCTGTGTGGTGCTGTAATTATGTAGGGCTACTTCTCCATCAGATAATTCCTAAATGTGAGCTTAAATTCCCAAAGAGAGAGGTAAGCGCAGTCTAGATTTGTAAATTACACTACTCCGTTATATACCAAGCACTGGGTAAGACAAGTAGGCCTTGACAGAGTAGCCAGAACAGTGGCCTTGGAGCTGGGCAGACCTCAGTTCCAATCCTGCTCCTTCTTGTGACCTTGCATAAATTACTTCTCTAAACCTGTTTCATCACATGTAAAAATGAAAGTAATAATATCTACCTAACAGAACAGATGCTTAATAATTATTTCTTTCTCTTCTCTTTTACAATTTAACCAGACTCAAATCTGAAAATTAAATGAGGAAATTGGGAGGGTTGACAGAGAAACTGTAAGAACAGAAATTTAGAAAACAAGTACTTATGAACATGAATTAAAAAAATCAAACTCATGTGGCAAGGGTATATATTCTGTTTTGAGTACCTGATGCATTCTTCAAAGTTTTTATGTATCAGTTCCGATTTCTTAAACTGAATTTTATTTTATAAAGCAAACAGTAAAACTGCCCAACCTGTGAGACCATCACTAACGCGTACAGCTACCAATATGCTTCTTTCCCGTTATTATAAAAATAATTTATACACCTAGTAGAACCTAGTACAAATAACCAGTATTCTCTAGTAGGTGGGGGACAGCGAACTCAAGAATGTCACAACAAACTTCGACAACATCCAGATTTTTCTTACCATGACTACTACCATTGACTTTAAGCAGGCTGAAACAGTAGTGGGCACACTGGGGCCCATTGGCCAATCCCTGGAGCATTTTCAAATAAGGAATGTAAATCGTTGGAGGCAGTAGGTCACCCATTTGCCTAACAAACTTTGACAAGACAACCTGAAATAGGGAAAAATCAATAGTTTACATAAAGCTTATCTTAACTTTAAGGTAGCATGGACTAAGAAAGACTACAAATGAACTAAAACTAATTAAGTGCTCTGATTTAATAACCTGGAATTCTACTTATGAAAAATTGTTTTTTCAAGATCATCATTAGCAATTTAATGCAATTATAGAATATTTTTGTGAATATAAAGTACAATTTTTTTTAAAACATCTCAATGTCACAGAACATAAGACTACTCATATTTTAAATCTGTAAAGCAATGGAAGAGATTTATTCCTCTAAAATTAACCAGCAAATTCAGATACACTTGGAACCCAGAGTTCATGAATCCCAGTCAAATTTAGTATGAAGATCTAGGAACCTGAAAGAATTCTGGATGCTAACCTAAACGTACTGTTTTGTGTTTGGCCAATACCACATTCCTACATTCCTGTTCTACAAATCCACTTCTTAGTTTTTCCTTTTATCTTGCTTATTCCTTAAATCTAATAACAAACAAAAATACTCTTCAGACATTGAGGCTCATTGGTTGGAATTTAGAATTGAAAATGTTACAGATCTCTGGAAATCATTGTTAAATCTGTTAGGGATAAATGATTTTCTAATTATGTAGAAAAATACCCTTATTTTTAAGAGGTATTTATTAACCTACTAAAAGGGGAAATGTCATGCTATCTATAACTTACTTTAATGTACTCCAACAAAATCAAAGTAGTAAAAATAGCAGTAGATGAGCAAACAAGGCAAAATGTTAACAGCTATTAAATTAAGATGTTGGGTGTTCATTATAATTATTCTCTCTTCCATATGTGAAATATTTCATAATATAAAGATTTTTTTAATCTTCAAAAATTTTTAATAAACCCTTCTCCAAAACATTTTTGTAAATGGGGAGAAAAACAATAAACGTAAGAAATGCAGTAAAAAGAAAAGGCATCTGATCTCAGACTCTAGCACAACTGAAAATTATTCGACATGAAAGCTTCTAGAACAGCAAATCCCCAAAAGATGAAGATTGATACTGCGATCCATCTTATTTGCCACTGCATATCCTACTTAATATAGGATAGAAAATGGATTTTTTCCTACATCATCTACTGACTCATAGGCATTTTGTCATCAATTCTAACTTCTAAACCTTTCCTTCTAGTACTTAGACCTCTCCTATCTTCCCCAACTTGTTAAGAATGGTGTATAATGGGGGTGCCTGATTGGCTTAGTCTGTGGAGCATGCGACTCTTGATCTCATGGTTGTGAGTTCGAGCCCCATGCTGTGTGTACAGTTTACTTTAAAATAAAATTTAAAAAAAAAAAGAGAAAAGAATGATGTATATTGGTTACTGTCATGCCTGTTGAGGACAGATTAACACTAATACCAATAAAATTCAAGTAAGTGACACATAGAAAGACTAGACACCTTTCTGTCTACAATTTGACACATACCTAGTATGTTACAAAAGGCTAACCACATAAACTCCAAAAGGATCAGAACTTAAATTTAAGAGTTTCAGATTTCCTTAAGAAAAGAAAACAGTGTAAATTTCTAAGTTACACAAGTGGTCATTTGTGTTAATGGCAACAGTATCAGGAAATGACATTTTTTCATGGTTCAAGACTCCCAATTATCACACCAAGGTAGAAAAGTAGAAAAACTAAGGGCTCACCTGGCGTTGAGGGGGTCGCTGATGAGCCACCCCAAGGTAAGAACCCATGATAGTGGAAGTCTGAAGAGGCTCTGAGGGACACCAATATTCGAGAGCAAGCTCCAAATTAAAAGTGTTCTTTTTATATAGCTCACCAATCTGCAAAGTGTAAGCAAAGACTGGGTGAAAATGCCTGTAACTCAACAATTACTTCTAAATGAAAATTTACAGTTTTATGGAATTCACTTGTATATTTAAGATCTTAAACTGAAACTTTCCATAGTTAGGAAATAAATAATAGAAGGACAGAGAGATGACCATCCATCCCGTGTAATGGCTTACCAAGAGCATTAAGTGCTCCAGATCTCTTCTAAGTGAAATGGGAGGTTCATTACCCATCTGCATACTCATATGAATGATTCGAGCATCTTCATCTGCCCGATTTCTCAACTGTTTCACCTATTAATATAATATGGAAATTTAGTATATAGGTTAATAATAGTGAAATCAGGCTACTGTCTAAAAGTGATTACATAATAGAAAAACTGTTTAAATATCTATTTCACTTTAATGACATGAAGAAATATACCAGGAATTTTGTAATACCACTATCCATAATTTATAATATCTTAAAACAGCAATGCATTTTCCACTACAGAGAAGTTGAGTTATAACTACAGTGTTTCTCAAAAGGAACATTACTGACATTTTGGGCAGGACATTTCTTCACTGGACTAGATAATCCTGAACACTGCAGGACAGTTTAGCATCTCTAGACTACCCACTAGCTACCAATAACTCCATCAAAGATATTGTAACAAGGAAAAGTGGTGCCACTAATTTCCCAAACACTCTCTGAAGGATGTTATTGCACTGGCGAGAACCACTACCTTATAACATCTGTGTGAATTAAATCCCAACTGATAGAAGAAACTACTATCTTTTAAAAACAAAACAAAACAAAAACTAGACAAACCCACAATTAAAGATTTCAATACTTCTCTCTCAATACTTAATAGAGTAAGTATACAAAATCTGATAAGGACATGGAAGACTTAACACTATCAACCAACTTTACCTAATAGGCATTTACAGAATACTCCACAGAACAGCAGCAGAATATACATGCCTTTCATTGTGTGCATAGAATATTTTCCAAGATAGGCCATATTCTGAATCATAAAACAAACCTCAGCCAATTTAACATAAACTGAAATCCTATAAAGTATGTTCTCTGACCACAACAAAAATAAACTAGAAATCAGTTATAGAGAGATACCTGGAAGCCCCCAAATATTTGGAAACTAAACACTTCTAAATAACCCACTGATCAAAGAAGTCTCAAGGAAAATTACACAACATTAAATTGAACAAAAAAGAAAATACAACATATCAAAATTTATGGGGCACAGCTAAAGCAATAATTAGAGATGAATGTGTAATATTAAATATTTCTTATTAGAAAAAAAGGTTTCAAATCAATAATCTAAGCTTCTACCTTAAGAAACTAAAATGAGAAATACAAATGAAGCCCAAAGCAAAAGGAAGAAAAAATGTAGAACAGAAATCAGTAACAGTGAAACAAGTAAAAGAAAATCAATGAGGCCAAAAGCTGGTTCTTTAGAAAGCTCAATAAAATTGAAAAATCTCTAGCCAGGTTAACTAAGAAACAAAAAGAGAAGATGCAAAAAAATAAAATAAGAGAGAGAGAAGATACAAATTATCAAAATTAAGAATGAAAAAGGAAACATCATTACAGGTCCTACACACAAACAGTACAATAAAGTAATATTAGGAATAACTTTATGCCAATCAATCTGAATAAAAATGACAAATTCACTGATACACACAAACCAAAGCTCATTCAAGAAGACATAAGCTAAATATTCCTGTATCTACCAAAGAAATTCCAGTGCCCTTGATTATGTGAATTCACTCTTTACACTATTCAAGCCACTTATGATTCTCTTTCCATAATCAAAGTCCCATCTGGACTACTGATTAGGAAACACTTAAGCCTTAACCTTTCTTCAGCTTCATTTCTACAAAAGTAAAATGAAAGGATTAGCACTCTTCTTCCTATTCCAAAATTCTGTGATGGTTGTATCTATCAAGTCCTTCGAGGTTACTGAGGGTTCAAGTTACCTGTTAAAGTATTCCTTGACTATTCTAGTACTGAGGGAGCTATTCTTAGCCTAAATAAATCTGTAAGTTTACTGTCTATACCTCTCATTTACTTACTGTTACTACCTAATCTCTCAACTAGATTATAAATCCTTTATTGGTAAGAAATGAGTCTCCTACTTTTTGTCTTCTTCACAACTCCTAGTATAGCACCTGGCACATAGGAGAAACTCGACAAACACTAAATTCATTAAATAATGAATAAGCACTTCACTCCTTGATCCTTTGTTGCCACTTGAGGTAGTCTTTCCATTTGCCTTAAGTGTTTCAGGAGGTATGGTAGCAGAACTGTACAACAATATTACAAGTATAGGTCCTCTAGGGTATTTTTTAATACACACACATAAAAAGTGAGTTCACAGGGCTTTACTCCCTCATTTATTTCCTGCCCCCATTTTGATGGCTTTCTTAGAACAAAACTGCACAGAAAGCATAGGCTCTGGAGAAACTGTCTGAAATGACTCTAAGAATCCCTTTTTGGATCAAAGTTATAGATTGAACTCTTTATCAGAAAGTAGGCTTTGCATTTGTTTCTTAAATCCATTAATTACCCATATGCATGCAGAAACCCATTTATACACTATAATTAAGAGTCTACACAATTATCTATACAACTGGAAATTTTCCACTATGCCTCTTCCAAATCATGTATAAATATATCAATAAGACAATCTAAGCATTGATTCCTGGGGTATCATGGCATTAATAATTTTCTAACCATAGTAATTTAACTACTACTGTCTCCTTATAAACTATTCTCAATGTCAAATATTTTGTTCTTTTAGCTTAGTCTCAATTAACAGGTCTTATTTCATTTTCATGAATTACTAATTCAGAAGCTATAACACAACTATTGTCAAATTACAGTCTACAATAAAAGATCTCAGTTTCTAAAACATAAAGTTACTTGATCAGTTTTATTATTTCATAAAATTTTTCTACTACTTTTTACTTATCCTACATTTTTTTTAAAATAAATATTTTACTTATTTATTTGACAGAGAGAGAGACAGCCAGCGAGAGATCGAACACAGGCAGGGGGAGTGGGAGAGAGAAGCAGGCCTCCCAGCAGAGGAGCCTGATGTGGGGCTTGATCCCAGGACTCTGGGATCACGCCCTGAGCCGAAGGCAGATGTTTAACGACTGAGCCACCCAGGTGCCCCTACTTATCCTACATTATTATACCTACCTTCATTGGCATAAGGGCAAGGAAATCTGTGATGAGATTATGGATTCTACGGATATAAAATTCCTCCTGATAGAAGTTTTCTGACACCACTACGGATTCAGTGAGGAAGAGGAAAACATTGTCAGCAATCGCAAGTTCTGCCATTGCTTCATCTGCTTCTGTGAATTCAGCCAGAGCTGGAAATATATTTAGAAAAACAGCACATGAAGGGAAAGTTATTAAACTAGATTATAATATCCCAGAATACTCTGTTGATGTTTCAAAATTCAGGTATCATAACCTTCAAGCATGCGCTATGAACAAAATAAGACTGTATTACTGTAACTGACTCATAAACTCAAAAGAGCTACTGAAAAAGTACATTAGAAAACCACCACAGTAACATCATGAGCAATAGAAAGTTACTTCAGAGATACATGATGTAACACTGATATAGTCAGGGCATTATTATCAAAACATTAACATATAAGAATGATGCTAAGGCTTTAATCTCAATGAAATGAACTAGATTGTTCAGAAAGTCTTTACAGCTAATAAGTGAGACCAAGACCTGAACATGACCACCTAAGTAACTCTTCTAATTTGGTAACGAAGTAGCAAAAATTGAAAAACTAAACCTTAACCTAAAGACAAACTGGTCTACTTACAACTTTAGCTTTTTATTTGAAAAATTTCAAATAGGTTTCTAAAAATAGACCAGTCTAATGAACCACCACAAACCCCATCAGCTAACTTCGATGTTAATACATTTATGGTCAATCATATTTCATCTAGATCTCCACACATTCCCAAATGAGATTAAAGCAAACGCCAGACAATTTAACATTTCATTTGTATTTCCGCATACAATTCAAAGGAATACTTTAAAAACAAAAGAAAAATAAACCATACATACAAATAATATTATACCTCTAAATAGCATTATAACTTAAACAATTCCTCAATATTAAATATCCACACAGGAATCAAATTTACAACTATCCCACAAATGTCATAAATTATTTTAGTTTGGTTTTTGCTTTTTGTCTTTTGTGCAATCTGTCAGCTTGAATCAGGATCCAAATAAGACTTACAGATTATGTTTGAGTGATACATCTGTAGACTTCTCCTGTATCTTTTC
>NC_048218.1:195013966-195023318 GCF_002007445.2 Ailuropoda melanoleuca | reverse complement strand
GGATCGTCCAGTCCCTCCTCCGGGCGGGTGATGCTGACGGAAGCGGCTGGGCAGGGCTGGGGGCGGAGCCGGGGCGGGGCCACAGGCGCGCGGCGCGCGATGCGTGCGGGCTGGTAGGCCGGCTGCGGCGCGACGTGCTTGGCGCCGGCGCCCGGCCCCGCCCCGCGCGGCCCAGGCCCCGCCCCTTCGTCCCTCGCCTGCAGCGGCCGCTCCCGGCGCTGGCGCAGCGATGGCGGAGGCCGTGGAACGCACTGACGAGATGGTCCGGGAGTACCTGCTCTTCCGCGGCTTCACGCACACGCTGCGGCAGCTGGACGCCGAGATCAAGGCGGACAAGGAGAAAGGGTTCCGGGTGAGGGGCCGGCGNGGGCGCGGCGCCGCGCGGCAGAGGCGGCCCGGAGGGAGACCGGAGCGGGCTCCCCCCAGCACTGCCCTCCGGGGCGGGAGCGGCGCTGTCACCGCGCCGGGGGTCCGTCGACATCAGCGCGTCTGGCCCTCGCTTGACACATGAGAAACTGAGGTCCTGAGAGGGGACGTGACTTGCCTGAAGTTGCCCAGCGAGTCAGGAGCATCGCTGAGGCTGGAGCCCGGGTGCCCTGACTCCTGGTCCAGGTCTCCGTCCTCCACTTCAGCCTCTAAGCAGGTGCTGGCCAACTGGCCAGGATGGAGATAAGGCTTTTAGGAACTAAGGTTGGGTAGATAGTTGAGTTTGGGCAACAGAAGTATTCAAAAGTTGGTTTCTGATGGCATTGGGAGCAAAGGGGTCCGCAGCCCCAAATGTTAGCTGGGTTCAGGTATCTTTTGGTGTTTGTTTAAAATGGCTTTGTGAGTGACTTATTGGCAATTTCGCCTCCGCAGTTGAGGAACACCTTGTACATTTTAAAACATTATATTTCCTCTGCTCAGACATGATTTTCTGTTGAGAAGTTCTTGGTATGTATATGTGTGTGATTTGTGTGTTTGCTGAGTCTAATTGGTGTTGACAGGTGAACTGAGAGAGAGGCAGTGAGCTAGCAGCAAGAGCCCTGGGGAAGTTAGGAAACCTGGGTTCTTGTCTTGCCAAAGTTAGTGGTACTTAGTGGCAAAAGCAAATGATTACAGCTCTCCAAGCCGCAGTGTCCTGCTCTGTAAGATGGGGGTGTTGGATTGGTATCTAAAACCTTTTCCAGACTGTGTCCTCTGGTGTGATTTCTCACATGGAGGTGACTTCTTTGGCTGACACTCTGAGCAGCTGCCAGGGCTTTAGTGGAGTTTCCATGGCTTGAAGGAGTCAGTGAGTGCATCTCTCCATGAGTCTAGGACTCCTGGAATGGTGGAGCTGGGAGGAGGATGATAGAGGTTGTCTCTCTGTTTTTGGTTTTTTGAACTCTTAGCTACTGAGACCAGAGAATCGAAGTAACATTGTCAAGTTGGTTGAGTAAGCCACACACTGATCCAACCAGGACCTAGACTCAGGTCTCCTGCTTTGTGCTTTTACGCTTGAAATTTCCATGCTTGCTAGAGGGTCAAACAGCATATCTAACATCAGAAAATAACTCAAAAGCTATTACATTACTATGTTTCGAACGTTTTATAGATTGCTAATTTAAAAAACCTCTAACATTCAGAAGCCACAGCAAGAGGAAAAAGCTGCATTAACTCTGTAAAGTGATGGGAAAATTCTCTCTTGTCCTTCACCACCTTCTCCATCCCATCTTTCTCCACCAGGTGGACAAGATTGTGGACCAGCTGCAGCAGTTAATGCAGGTGTATGACTTGGCTGCCCTTCGGGATTATTGGAGCTACCTGGAACGGCGGCTCTTCAGCCGCTTGGAGGATATATATAGACCCACCATCAACAAGCTGAAAACCAGCCTGTTCCGCTTTTATCTCGTCTACACCATCCAGGTGCTTTTTCCTTCAGGGATTCCTTGGAGAGAGTTCTTTGACCCCGAAATAGATTTTCGTTTAATTTCTAGGGAGGACTCTGTGTTCCTCTGGGAGAGGGTGGAACAGTCACAGGGCAAATTATTTTTGACTGTTTTCCTCCTTTTTTTCCCTTCTCATCTGTAGATCAGCTGACTTGTCTTCCTCATTCCTATTTCCTCTCTTGTTTTAAGCACTTAAGCCTGGGTGGTGTTTCAAAGAATATAAGTTGCTGGATTAAAGTTTGAATAATAAAGATTATAGCTGACCTGGGGGAATAAGTCACTTAGGTTATTTGAAAATTGACTAGGAATTAATTTTTAGGAGGCATATATCTTCAGTTTAAACCAGCTTCTTGGAAATTACAAGGAACTTGAGAAAGGAGTGATGTCCTTTATGGCATTTGTAGATTATATTTGTCCACTTACCTAGCAGGCTCATAACCAGAGGCTCTCTTTTGTGCAGTAATGACGAATCTTACTTTTGGTTTTCTCTCTCTTCCCCCTTCTTGATACCTTCTCTTTGTCTTGGCAGACAAACAGAAATGACAAAGCTCAAGAGTTCTTTGCAAAGCAGGCCACGGAGCTCCAGAACCAGGCTGAGTGGAAGGATTGGTTTGTCCTGCCCTTCCTGCCATCCCCAGACACCAACCCCACCTTTGCTACCTACTTCTCTCGACAGTGGGCTGATACCTTCATTGTGTCCCTGCACAACTTCCTGAGCGTCCTGTTTCAGTGCATGCATATCCTCTCAGCTGCCTGGGGCTGTGGGCTTAGTCTGAGGCTTCCAGACAACGTGGTCAGTGGCCGCTGCTCTTGATGCAGTTGTTTCTTCTACAAAATGCCCAAGCATCGTTGTCATGTGTTATGCGAGGGGGCTGTGGACAGATTGTGGTTATTTTTGTCAGCAGGCCAGGAAATCATAAATCTTCGTTGTGACGCTGCTGAAGTAATAGATGACATGCATGAGTGGGGTTGGTAGTAGCAGTGGGGTACAAGCACCTGGCGCTGCCAGGAGCCCTCAGATAGGGTTGAGCAGGGTCAGGGATTGGTAGGCAGCTGCTGTTCGGTGCAACTGGTGAGCCTTGAGAATACCCTGTCTATGCATGCCCTATGCCCCTAAGGGTATTACTTGCCTTTATCGAGATTAGGTAGCAGGTCAGAATACTTCCTAGGCTAGAACTTCCTTCCTGTGTTCGTGTTTGGGTCACTCTCTGACAGTGACCTCAGTGTTCCTCAACTTGCCAGCAAACAGAGCAGCTTTCAGAATATGCATATGGAATTTTAAGAGAGGGAGAGTGTAAATAATTTGTAGCCCACAATGTTTACCATTTTGTCATGGAAAGCCTTCATTTTTGGGGCCCAGGACATTCCCCAATGCTCATGCTCTTTAGGCTGAAATTCTAGAGGAGGAGAAGGGAACCTGGTTTGAAGGAACTGCCTGGTGAGTCATTGAGAAATTGGGTGTTGTAGGGGCCTACCCAAAGGTGGCCATTTTGGCCTCTGGGGGGGACATCTGGTAGAGGTAGGAAGGGTGCCCCTTCCTTTTGTGCTGTGGGTCTGAGTGTGAATTCCACTCTTACCAGGTATAAAAGCCCCTCCTCCTCCCTGTCCCCTACTGCTTTTTATCCTGAGGGCTTTCAGGCTAAACTAGCAGGGGGCTCAGCCCAGTGGTGGTTATGACATGACCATATGGGCCCTCTAGGGAAATTGGAAATGTCAGTGAAGGTCTTTTCAGTGCAAGACAGTGCCCTGCAAACTAGGTCACACACATTTGAGCCACAGTTCACTTCCCCAGGACTGAAGCCCTTATCCTGCTTTGTGTTCCTCTTGACTGAAGCTGTTTAAGGTGGTGGGAAAGGCTGACACCCTGACCTAGAACGTGGCTATTCATAGCCTGGCATGGGACTGTCCAGTCTGCAGAAAGCTCTCTCCTCAGTCTACACCTTTGCTAGGAAGAGGTTCAGTCGGGAGAGGCGAGCCAAGTGGCTGAGCCTTCTGCCCAGATGGTAGACCAGCTGGCCCCTGGTATTCCTTCTCAGTGTCTGCACTGACCTTGCTACGGCTTGCACTGGCTGCAAAGGCCGCTGAATGTCAGCTCTTTACTGCTGGTGTTTGGGAGAAAACGCTCAGGTTTAGATTTACGTCCTTTCTGTAGGCTGACCATCCAGATTGGCAAGAGTGTCTGTGAGTCTCTGGAGAAAGGCCAGACCTGGCATCAAGGGAGAGACTCCTCCATTCAGCTGTGGAGAGCCTGCAGGATGAAGTCTGTCCTCTTCTCCCTGTGACTCGTGTTCAAGGGTTTTGCTGCTGTGTTGAGAGTTTGGCAGACTTTTTCTTTAACTTTGTGCACCAGTTCCCGTGATCCTGAACTTTGATGCAGAATGCCAGAGGACCAACCAGGTCCAAGAAGAAAATGAAGTTCTTCGCCAGAAGGTTTGTTCTGAACATGCTTGCCTCTTGGGAAGAGCTTCTGCTTTTCGTGTGTGAAATTAGGTAGTGGTGGTGGAGGGCTGATTAAAAATAGGAAAGCACTAATCTCAGGTGCAAATGAGTCACCAGAGAGTCAGTATTGGAGATTTGGGGGCTGTAATGGTCTCTGGAAACCAGAGGTCATGTTCATATTTTAAGTCCTACGTGTAGCACGAGCAACATAGCAGTGGCAATGAACTTCGAGAGGAGGAAGACTATCTGCTTTCCTATGTCTCTTTCGTACCCCCAGTTCTGTATATCCACATCTGTGTTGTTTACAACCCACATATAATTTCATTGTTCCCCTCAGCTCCATGAGCCCCTAGTTGGGTTAAACGATGCAGCTGGGGGACCTGCATTTGCCTTTACATTTTGTCTGAGGAGCACTTCTCTGTTGTTGAAATTAAGGCAACTGTAGACCACATTTTCAAAAAAAGGAAGATTATAAGCTGTTTGCATTTTGGGTGGATGTATATATATTAATTTTTTTCAGGCATAATTTCAAAAAATGCTGAACTTTGTTTAAAAAAAATTTTCCATGAGAGTTCCAGAACCTGATTTTGTAGATTTTCCAAAGAGCAAAGCAGGACTGGGTGGAGCTGTTTTTCTCAATGGATTCAGGAAGAAGCAAGTCAAATGATGAAAAGAAAAAAAAGTGGGCTTTGTGTGTCTGACAGTTGTTGGTTTCTCACCTCGCTGTAGTCAAGGAGCAGCTGCCACTGGCCTGTTTTCCCACTGCACGGTGCGCAGAGGGTGAGGCCAGCACCCTGAGGCTCAGGCCCAGGGGCCTCTGGAGCCAGCGAGGTGTGGTGTTGGACATGATGCGTCTCCTGTGCCTTAGCGGGGGCAAGATGAGGTGAGATCACCACGTAACTCGCCCCGACCCCGTACAGCTTTTCGCCTTGCAAGCCGAAATCCACCGCCTGAAGAAAGAGGAGCTGCAGCCAGAGGAGGAAGAGGCCTTGGTCCAGCACAAATTGCCTCCTTATGTTTCCAACATGGACCGCCTCGGGGACTCGGAACTGTGAGTGTGTGCCCGCTTCGGGGGGGTGGGGGTGGGGGAGGGCGGTCCCCTCCTCTCATCTGTCCCCTATTGCCACACCCCGACCCCCTGTTTCTGGTGACATGGCATTGCCAGAGAGCCTCCTTGGCCCTCACTGCTCCCGCCTGAGCTTTCTGAGTAAAGTCCCCTGGCTTTTAAGGCCCTCTCGCCTCTGACCCTGCCCCGAGGGAGGGGGCGTGCACATCCAGATGTGCACATCTGCGTAAATAAACACAGACGCTGTCGTAAAGCCTCGGGAAGTGTGTGTGTGTGTGTGTGTGTGTGTGTGTGTGTGTGTGTGTGTAAGTAAGTAAGTAAAGGAGCGCCTTGAGGATGACAAGGTCAGCGCCTGGCAGGTTGGCTGCAGTCTGTGGTGAAGTGTGCTCTTGCCCGACGGTTTGAAGACATAGGCAAGTGGGGGGCGAGGCAACCTTAAAATACAGCCTGTGAAAACAGAGGCCCCAGCCAATGAGAGTAATGGTAGCAGTTGAAGAAACCGAGGCACAGAGTGGTCACACAGCTAATGACTGGTGAGTCAGGATGCAAGGCCAGGCAGGCAGATTCGAAACCTACACGTGGCCAAGTGCTGTACCGGGTGAAACCCTTGAGTCTGAGCTGGCCCGGTGGGGTGGAAATCAAGGCGGGCCAAAAACACCACTTGAGAATTTGTACTTAAGCTTAAGTAAAAACAACCAGGTGCAGTTAATTTTATGGCGTATTTTATTTAGTCCAGTATAGCCACGGTATCATTTCAGCATGGGATGAATAGAAACAAAGGATTCAGGAGGTATTTTGCACCATTTTCATGCTAAGACTTGAATTCTGGTGTGTATTCTGCACCTCCAGCCCATCTCGCAGGGGCTCAGCGGCACACATGGCCAGTGGCTGTTGGACAGCACAGCTCTGAGCTGCGCCATGGCCCTCAGAGCGCCACAGGCGTCACCACTGTGTCAGAGAGGCTGCCAGCTCCCTTGGGTACAGGAAAGAGTACCAAGGATAATGCTGCCTTAAAGCCGGGCCGTGAACCTGGTGCCATCCGTAGCCCAGCAGGTGCTTTGGGTTCCCTCGGGTCCCCATCCAGCCCTGTAACCTTGTGTGTCTGCTTGTCCAGAGCCATGGTGTGCAGCCAAAGGAACACTTCCCTGTCCCAGTCGCCTCGAGTGGGTTTCCTGTCCTCGCTGCTGCCTCAGAGTAAGAAGAGCCCCTCAAGGTTGTCGCCTGCCCAGGCTCCCTCTCAGGCTCAGAGCTTGGCCAAGAAGGAGCCGTTCAGCGGTCAGGTGAGCGCAAGGCCTGCCTTTCTGACTCCTGCCAAGTGGCCCCTGACATCTGACTGTACTTTCAGACCTTATTTCTTCTCTCCTTAGGACTGATTTCTCTGTTCTGCTGGTGAGAGTCTAACTTCATATCTCACTCCCTTTCTTCCTTCCTCCCTGCCTTTCCCTCACACGTATGTGACGGGGCTGCGGGGTGAGGGCATAGATAAGAGCAGAGTGGAGGCACTGAGGCAGTGAGGAGGAAATACAGTTTGCACAGCCTCCGCTCCCCCCCTTCCCCTCTTCTGGCCGCCGCTGAAGGCGTTCTGGGCACAGTGAGACAGGAGGCAGGTGGGTGCTGCCGACTGAGGGTCAAGCCAGGTCTCAGACCCACATCTAACCCGGAGGGACCTCTCCCCCAGCCCCCTGCCATCGATGCCACCTGCATTCCCGCGCCCAGCCTAAAAGCCTGTGACAGTCTGCAGGGGAGCAGCTGCCTGACAGTGAGACGTGTGCTTTGAATCTCTTCCCTTTTCCTCATAAATTCCTCTGAACTCATGAGAACTTGTGACTGGGATGTGGTGGCTTGAGGGTGAATTCAAGCAATTCTGGGATTTTGATTTTTGGCGATAGAAAGCAGTATGTAGAGAAGGAGTAAATGAGAGTTACTGCTGAATCTGTGCATTGCGTTTACAAATTGGGATTTAACTGATTCCGCCAAGGCCTTTGGCCATTTTTCACTTTTAGAGACGCTTACAAGAGAATTTCTTTTATGCCAGTTCAGGTCCAAACAGCCATGGGTCCCACTGGGGAGTTTTCCTGCCAGAGATGGTCAGAATTCATTGCTTTCAGCAGTGCCTTCCAGAGGGAAAGTTCAACAGACCCATGGTCACGCTTCACTACTTGGACAGGGATCCTTTCTCTTTTAGTGTATGTTTACCCGTTACAGAAAAAGTCAGTCGTCTTAATCGCTGCCTTCCTCTCCTACCTCCAGCCTTGGCTCAAGAACAGTTGCAAGTGATGCAGCAGTTTGGGGCTGCCCCCTGCAGCCGGGAAGTGGGGGTCTGCCCCACGGCTGGCGCGGCTGTTTCGCTGTCGAAGTGCAGATGCCGAGCAGGACACTGGAGAGGAAAGAGTGCAGGCTTTGGAGTCGGGCAATGTACTTTCAGCCCCGGCTCCTTATGGAGCATCCTTGCTCAGCTTGCTTAATTAAAGTCACCACAACTGGCTTGGGCTGGTCTGAATACGTTCATTGCCTAGGGGGAGAATTCATTGAACTGGCCAACTGCACCCCAAGTATGTTGTAGCAGTGCTGGTTGTCCTCGTGAAGGCACTGGCCTACTGGGGTCCCCGACTTAGCTCTGAGACCTGAGGTGCCAGCCATGCAAAATGACTCTCACCTGGCATTCATGAGGCCTGCGGCTGTCTCAGAGCCATCCCGGTGATGCCCACGGCTGGTTTTTCTGAATTCCAGTTCTGTGGAATGTGGCCGAGTAAGTTTTCACGTTTGCTCTGCCGATCTCTGTCACAGTTCAGTATTTTCTAAGTGTAATGGATGATGGATGGGGTGCTAGGTCTCTTGAAAAATGCATGAAATTGTGAAATTCAATTTCGCTGACTTAAAATGAAGGAAAACACGAGGATGGGTTCTTTGGGGTTAAGCCTGTGGCTTTGTTCTTTATGTGTTCAGGAACTAAGTGTCACATGATGAGATGGGAATGGGATTGGAAATTGTTTGTGCAGTTCGTGTTCAAGGGATAAGGGTAAGAATGTAGTTCACAGCAAGCAACCCTCGCCTCTAAAATACATTCAAACAGAACTTGGGTCACTGTGTGGTATGTTAACAGAGTGAAGGTAGCTCTCTTTCCATTCCATGAATGGGGGCGATAGATGTCTACTATCTGAAAAATCGAGTGGTGGGTCACTTGTAGTTTTATTAATTTGTTAATTAGACTCTGCATTGATGTTTCAATTCTGAAAATAGTATATTTGAGGTTCAAGAAAATCAGAATTTTGGAGTTGGAGGAAGCTTAAAGATCATTTGGCCCCCCTCCTTTTTTGTAGAGGAGGACATCCTCTGATTGATTGCTTCCTGCATTGCAGAGCTCACAACTTGTCAATGTGGGGATGTTTTCCTGTTAGAAAGCTGTTTGCAGAAACCTCTATAATTTTTATTTGCTGATCTTAGCTTTACCCTTCGAGCTACACAGAATGAGGCTCTTTGTTAGGACACTTACTATCTTTCCATGCTGAGCACTCTGTTCATTCTTCCCTCTCCCCTCCACTGTTTTCCCATATGGCATGATTTCTGTAGCCCTCACCATCCTGTTCCCCCTCTTCTGGGGCACATTCTAATGTTTTAATTCTTCTGTTACAATTAATATGCCAAATTTGAGTGTACAATTCAAGATGCTCTCTTACCAGTACCAAATGCAGTTAGTTGTATGATCACTTCTTGTGATTTGAATGATACATTGCTTTTAAGTTATAGAAAATGACATTGGCTTTTCAATGAGCCATGTTGCTTTGTTAGTGCCTATGAAGCAGTGTCTTTTTTTCACTTCTGACACAACAGAGCTCTCTTTCTCTATTATTAATTAAGATGCAAGAGAAAAACATAAGCTGTGTTTTTACATTAGCAATAAATAAAATAATTGGGCTTTTCTGTTTTAAATATTATT
>NC_048218.1:194977708-195005722 GCF_002007445.2 Ailuropoda melanoleuca | reverse complement strand
TCTAAAATACATTCAAACAGAACTTGGGTCACTGTGTGGTATGTTAACAGAGTGAAGGTAGCTCTCTTTCCATTCCATGAATGGGGGCGATAGATGTCTACTATCTGAAAAATCGAGTGGTGGGTCACTTGTAGTTTTATTAATTTGTTAATTAGACTCTGCATTGATGTTTCAATTCTGAAAATAGTATATTTGAGGTTCAAGAAAATCAGAATTTTGGAGTTGGAGGAAGCTTAAAGATCATTTGGCCCCCCTCCTTTTTTGTAGAGGAGGACATCCTCTGATTGATTGCCTCCTGCATTGCAGAGCTCACAACTTGTCAATGTGGGGATGTTTTCCTGTTAGAAAGCTGTTTGCAGAAACCTCTATAATTTTTATTTGCTGATCTTAGCTTTACCCTTCGAGCTACACAGAATGAGGCTCTTTGTTAGGACACTTACTATCTTTCCATGCTGAGCACTCTGTTCATTCTTCCCTCTCCCCTCCACTGTTTTCCCATATGGCATGATTTCTGTAGCCCTCACCATCCTGTTCCCCCTCTTCTGGGGCACATTCTAATGTTTTAATTCTTCTGTTACAATTAAAATGCCAAATTTTAATGGCATTTTTTCAANTGCATTGCAGAGCTCACAACTTGTCAATGTGGGGATGTTTTCCTGTTAGAAAGCTGTTTGCAGAAACCTCTATAATTTTTATTTGCTGATCTTAGCTTTACCCTTCGAGCTACACAGAATGAGGCTCTTTGTTAGGACACTTACTATCTTTCCATGCTGAGCACTCTGTTCATTCTTCCCTCTCCCCTCCACTGTTTTCCCATATGGCATGATTTCTGTAGCCCTCACCATCCTGTTCCCCCTCTTCTGGGGCACATTCTAATGTTTTAATTCT
Source organism: Ailuropoda melanoleuca (assembly GCF_002007445.2). Lineage (NCBI taxonomy): Eukaryota > Metazoa > Chordata > Mammalia > Carnivora > Ursidae > Ailuropoda > Ailuropoda melanoleuca. The sequence continues at coordinate 195,004,834 of NC_048218.1, read as the reverse complement.
TCTGTTACAATTAAAATGCCAAATTTTAATGGCATTTTTTCAAATGCCAAATTTGAGTGTACAATTCAAGATGCTCTCTTACCAGTACCAAATGCAGTTAGTTGTATGATCACTTCTTGTGATTTGAATGATACATTGCTTTTAAGTTATAGAAAATGACATTGGCTTTTCAATGAGCCATGTTGCTTTGTTAGTGCCTATGAAGCAGTGTCTTTTTTTCACTTCTGACACAACAGAGCTCTCTTTCTCTATTATTAATGAAGATGCAAGAGAAAAACATAAGCTGTGTTTTTACATTAGCAATAAATAAAATAATTGGGCTTTTCTGTTTTAAATATTATTTATTATATTTATTTTAGTATTTATTTAATATTTATTTAAATATTACTTATATATAACATTGTACATTTCAACCACATCAGCATTTTGCTGATGGGTCGTTGTAACTGTTGGTCATTACTCCTGAAACATTCATGACATTATACATGGCGTGATATATAGTGATGCACTCTGGCTTTTATAGGAATCTGGAGGCAAAATTTAAGAAACAAGGGGAAGGAACTCTAAAACCACAGCTCCCAAGCTCCTCTGGGATCTCTTTATGGTAGTTCCCGACGGCGCCTGCCCTTGCACTCCATCCTTCCCTCCAGCCTTATGATGCCACTCCTTCCACTCCCACTCAGGAAGCTATGGGACTGCCGGTTATTATAGGGATAACCTTTAATTGGCTATAATGTAAAGAAAGCAAACTTCTGTGTTCGTAACTCTTATTAGTATCAAATTACTTCATAGCTACTGAGACATCAGCGGTAAGAACAGCTGCCCTTGGGGTTGTATCCATGGATTTTAACAGGACGGAGGAAAAGGGAGCCCTCTTCCACGTCTTTTGTTCTATAATTTTATGGGTGATGAGGGCCTGTCTTCTGAGTAGCTTTGTTTTACTTCAGGCGAGACCAGATTACTGGAACTTGTTTCCTGCCCCATCTGGATGACTGCCTGGTAAACTCTATTCAGGCCGTCGAAAATTAATTTCTCTCTCTCTCCAGAGAGAAATGCAAAGGTGAAATGATAAAACACAGGTGAAAGTATTTGTTCTGAACTGTAGGAGACAGGTAGATTATGATAGAATATGACAATGTCATTTGGACCATGTGGAATGTTATGTGAATCTGGTAGTTCAGACTTTAATGAGGTTTGCTTTCAAACCTGTGAATTACCAGTATTACACAGTAAACATTTATTTAAGTTATGTACAGTTGTAGCTAGACACAAGTTTACCTTAACCTACATATTAAAGTGTTCCATGGAGAGCTGCATTCATCAGCTTTTAGCAAGTTACCGGTTTTTGTTGTTCACCCTTCTTGAGTAAATAATGAGATGCAGCTGAAGGAGAGGCTCTCCCTAAGTCAGATCTGATAGCATCACGTGTAGGTCCATGGCTCTCTTGGCATAAACTCCCCTATCATTATAAAGGCAGTTTTTCAGCTCATTGTGATGCCCTTCATTAACGGCTGTTTGAATTTTCATTTTGGAGGATGGTCCAGCCCTTACCTGAGGACCTACTGGACGACTTCTTTGCCATCTTGACTTGGAAGGAAGCACTGCCTTTGTTCTGCTTCATGTTGTATTTTCTGTCCTGGCTGGGGAAGTGCTGTAAGTGACTTTTATGTCAGCTAGAGGAATTTAAAGTGCATCCCACGCCTCTCTCTTCCGTCAGTATGGGCTCATTGAATGCTCTTAAGACTTAGCACCAAAAAAGGGAAAAGCCAGCATTTCTCAGGTGTAGCAGGAGAGCAGGGGAAGAAGAGTGCCACGGAGTACCTGGCTGCCCTCTGTGGCATTTCCCACCCTCGGGCCCCAGGATGGATCCCTTGTGGTCCACGTACTTCCAGGGCATGAATGCAGTATTGTATGCATCCTTTTCTCTTTTCTTCTCCAACGTCCAGCGTAAAGCTTTCTTGGTCTGGCTGATAAATCTGTCACAACTACATAATAGTTGGTCCAGACTTTCTGAGACTTCCTCATTTGCCTGGATCCCATTATTTTGGAAAATAACTGTCAACCCAGGAAAGTGATTTTCCTTCTCCTCCCCACTGTGTACATAGCTGGCTCTGGAGTTGCCATAGCTACGTTTAATCAGAAAACGTGGCCTCTACTGCTGTTTTTGTTTGTTTGTTTGTTTGTTTGCTTGTTTTTTGTCTTTTCTTTAGAATGTGAGAGCTTTTAGAGACACGTTTTGGAATTCTTCTTTTATTTATTTTTTTGAGTCTTCTTTTTCTCTTGGTAAAGGTTTGTCTATTTTATCTTTTAAAAAACTGGCTGTTAATTTTATTGATCATTCATGTTGTCTTTTTAGTCTTTGTTTCATTAATTTTCATTCTGATCTTCATTATTTCCTTTTTTCTAGCTTTGGGCTTCTTTTGTTTTTCTAGTTCTTTGAGGAAGTTGCTCATTGGCGATCTTTCTTGTTTCTTGGTGCAGGCATTTATTGCTATGAATTTCCCTCTTAGAACTGTGCCTGCCACATCTTACAAGTTTTGGTGTGCTGTGTTTCCATTTTCATTTGTCTAGAGATATTTTTTGGGTTTCTGTTCTGATTTCTGCTTTGATCCCTTTGTTGTTCAGGAACATGTTGTTTAATCTCCACCTACTTGTAAATTTTTAAATTTTCTTCTGATTGATTGATTTGTAGTTTGATACAATTATGATGCCTGGATATGATTTCAGTCTTCTCAAATTTATTAAGCCTTGTTTTGTGGCCTAATGTGATCTATCCTGGAAATGTTCCATGCACTTGAGAAGAATGTATGTTCTGCTGCTTTTGGATGGAATGTTTTGAATCTGCCTTTTAGGTCCATCTAGTCTAAAATTTAGTTCAAGTGCAGTGTTTCCTTATTGATTTTCTATCTGGATGGTCTATCGTTGAAAGTGGATATTGGAGTCCCTATTACTTCATTGCTGCCTGTTTCTCCTTGGTATTTGCTGGATGTATTTAGGTGCTCCTGTGTCAGGTGCATAAATACTTACAAGTGTCATATCCTCTAACTGGATGGACCCCTTCATCATTACATAATGACCTTCTTTGTTTCTTATCATAGTCTTAGCTTAAACTCTGTTTCACTGATACAAGTGTAGCTACCCCTGTGGAAGTCTTCAGTCTGATTTGCCCTCTTGATTAGAGATATGGGAAGGAATCAGTGGATTTGTATAATGAGGGCCCTCACCCTTGATCATGTCCCAGGGAGTGAGCACAGCCCACCTGGGGACCATGTGAGGTATGCCATAGTTTCAAGACCTCTTCGTATATCTTGACCACCTCTTACTTCTAGATTGGTAAGAGAAGTCTTCTTGTACTTTCTAAAACTGTGGAACCTCTTCAGTATTCCACAAACCATGGGTTACTTCTCAGAAATGGCCAGGAGTACTGTGAGAAGGGCCTTGTCGTTGTTCTGTTGTTTAGCTCTGGGAACATGACATTTCTTCTTATCTTTTCTATTCACTGTCACTTTCTTCTCTGTGCTCTTTTCATGCAATTGCTTTCATCAGGTTTCTCAGAGCATGGGGTTTGCTGTCGTATTTGGTTGGGAATTCCACCTCTGTCCAGTTCTCCCTGTGTGAGCAGTCACTTAATCTAAGCCTTACTTCCTCCTGTTAAAATAATGTCCTCATCTTTATTTTAAGGGAACATTTGTAAAGTCCTTAGCATGGTGCCTTGTATATGGTCAGCATTCAGTGAGTAATCTATTTTGGTGCTATTGTTGTTGTTGTGGGCTTTCTTCTTAGGTTATTTCTTTTATCTTGACTAAGAACCCTACTTCTCCCAAAATAAGCCAGAATGTGGAGAATCAAATCCTTTCCCTAGAAGAAACCTCTGTTACAAGCATAAGTGGATACCTGTGAGATCACCTCAGTCAGAAAAACAGAAATAACCAACACTGTGAAGGTCAACTACAGTTAGGCTCCACATGAACTCATAGCCCTTTAAAATTTCCTTTTTAACTCTTCCCGTGGCTCCGGGGTCCCAAGGAATCTGTATTAATTGTTTTAAATTGTTTAGTATTAACATAAAGAATAGGAAGTAGAAGGAAGTAGAAAGCAACAAGCGGACTTTGGTTGAGTTTATTCTCTTGACTTACATCTTGTGTGCAAATGACTTGCCAAGAGGTTGGTCTCAAACCTGAGTGGCTGTTTGCATCCAGATCGCTTTGCTGAGAGTGTAAAATAAGGTGGAGGGAGGGGAGCAGTTTTGACCATCACAGTTTGTGGGAATAAGGTTGGAAACAACCCAGCCAGGTAATCGGGAAAGGATGAGGTGACATTTCCTTTTGAAAAGGCTCTAGGGGCACCTAGGTGGCTCAGTTGGTTGAGCGTCTGACTCTTGATTTCGGCTTAGGTCATGATCTCAGAGTCATGGGATCAAGCCCCGAGTCAGGCTCTGTGCTCAGCAGGGAGTCTGCTTGGGATTCTGCTCCCTCCCCCCATCTGCCCCTCCCTCTGTGCTTGCTCTCTTTCATAAATACATCTTTTAAAAAAATTAAAAATACATAAAAAGGCTCTAGATTAAGAATCTTCTCTCCATGGAAGTGGGTGGGTACTATTGAATTCATTTGCTCTAACCTTGGTCAACTTTATCACTCCTGTCATGAAAAGGGGCCAGAAGATGCCAGTTTCTTTCCTGCCCAGTGTATCTTGCTCAAAGGTCCTTGAGTTTCCAACAATTTCTGTTAACAATTTCTGGTTTCCTAGTAATCATTTTCAAATACCTCAGTATTTGTTAACATCAGCTGGCTTAGTTGTACACTTGGCCCAAAACAAGAGAGTACGGTATTGTGTTCCTTTTTACCTCCAGAGAGGTGATTGTATGTTGCATAATTATTGTTTTTTTTTTTTTTTTGTATTGCCCAAACATATAGTGCTGGCAGATGTTTCTAACACCTAGCACAGGGCCTGATCCCTCTCATAGTCATCGCTTAGTAAGCACGGATCTCCCCCCCCTTCTCTAGAGTTCATTGTTCTGGTTAGATGAAGGAGATGTATGTGTCTGTCTGTCTGCCAGTGAAGGATATGGCAGGCTGAGGAGTGCTGGTGACCTACCTCTTATAACAGGGGAGCAGAGAACCTAAAGGAGGGAGTGCAGACTGCTTGTGTCCCACTCTTGACTTTGCCCCTAGGCTGAGATGGCTCAGCACAATCTGGGGAGGAACCTTACCCAGGAGCTGTGGGGTAGAGAAGCTGCTTCCCTCCTGGCTAAGGCGTGATGGCCTGGGCTCAGGCAGGAAGCGACACTTCACAGCCCAGTGTCTCACTCTCTAGACCGCTAAGGGGAAGGACGCAGCATGCGGGCCCAAAGACGGGAAGAGCCTCTTCAGCGGGCTGGCGGCTGGGGAGTCCACCTGGTCGCAGCACCGGCAGCGGCGCCTGCAGGATCACGGCAAAGAGAGGAAGGAGCTCTTGTCTACGATGTTGCAGGTATGGCTTGGTCTGGGCATCACACGAGTGCCTGTGGGCACATCTGCGTGGCTGCTGTTGGGGGCCACGGAAGGAGGTGGGGTGGCGCAGAGCCTGCCCTTACCTCTCCTGATTTCTGCCTAATACTATATTAGTGGGTCACACGTTCTCTGAGGCTTGGCCCGAGAGACCTGCTTCCCTTGCCATGGCCATGGAGGGCGGCAGTGTCCCCTGGCCTGGGTTATGTCTGGGGGAATAGGTAATCGTCATGGTGGTCAACACTGAGCGCACCAGGAGGCAGAGAAGGGCCATTGGCAGAGCAGGAACCTGCCTCTCCTGGGACAAGCCGGGTGCTGCCCTTGGCGTCCAGAGATCTTCTAGAGCCTGTGCCCGCTGAGAGCCTCCCCCAGCATGCTGCGGCCTGGCATCCTAGCTGTCCTGCAGCGGGTCCCCAGATGTGAAGGGCTGGACCCCATGCAGGCCCCACACAGCTGACTTGTCCCCACTTGGCTTGTCACAGAGTGCAGAGAAGAAGACTGAGGCTGGTGGCCCAGAGGCCGAGCCCTGCTCAGAGCTGCACGTGGAGGCGCTGGAGACGCTGACGCGGGCTTCCGCAGCAGGTGCCGAGGGTGGAGGGGTCCGCCCTGAGCAGCCGTTCATTGTGCTGGGGCAGGAGGAGTACGGAGAGCACCACTCCTCCATCATGCACTGCAGGTGGGCCGGGGTCTGGGGGTCGGGGGGAGACCCCAGCAGGGAGGGTGCTGACTGGTGTGGAGGGGCTGGCTCCTGGGGAAGCCTGGCTTGTCAGGCTGTGTGTGTGAAGGTGTGGCAGACAGGAGGTCCACTTGGTGGGATGGTCCCTGATGGACCACGGTCATCCCTCCAGTGTCAGAGGAGGATTGGACAGCTGCTCTTGGCCTGGGTAGCCTCTCTGTCCTTTCTCACTGTGGGACGCTGAGTTTCAGAAACAAGTTACCTTTTATTTGAACTCCCTGAGACTTAATGTTAATTTGCTTTATGTTGCTTTACGTGTCGGTAAATCTTTACCATGCACGAGTTTTTAGTCACGCATGGTAAAAGCATGACCTCTGTGAGAAGGCCTCATGGGCTGTGGCTTGCAGAGAGTGGGGGGCTCCCTGCCCGTGGCACTGCTGGCTCCGGAGCCGTGCTGCAGGAGGCGCGGCCGCCCAGGAATGGGGCTGTGTGCACCTTGCCTGCGGCTCGGCCCAGAATAGGTCCTTCGTAAGTAGTTCTTGGACAGGTGACTGAATGAAGACTTCTAGAAATAGTCCACGCCCATCCTTGGAGCGTAGGCAGTTTGGGAAACAGTTGAGAAGTCAGCAAAGCAATGCTCTGGGCGCTAGCCGACGAGGATGGTGGGCTCAGGCAGGGGTGGTAACAGCTTCCTCCTCTCTTCCATCCTAGAGTGGACTGCTCGGGGAGGAGGGTCGCCAGCTTAGATGTAGACGGGGTCATCAAAGTGTGGTCCTTCAACCCCATCATGCAGACCAAAGCGTCCTCCATCTCCAAGTCGCCGCTGCTGTCTCTAGAGTGGGCCACCAAGCGGGACAGGCTGGTGAGTCACGCCCGCCTTGTTGCCGTCTAAGGAGCTCCCGAGGCCGTCCCCCCCGTGTCTGGCACCACAGGCTGAGCTGAGGCAGCTGAACCCAGCCCCTCCCTTCTCTCTTCCTGAGGACTGGGGGACACACATCCAGGCTGTCCCGGTAGGCTTGTGTTTGGGGGCCAGCAGTGAAGTTATTAGATTCACAGGAGTTGAAATCAGATGGTAGTGGGACCTGGAAACCACTCCTGTCTGGTGGGGGAGTGCTGCTTCCTCTCTGCCTGGGGAGACACTGGCTTGCCTCCCGTTCTCCCTCGTCAGCCTCCCGTTCTCCCTCGTCATCTCCCGTCGTCTGTCCAGTTTGTGACAACCTACCACAGACGTTCTCAGCTGCCCCTCCTCCTGTTGAGACCCCTCCCTGGGGCATGCTCCCAGGGAAGCAGTTTAGGCTGGTGGGGTTGGTGTCCTGTTTGGGGTCTCCACAGGTCTACTACAGTGCTATTAGTACAGTGCTCTTTTTCCTTCTAGACTTCACTATAGGAGAGAGGCTTTGTAGTTAAGGGGGTAAAGTTGATTTATAGTGTTTCCTTTCATTGTATTCCGTTTCGAGGAGATCATACAAGGCAGCCCAAGGGGCAAACCTCATCGGTTGTTGTTTTTTTTTTTTAATAATTTTTGACAACCTGCAGGAATTATCCTTATGGTGCTAGGATCTCAGAGGTTATCATGTACAAGTATTAATCTGCCAGTGTTAATTTGAGGTCAGAATGTAGGTGATACTCCTGGGGGATATCCTCAGACCTGCTTCTGGTGCTTTCTTCTGGCAGTATCCATTATTATTTTTGAAGCTTTTTACCCAGTAAATCACAAATGCCTGAAGGCAAGGTTAGCCTTTTCTATTTTTTTGTGGAGGCCGTTACAGGCCCAGAGCCAGAGCCAGAGCTGTCCCCAGAATGTGCCATTGGAGCACCAACCAGGGCGCAGTCCCCAGGGAGTTGTGTGGGGTAGATGAGGAGCAAGAAGGGAGGATGGGAACTGCCGGGGTTTAAGGCTGACAGGAAAGAAGGTCGGAGGGCCTCATTTTAATCAACCAGCGCATTTCCAGGTATACATGAGGTGATACCTCTCTCCCTGTCTATAGATTCCTTTTGAAGTTTCGCTTCTGTTCAGGGTCACCTCGGATGTCTTCATGTAATTTTTAAATGAGGTCCATTTTAGCCAAATTTCACCTGAGTGTGTGGAGGTGTGTGGGGGCGGGGCCTCACCCCTGCAGCCTGCCCAGACCCGCACCTCCCAGGAGTGGGCCTGGACCCGCAGTGGTCCTCCCTGACCGGGCCTGACCCCCATGCTGTTCTTCGCATCCCCCGCCCCTTCTCATTGCAGCTCTTGCTGGGCAGTGGTGTGGGGACGGTGCGTCTTTATGACACGGAAGCCAAGAAGAATCTCTGTGAGATCAACATCAACGATGATATGCCCAGGTGAGTGGGAGGCCACTGCCCACACCCACCGTGCTCTTCAGGGACTGCTTCTGTGCTGGGCCTTCTGCCCCATCCCCATCGCAGGACGAGCCTCAGAGCTAAAGCCTGTCTTCCTCTGGGGACAGGCGGAGTGCTGACCTGGCCCCACATGTATTGCAGAATCCTGTTGCTTGCGTGCAGCCCCAACGGGGCCTCTTTCGTCTGTTCGGCCGCGGCTCCGAGCCTCGCTTCCCAGGTGGACGTCTCAGCTCCGGATATCGGCAGCAAGGGAACTAACCAGGTTCCCGGCAAGTTGCTGCTGTGGGACACAAAGACCATGAAGCAGCAGGTGCAGGCCCTGCCCCTGGGTCTCCCCGTGGGTCTTTGTGGGGTCCCGCCCCTGGGGTAGCACTGCGCCTTCGCGTCCCTCTTTCCAATGAGCCTCATCCTCTCTTCGCTTCAGTCTCCTCAGATTTCAGCTGGTGAAGCAGGTTCAGAGTTGAAGTGTTGAGAAGTAGGAACGCTCCAGTTGGGCAGATTGCTAGCAACTGAAGTCATGGAGAGTTGTGCCACAGACTTAGGAGTCACACAGCCTATCAGAGGGCCCTCGTGGTTTATTACATTTTTTAAAATTTCATTTTGTTTATATTGAAAGGCTTTAAAAATTTTTTTTGAGCAGTTCTGGTTCCCATCAAAATTGGGAGCAGGGTCCAGAGATCTCCCGTTTACTCCCTGCTGTTCCCCCAGCAGAGTGGCACTCTCGTTACAACGGAGGCACCCGCAGTGACACAGCTGATCGCCTCATGCTCCCAGTCCACCTTCGGGCTCAGTCTTGGTGTCGTACATTGTCTGGGTTCAGACAGATGTGTGAGGATGTGTATCCACCGTTATGGTAGCACATAAGCCGTTTTCACTAAACTGCCTGAAGATCCTCTGTGTGCCTTGGGCTCATCCCCCTGCCCCTCAGACCTTGGCAGCCGCCCATCTTGATCCTGTCTCCATAGCTTCGCTTTCTACGTCACATCGTGTAGTCGGAGTCTTGCAGCTCGGTCACACTGGCTCCTTTCACTTTGCGTCGTGCACTCAGGCAGCTTCTTTTTTAGGAGACAAGTGGAGTCTGACTCCCCGTAAGGTCGTGTCGCATAAAGCTGCCAGCAGCAGCTGGTAGTGAGGACATGTGCAGGCTTTTTTTTCAAGATTTGATTTATTTATTTGACATAGAGAAAGCGCCCAAGCAGGGGGAGCAAGGAGAAGCAGGCTCCCCACTGAGCAGGGAGCCCGACACGGGGCTCCACCTTAGGACCCTGGGATCATGACCTGAGCCGAAGGCAAATGCTTAATCAACTGAGCCACCCAGGTGCCCCACGTGCAGGTTCTTGAGAAGTGACAGCCACACGAAGGCTGGCTCGTGGGGCCACCTGGCCTACCTGCCTCAGGAGCTGAGGACTACCCATCCAATGTGGTGGGTGCTTGCTGCTATGACCCTAAGCCCTTCGAGAGAGAAATGATATGTAAACTTACACATTTAGAAGGCAGTGATGTTTCTTATTGAAATTAGTTTCGGGGCACAAATGTGATGTGGCCCTTGCATTGAACAGATGGGTTCCCGAAGTCACTGGACGCCGGGCAGGGTCCCTGTTTGCACCTCCCTGCACCTGCCTGTAGAGATGGGGTGCATTCCCCTCTGGGAATCTCCCCAGAGCACAGGGATCAGGGCCCCACTGGAATTCTTGACTGCCGTGCCCCGCCACCTCTGTTCTCCTCCCGAGTTTTCCTCATCTTGGCAAATGCGCCCTACTGAGAAACTGCGTGCCTTTCTGGAACCACCCTTCTGCCTCACCCTGCAGAATCCATGAGCAGACATTGTCAACTCCACCTGCAAATGGTTTCCGTTCTGCCCATTTCTCTGCACTTCCAGGGACACGCCCTAGACTGGCTCTCGAGTGCCCCTCACCGGACACCGCTCGACCTCCTGCAGTGGTGCACCGACCCACCGCAGGGAATGACAGACCCCAGAGCATGTCACACCGCTCCCTGTTCCTCCAGATTTCCCGTCCACACTCCCTCAGGGCCCCCGTGGTCTGTCCTCCCCGCTGCTCCAGCCTCGGGGTATGTCCTGCAGCCGTAGGCCCTCCCTGAGTACTGTCCCCCACGCACTGTCCCTTCCCGGGAGAGGTCTTATCCCCGCCCTGTCTGGTGCACATCTGGCCTCCAGCACCTCTCAGTGCTTCACCTTGTACAGCCCAGCTTAGTTAGATCCTTCTTCATCTTTCTCTTTGCCTCGAAGGTACTTACGGTAGTTTCATTTTTTTCTTGTTATCTTTAAAGTTTCAATGAAATACTGAGTACATACAAAAGAATCTTGCAATCAGAGGTGTGCAGTATAATGAGAAGAGAAGCTGTAACATGAGCACCTAGGTACTGTCACAGTTGGAAAGTGGAACCTTCTAGCATTTTTCATGTACTCGTGCACCCTCCCCAATCTTGGTCCCCTTCCCTTTTCAGACAGAATTTGTCTTGAATATTGGGTTGTTAGTCTACAATTTCAAATTTAGTTTGTTTTTTGTTTTTTGTTTTTTTAATAACTAGCTCCAGTTCTCTCTGGACCCCGAGCCCATTGCCGTCAACTGCACAGCCTTCAATCACAATGGGAACCTGCTGGTCACAGGGGCAGCTGATGGCGTCATCCGGCTGTTTGGTAAGCAGCTGCGCTCGTGGCCATCTGGTCCCCACCTTCAGTGGCCCAAAGAAGAGAGTTGCATTTTTGCTGGCTGGGCTGGAAGCTATTGCAGAAGCCCACCCATTTTATGATGCTTGGAATAGAGCTTAACTGTAGTCCAAGTCTACTCTTTTCAAAACCTCTGTAATCAGTCCCCTTGCATACAGTTGGTGTCCGTGGACCTGGGAGTGGTGGGGCTTAGCAGTCCCTGAGTCTGGCGCTCTGTTTGAAGAGCCCCGTGCAGCCCCACCCCAGGAGACTCCGAGAGTCTGGGAGGGAACCGGGGACCGTATCTAGCAGACCCCCAGAAGCCCTGTGGGACCTTACAGGGGCCTCCTAGGAAGGATTTGTTTGTCTCCCTAGACTTGTGTGCTTCCCAGATGAGCTCAGGCTCTGTCCAGGGATTCCTGAACCTCATTTTTGACCCAGGAAGAAAAGCTTCAATTTTAGATTTGGTAAATCGATGATTAATTCACTGGAGGAGAGAGCTTTTTGGCAGGGGTCAGCTCTGTGATACCTGTAGGTTCCAGGAGGCCTTGTGCCTCTAGAGCAGTTCCTACCCTGTGGCCGGAGGGCAAAAGGTGCCTCCTGTCCCGGGTGGACGTGTCCCCAGGGCCCGGGCGGGGGTCTGAGCCGCATCTCATTGCCTCAGACATGCAGCAGCACGAGTGCGCCATGAGCTGGAAGGCCCACTGCGGGGAGGTCTACTCCGTGGAGTTCAGTTACGACGAGAACACCGTGTATAGTATCGGCGAGGACGGGAAGGTAGGTGGGAGCAGGATTTTGCTGGGGAACTCTTCTTCCTCTGGCTTAGGCATCGGAGATTCCAGAGAGCACCAGGATAGCATGAGGGGCTGAGATGAATCTCTGGCCTCGGGACCCTCTCTGCCTCAGCGTGTCATCCACACGGGAGTGGTAGTCGTAGTCACCAGTCTCGGGACCGTTATGAGGTTTGAACAAGCGTGGCGGGAGTTGGCGATTAGGAAACGGGAGAACCCAGGGGCGCCTGGGTGGCAGAGCGGTTGAGCGTCTGCCTTCGGCTCAGGGCGTGATCCCGGCGTTATGGGATCGAGCCCCACGTCAGGCTCCTCTGCTATGAGCCTGCTTCTTTCCTCTCCCACTCCCCCTGCTTGTGTTCCCTCTCTCGCTGGCTGTCTCTATCTCTGTCTTATAAATAAATAAAAAAAAAAAATCTTTAGGAAACGGGAGAACCCAACCTCCCTCCTAGTTGCAGCAGAAGTGACTCTTCCCGCTCTAGCTGGATTGGGGGAGAGGGTCCAGATTAGGCCCTGTTGGGCTGACCTAGGTCATTGGTGTCACAGCACGATGTGTAGAGTTTCTTCCTAGAGGCAGTGCAGATAGGCCTGAGCGGAGTAAAAAGGAAGCGGGGGCGATAAAAAGTGAGGATAAGTGCCCCCTTGTGTATTCTTTCTGGAAGGACACAGTAGGATCCATGGAAAGGGAGCTGGGGGTGGGAGGAGAGCAGGCAGAGGTGGGAGGAAGACTTGGTTTCCATGTATACCCTCCTGTTCCTTTGGATTTTGTTCTGTGTACCTGTATTATTCATTGAAAACTGTAATTACAAAGTAAATTCTTCATTTGAAAACTATGGGAAGGGATTTTTAAGTTAAAGCTTGACTTCCTGTTTATTTGAGTAGGATTCTCAGTGAAGAGGTGGTCACACAGGCAGCCTGTCCACCGTGTAGACTAAAGGATTATGCACAGTACAGTCCGTGAAGCTAGTGTATAACGATACTTCTCATGGTCAGTGGATTACACTGCTGAGACAGTGGGAAGATATTTGGAATTTATCCTGTCTTTTAAGTCAGAAAAGCCCAGTTGGGTTCTCACCCTAGAAACAACAACAACAGTAATAATAATGATCATTTGGAGCGTTCCCCCTGCTTGAGAGATGGGAATCCAAACATGGGCAGTTGCATAACCTTTTCCTCTCCTGAAGTCAGGCCAGAAAATTCAGGCTCTACTGTGAAGTTGCAGGTTCTTTCTAAGATGTTCTTCTCTAAAAAAGCGTTTAAATTGTGTTGGGAAAAGAGAGACTGAGGGGTCATCCCACTACCTTTCCTGGTGGCCTGTCGACCCACCACCTCTGCCCTGGGCTCCGTCCTCCTCCTCCCAGGCCTGGCCCTGGGGGAGCCCCGGCCAGCCCCTGCTGAAAGAGCGTTCATGTTGTGCTTTGTGGGTGCAGTTCATCCAGTGGAACATCCACAGGAGTGGTCTGAAGGTGTCTGAGTACGGCCTCCCCGCCGACGCCACGGGCCCCTTCGTGCTGTCGGGTTACAGCGGCTACAAGCAGGTTCAAGTGCCCCGGGGCCGGCTCTTCGCTTTTGACTCAGAGGGAAATTACATGCTGACGTGTTCTGCCACAGGAGGCGTCATCTACAAGGTACAGGGGGCTGTCGCGGTGGGCAGGGAGTTCCTCCCTGGAGTGTGGGCCGGGCTGAGCCAGCTGAGCGTGGAGAAGCCTCTGACCGAGGATGGATGGTGCCTGTGGCCGCGTGGCTGCAGGCCAGGCAAGGGGGCCAGTCCTCAGCTCTGGAGTGGGGACAGGGCGTGCTCGTCCTTTTCTCTCATTTGCTTTCATTTCACAAGATTCTGGCCCTTCTCTGCTTTTGTTCCTTGGGAATAATATCTATCATAGAAAACATGAAGGGATAAGGAGAAGCGTTGGGAAGTGTTTTGGGTTGGGGGAACGTACCGTACGTGGGCAAGTGCTTCTGTGGTCTGCTTTAGTGATTCTGATCTGATGTAGATTTATTATCTTATTGGAGGTCCCATGGGTCACGGACGATACAGTCCACGGCCAAGGCAGAAATCTGGGGGTGTGATTTATCGCACCAGGATGTAAGTGGTTTTGTCCCTCATTCTCTGTGCTTGTTTTAATTCTCATGTCTGAGCTTCTGTGGTTCATGTACTTTTTTGTCCCCACCGAGGGACACCCACAGAAGCAGTATTATCCTGGGGGGAGTGGAGAAACAGGACAGGCAGACAGGGCACTCTGCTTCCTGCTCCTGGCCAGTGTGGGGACTCCTCAGGGAAAGAAATTATAAAGCTCTTCTATTTTACTTCTCAAACAGACTAGTAATGAGCGTTTGAGTTGTAGTCTAAGCATATGTTTGTTTTTTTAAAGATTTTATTTGTTAAAGAGTTCACATGCACCTGCATGAGCAGTGGGGGAGGGGCAGAGGGAGAAGCAGGCTTCCCGCTGAGCAGGGAGCCTGACGGGACTCGATCCCAGGACCCTGGGATCATGACCTGAGCTGAAGGCAGCTGCTTAACTGACTGAGCCCCCCAGGGGCTCCTAAGCATATGTTTTTGGTAACCACGCAAACCAGTTCTTGGCCTCAGTGGTAACTCTTTGCGTAATAGTAGTGTTTATTTAGTCTGTAGATATAGGGTCACAAGAAGAATGTTCCCTGCCCAGGCTGTCCATGCCCTTCCCTCCGTGGGGAGCACGTGCTGTGGACAGCAGTCGTGTGTTGGTGTCGGCCTAGGCGCTGCAGAGCGCACGGGGTAGAGAGTGCGATCCTGCTCTCGTGGGACTCACACTCAAAACACCCCCACCAGGGACAAGGCAGGGGCTGAGTCCTCAGGGGAGACCCCGGGCAGGGGGGGGTATGGATTTGAGGCCTTTGGAGGAGGAGTAGTTGGGGAGGACAGGGAGTGAGGCAGGCCTTGGCCCCCCCCCCCCCCCCCCNGCCCCCCCCCCCCCCCCCCCCGGGATAGAGGCAAGTGAGAGCACTGGGATGGGGGGAGGGGAGGTGGGTGCAGAGGTGTCATGTCGGGAGCCATCTAGACTGTTGGTCCGGAGCGTGGCACCGGGTAATGCGGGCTTACCATCAAGGAGGCACCTCTTTTCCACAGAGGATGACGCGTTGAGTGGCTCTTCCCTTCTTAAAATTAGCTCTGTAATTTCTTATAATTGCTATTAGAAGATGCTGTAAAAAGCTTGTTTGCAAGCCTGATTGTATTTTAGTATTTAAAAACTGAGTTTCAGTTAGGCTGTACTTTGCTCTGTGTATGATTTTATGTGTGTTGTGTGTATGTTTGTGTATTTTTAATCATGAGCCTCAGTCACTTGTTATTCGTCCTGATCAGGCTTTGTCATTTGTCCGGGATGCCTCCTCCTCTCCTGTCCTCTTGCAGCTGGGTGGGGATGAGAAAGTTCTGGAATTCTAATTGAGCCGGGGTGGCTACTGTGGGCTGATGATCGCCATCAGACTTGCTCTATAACCAATGAATGGGTTGGAAGATTTCCCTCTGTATAATTTTTGAAATGCCAGTTATGGGGTCTAATTGCTTAGGGAATATAATGAACTTTAGATCCCATTTTTACAGTCTTTGAACAATCTGTGATTTTTAAAGATGTTTTCTCCAGAAGGCCAACAACTTCTGTTTCCTACTCATGGTTGTTGTCTGTTGCTGGATTGATCATTATTCACTGTGCTTCTGGCTTCCCCTTCTTTCTTCCCTTCCGGCTCTTCATGGCTGTGGGCTGAGTCCCGGGAGACTGGTGCTGGTGGGCGAGGGAGAGCCCTGCTCACGTCTTCAGGGGCCTCTGTGGCAGCACTGTGCCGGCTGCTGCAGGAGAGGACTGACATCCTGCCCTCCCGCAGCTTGCATTCCTGGGGAAGCAGACGGGCAGCACAGTAGCAGACGCATGATCTAATGCTGGGGAGCAGTAAGCCATGTAGGAAAAGACCTCGGTGTAGTTTGGGGTGGGTGCAGAAGGCACTGGCCCACAGGGAGTTAAAGGTGGCAGACAACATTCTCTTGTCTTTTCGAGCATATGAGATTGTCTTCCACCTAAGACAAAGGAATAATCATAGTTGGGACAGTGAAGGCATTTCCTGGCCCAAGGAATTAAACTGAGATCTTCTGGAAAGGGAAAGGTGGATGTGTGCCTGGGCACGTCCTCAGATTGGGATGGCAGCCCCCGGGCTTGAGGCAGTCTGGTGGATAAAGTGGCTGTGTTTGTGAACAGTGCCTGCTGACATCTCCTCTCTCCTGTTTTGCAGCTGGGCGGGGATGAGAAGGTTCTGGAGAGCTGCTTGAGCCTGGGTGGCCACCGAGCCCCTGTGGTCACTGTGGACTGGAGCACGGCCATGGACTGTGGGACATGCCTCACTGCCTCCATGGATGGCAAGATCAAGCTGACCACCCTGCTGGCTCATAAACTCTGATGGGACCCGCCCCGAGGGACACCCACGGAAGCAGTATTATCCTGGGGGGAGTAGAGAAACAGGACAGGAAGACAGGGCGCTCTCCTTCCCGCTCCTGGCTAGTGTGAGGACTCCTCAGGGAAAGACAGGGAACTCTGGCTCTGTCTGGCTGCAGAAACTGGACGGGAGCCACATTGAGTGGTAGCACGAGTGCCCCAGAGACCAGCACGCTGGGCTGTGCAAGAGGCATGCTCCAGGTGGCGGGAGGAAAGTTCAGGAAGCAAGAGATACAGTATGATGGCTGCTCTGTTGGCCCAGGAGGAATTGACAGTATTTTGTATATATATGCTCATTTTTCATCTTTTTTTTAAAAAAAGAATGCTCTCACGGTCACCTGGTATCTCTTTCTGGAACACGTGCGTGCAGCAGAGCGTCTCCCTTCTCCCTTTGCCCTTGGAGAGGCAGATGTTCTGACGGAGCTGGCCAGCTGTGGCCAGCTGTGGGGCTGAACCGTGTGGGAGGTTTGCTTGTGGCTTTGCCTTAGAGCTAGGCCGTCCTGCCTCCCACTGAGCTGGCTAGCTAAGGTTTGTTTGTGCTCTTCCTCTTTCTTTGGGCTCCAGTCAGGGAGGTCATAGTGTTCCTTTTCTTCCCTGCGTTGGTGGAGCTTCTCGGAATGAGGTTAGGGTTTGAGGCCTCTGATTCCAGCCGCCCAATCCACCTGGGTGTCCCCGTCCCTCTGCCACTGGGGCTCCGCTCATTCTGTAGCCTTCACATCTTTGAGGTGGACCAGAGCTGCCAGCGCCCTCTGCTGGTGAATGGTGAGAGGACCGGAGCCAGCGGGCCAAGCTTGCTTTTGGTCAGAGGTTGGCGAGGTGTGGGTCTCCGGCTCTGACACTTCCAGGGTGGCCTTGTTGCCCAGATGCTCGGAACAGTCGTTGTAGGGCCTCTTTGGGCTCTAGCCCAGTTCTGGTGGTGCAAGTCCGGAGTGGGGGGGTACTTGCAGTTACCTACGTCTGGAAGATAAGTGGGTACTAAGGCCTTTGCTCCCATTCTGCTGGCATTTGGAAGAAAACTAGGGATTTATGTGGCTCAATTATGAGAACACTAGAGACTGATAAGTAGTTACACATTTTTACCTATTTCTACCTTGGTAACCCTCTCTTCAAATGAAGAAAACCAAGACTTCTCCATTTACAATTTTCCCCATCTTCTGCATTGAAACAGCAGATTATCTCCACCACCGATTCTGTAGGACATTGAAGAAGCCATCATGTGTTTCATTTGAGTGAGAGTATTCGCTGGTTAGCTTCAAAGTTTTGTTTCAGTTTCTCTTATTACCCATTCTCTCTGCTCTATATGGTCTCCACGGCTACCAAAATGTCTTTAAGGATTGCAAAGAAACAAAGAACACTTGAAAAGCTGTGTCTTCTCTCTTTTCCTTTATGCTCTGGGCCGAACACCCACCTCCCTTTTGTTTTGACTTTGGCTTGAGATTGTGTGGGGTTCCACAGCACACTGCCTAAAACACAAAACCACAACACTGCCTAAAAACAAAAAAACCCAAGTCCCATTCACCTCTGACCTTTTGAAATTAGCAAATACAGGTGGCCAAACCTGCCCGCTCCTGGCCTGTCTCTCCCCAGCCTTCACTCCATCCTGAGTGCGGTCAGGCTGTGTTCACCCTGGTGTTCCTCCCTGTGCCGCCCATACCCCTTCAGAATGAGCTTGCATCCTCCGGTCAGTCATGTCAAACTTGAATTTCCCTCTCCTTCACAAGAGCTGCTCGGCACCTGCCCAGAACCCCAACAAGACTCCTCCCATTCTTCTCGGCAAGGGGAGCTTATCGGGAAGCCATCAAGCCAGTACAGCTCAGCCCAGCCTGTGTACCTGGTGTGGGTTTGCCCCCCCACCCCGCCCCCGGCTTTGGCCAGGGCTGCTTGAGAGCCCCTCGGGGACTCCCCCTCGCTGTCCTCCGACCTGACCTGTCTGCTTTCTGTGCTTGCCACCTCTGCTGGGCCTGGGAGCACAGAGTTCAAAGCACTTGAGCCGTTGGTTCCAGCCTGTCCAGATCCCACAGCACGGGTTTTCTATCCCCGCTTGGGCATCTCTCCTTTCAAACAGAAAGCTGCTCACGCAGATGCAAAGGTTTCCTGTTCGTCAGACCTCCTTTTTCAGCTGGTGGTGGGAAGAGGTTTTAGGGAGACAAATACGGAGGGAGCGATTCCACTAAGAACAAGTATTTCCTGTTCCTTTATTCACAAAACAAAATGATGCTTCGCCAGTTAGACCTGGGTTTGTCCTGGCTTGAGAGCAGAGGACCTGGAGGTCAGCAGTTCTAATACTTTTAATGGAACCAGAGAGGCAGGGCCTGTCCCCTTGGTGTTGCCCTCCGGAAAAGACTGGAGGCAGAGTCCAGGTTCAGCCTGCAGCTCGACGACCCCAGTACACGATAGGTTGGTTTTGTGACTTGAAACCTTTGATTTATCTTCGTAAGCCTTGCTTGGGTTAAACCATCCTGGCCCAGCGGGTGAAAGTGCTTTAGAGAGACCCAAAGCGCCACGCAGCTGGAAGAGAGCTTCAGGGTCCGAAGCCCCCAAGCTTGGGATGGAGCTCCCCTATTGTGCACCTCTAGCCCATGGAGAATCATTACCCCATTCTCGGATTTGTTATAAACCACATTTCAAAGGGCTCTTGATAATTTCACATTTTGGGGCCAGACGCTCAGTTCTGATCATCCTTTTACCTCAAAGTGCGGCAGGAGAAGGTTCACCTGTGACTGCTCATGCTTGTGTTTTTTTTTTTTAATGTTTTTTTAATTATGTTAGTCACCATACAGTACATCCCTGGTTTCTGATGTAAAGTTCGATGATGCATTAGTTGTGTATAACACCCAGTGCACCACGCAATACCTGCCCTCCTTACTACCCATCACCGGTCTATCCCATTCCCCCCCTCCTCTCTGAAGCCCTCAGTTTGTTTCTCAAAGTCCATAGTCTCTCATGCTTCATTCCCCCTTCTGATTACCCCCCCTTTCTTTATCCCTTTCTTCCCCTACCGATCTTCCTAGTTCTTATGTCATGCTTCTGTTTTTTTATCATGTCTGTGACCTGGAGGTTTCTTTGCTGGCCTCTTTTAGCCTGCTGTAAGCTGAGTGTGATTTTAACTAAAACTAGATGCGAGCTCCACGTGTCCACGGCAGTGCTCAGCACCAGGCTGAACACAGACCACTGAGGACACCTGGGAAGCTTTGTGGAGCTGCCCTGCTCCCTCTCCTTATGTTCAGTATTAGTGACACCTACTTCCTTTAAGATAAAGAGGCTTTAATTTCTTCTGCACCCAAGGGGCTCACCTTGTGCCCCCTCCCCCTGGGATGTGGACCCCCAGCAGGGAGAGTTGAAATTGGTCCCTGTGGGAATCCTGAGCTTTAAAAAATGCAGACCCTCCTCCCCTCACCCTAATTTCTGACTCACGGGGCCCAGGAATTGACACTCTAATAAGTCCAACTAGCAAATGGAGCCATGTTTGGGGACTGTTAAAGAAAAAATATTCTATTAAATAGAAAATTATTCATGACAGTTAAAAATATCAAGGCAGACTTTATTCAAAGGCGGGTACTCCAGTGGGGTTTTGTAGTAGGGGAGAGCCCTCAGGCTTAACTCTGGATGCAGCAAGGAAAGGGACTTTACAGCCAAAGAGCAGAGTGGCAGCAGTGGATGAAAAGTTACGAAGAGGAAACACCAGGGGTGTGGGGGTCGGGGGTCGGGCTCTGGCTAAACTCAGCACCAGGATTCTTGCTGAAAGCAATTTAGGTGATCAGACATCACCTGGAATTTGGTGAACGATGAGGAACCGGCCCAAATGTGAGGGTGATCAGGATTGGGGGGCGGGGGTTCTGGCTAAAATGACTTGGTAGGATGCTTGCTAAAACTGGACAATGCAGAGAGGGGCAGGAAGGCTCCAAAGGCAGGGCCTAGATGAGAGCAGAGGAGCCCAAGCAGAGTTTGGTCCAGGAGGGACTGTGAGGCCGCCGGACCAACAGCAGGCGAGTCCCGGTCCGGGCATGGACGCCGACGGCGCGAGCTGCCTGCAGGGGGCGCGCCGGGTCTCCGGTCGTGCAGCGGCCCGGGCCGGAAGTGCCTTGGCCGCGCGGGGCGGGGCCGGGTCCCCACCGCCGCCCGGGGCCGTCTCTCCGGCCCGCCCCGGAAGCCAAGAGCTGCGCGTGAGCCCAGGAGGCGGGAAGCCAGGCTGGAGGATCGCGTGTTCAGGGCTGAGCTCTGCCCAGCCGCCCGCTTCCCGGGGCCCGCGAGCCAGCGAGCGAGCGTGCGGGAGGCCTCCCTCCCGCGCGTCCCGCGTCTCCCGTGGGCAGCCAGGCCTGGCGTGCAAGCCCACGTGCAGCCCCTCCGCTCTCGCCCCACGCAGGTTGGCACTCGTCTCGCCGCGCGCGGCCTGGGGCGGCGCAGGGTCCCCGAGGCAGCGGCGGGCGGTGGTTCGGGAGTGCCGGCACGTCCCGAGCGTGCGAGGCTGGGTTTCCCCCAGGCAGCGCGGACTCGTTGTGGCTTCGCAGGCCCTGCCAGCCGGGCCTCTGCCCTCCTTGGAACCCCCGGCGGCGCGGCGGCCGTTAGGCACAGGGTTTGGCCGGCACGACCCGGCTGCGAGTCCTGGCTGGCTATTTCAGACTTCTTTGTAACCTTGTGCACATTGCAGTCAGTTCCTCGTTTCTAAAAGGGGCTATCAATATCTGCCTCGGGGTCGAATAAATGTCCGTATGCCCTGGCGGCTAGCAGTGCTCGTGTAGTTGGGGGACTAATACTGTTGCCTGAATTTTGACAGCAACGAGGTACGTTGGCTAAGGTCTGTCCTCTGGCCAGACAGGTTAGGATGACGACCTGCTCATTTTTTTCTTAAGTTGTAAACAGACTTCTCGATGAGCAATAAATGATGATGATGCAGAGAGGGATCTCTTACTCCCGGCTGGCCCTTTTCTAGGCAAACCTCTGCTCCAGTAAGATCCTCCCTAGGCGGAACCCTGAGCTGCTTTCGGGGTTGACTGCCAAGTGGAAGGGTTCGACTTGTACCCTTTGAGCCCCAGGGTGGGGGCTGAGCTTTAGGGGGAGGGGAGAAGAGAGACCAGGTTAGATGAGAGGCTGCCCAGGGGCCTTCGGGATTCTCCATCCGGAGCCAGCCCCAGCTGTGGTCCCTGATCCCTACTGCCGGCTAAAATCTGGCCAGTCAGAAGTATCTTTGGATTAAGAGAGGGAGTGTTGGTCGATTCAACCTCACCCTGAATCAAAATGGTCTTGGGGTTCTCTGTAACCACACCAAGGTAGAGGCAATGAGAAGTCTGGAGTTGGGGAGATGAGGGAGAGATCGTGAGAGATACGTTGAGGGTAGGAGAGGCTGGGCACCCTGGGGACAGCGAGCATCTTGGATGGCAGGGAGAAGGGGAATGTCCTATCTTAGTCTCCTGGGCCCTGCTCTCTGGCCTGTCTTGACCAGTAATTACAGCTGATGACTGGAAGTATTTTAACTTCTTAGAATTCACTGGACTTTGTTCTTTGTAGGAATTACAGCGTGACTCCCATTCAGGACACACCTATAATTCCTGGTGTGATGAGAGTGGGGTTTGCTGTCCTGAATTAGAAAAGCAAGTCATTAAACCTGGGCCCTGACTCAGCTTCGGGAGAGAAAAGAGAGATGGGAGACTTAAAATCTGAGGATAAAAAGAGGGTCCTTCCCACATGGATGACAGCCCAGGAGGCCAAGAAGAGAAAGGTTCCAGCGAAGACCCCCAAGGGGAGGAGACCTGCGGCAGTGCAGGGGTGTGCTGCAGCAAGGTGGGGCAACTTCTGGTTGGGTTCCCAGGGAATTGGGGAGGGAGGGATTGGGGGCATCACAGTTGCTGGGGCTGAGCCTTCCAAGTGCTGGAACAGGGAGGTGGGTGTTTCAGCCCTGCGGAAACCTCTTTAGCTCACAGGTGCATAGTCAGGAGGGGTGAAGTGAGCCCTCCCCTCACAGACCCAACTCTGCGCGTGCATCTCCACGGCCAGACACTCAAGTGTCAGCTCCCAGGCAGTGCTCCCCCTCTGGCTTGCACACATCAGCCAAGCTCTCAGACACCCTCACCCCCCTCCCTGACTCTTCCTTTTCTAAGTTGTCCTAACTGACCCACCTCCCTTCTGACTCGCAGTCCTGCTTTACTGTGGTCATGGGTGCGGGTGGCTGTCAGTCACATCTTGGCCCGATGTCTGTTTGATCTGCGGTGTGTGGGGCACTGACTGTCAGGAGCTGGCCATCATGCCCTACTTCCAGATTGGAAAGTGGCAGCGGGTGGGAAGGCCTGGGGATGTGGCTCTTGCTCTCATGTTCTTCCCCCTCATGAGACCGGAGACCCGTCTGTCCCCATCTTAGCATCGTGCCTTCCTTTCAGACTCACCACCGTGAGGACCGTGTACTGCATGAGTGAAGCTGAAATGGTAGATGTCGCTCTGGGGATCCTGATTGAGGTAAAGTCACCTGTGTCTCTTCTAACTCTGAGGACCAGAAACTAGACCGGGCCCTTGGTTAATGGCAATAAAAGAGACGCCCTGCCTTCTCAGGTGGCCTTGGGAAGCCCTGTCGTCTGGCATCCCGTTTCTTCCACCTGGCCCTTGTCTAGCACTTCTCTCAAGGTCACGCTCCCCTTGGCTTCTCCCCATGTGAGGTGTGACTTAATGTTTGGGGCTGGACACCTGGGGAGGGATTGGCCTTGGGAGGGAGAGCAGCTCTCTCTGGGGTGACTCTGTGCTGGAATGTGGAGGGGCCGGAAGTCTTTACCTATTTATGTTCTCTGCAGGGTCTCAGTTGGCTGAGGTGACTTCTTACCATTGTACCTCTCCTCAGCTGAATGCCACCCAAGTCTCCTGGCTTCTGAGGCGAATAGTAATTGTGCCACCTTAGTGTTGTGTAGTGCTGTGTAGTTGACTGGGTACTTTCGTGTATTGTCGCATTTAATCCTTGCCATCGCCTGGTGATTGTTATTTCCTATATTATCCCCATTTTACAGACAAAGAAATTGAGGCCCAGGGATTTCCCCTTAGTTACACCGCCAATAAGTGACAGAGTTTAGGCTCACACTCAAGTTTTGTATCCCCTGCTCCTCCCATTCTGTCACCCTGCCTTTCCAGAGAGGTTTTTCCTGTTTTTCTTTTCTACTTAGTATTCCTCAGGCCCCGGCCCACGTCTCTCCCACATCGGTCATGACTTCTTCAGGAGCTGTGAGGGGGAGGAGGGTGGGGAGGGGGAGGAGAGGCTCTGACTGGGGAGCGGTCAGCACGGGTCACACGCTGGTCACACACTGCCTTCACGGTGGCGTCTGCATCACTGACAGATAAGCCCGCGTTCCCCCGGGAAATAACATAATGTCTGTTTTGCCCGTCATTTCTCCTACTCCTGCAGGCCCGGGAACAGGAAAAGCCCTGGGAGTCACCGACTCTGGCTGGCGCTGATAAGCCAGAGCTGTCCCCAACCTGCTCAACTCTGTCACCGAGTTCTCCTGGGAGTAGAAGTGAGGATGAGGACAATGGGAAAGACGCCCTTCCTCCAGGCCTCAAACCTCCTCAGGGGTGCACGGGGTCTGACCCTGCGTGCAGCAGGAGCCCTGAGGAGGACGAGGACGAGGACGTGTTAAAATACGTCAGGGAAATATTTTTCAGCTAAGGGACAGACTTCCCAGGACTTTCTACCCAGGGCGGTGAGGGAAGCCGGCTTTCCCTCCCGGCCCGGGGCCTGCCCAAGGATGCTGACGGGGCCCAGTCCTCCCCTCCGTGGGCTGGCAGATGCCACAAGGCAGGGAAGCCCAGGAGGGTCTGGGCCTTGGGAGCTGTGCTGAGTGTGTGGAAGTGAGGAATCAGA
Source organism: Ailuropoda melanoleuca (assembly GCF_002007445.2). Classification (NCBI taxonomy): domain Eukaryota; kingdom Metazoa; phylum Chordata; class Mammalia; order Carnivora; family Ursidae; genus Ailuropoda; species Ailuropoda melanoleuca. The sequence continues at coordinate 194,980,579 of NC_048218.1, read as the reverse complement.
ATGAGCCACCATCAGTTCTCTCTGCACTGCACCTCCTCAGCTCGGAGGGTCTGACTTTATTCACTTCCAGGTCCGGGGAAAAGGCAGACGTGGGGTTCACACTTACTGGAACCAAGAGTCAACTTAATAATTTTGAAAGAAGAAAATGTATGGCTGCTACGTTCACTGGAATTCCGACAGTTTAGTCAGCGTGATCTTTCCCTCAGGAGGAAGCCTATATGAAACCGAGTTCCCGTCACCCGTGCAGCCCGGGAGGCAGATGTCCTGCCCACAGTGCTCTGCCTGCGATCCGCCCCCCACGCTGCCACCTTCCTTCCACTTGGCGGCTCATCCTCTGTCCCCTGGGCCGTTGTAAAGCGAGAGTGGGACAGGAGCCCGCAGGAGACCCTACAGACGAGAACCCGCCCAAGTCCGTATTTCTGTCTCTGTTCAGTGTGGTTTGGACAGGCATGGAAGGAGGCAATCGTTTGCTGTCCAGGTTTTTCCGATACACACGTGCCGAGAAATACAAACCGTTCCCCAAGGCGAAGGTTGTGCTTTTATCCTTTGCAGTTCTGGGTGGAGAAGTGGAGAGAGGCAGCCTCCGCAAACGTATGTGGGACTGTTCGTTCACCTTCCTCTCCTTCCTGGGGAGTTGGTGTATTCTGTTCCCAACTCCCAGGGCTCGTGCTAGGAATGATTTGCCCGCTGACGCCCCTGCTTTGTCTGGTTTCGGGTCCAGGAGCCTTTCCAGGAGAGCCTTCAGAGACGCCGAGGCTTCTCTTTGTGCCCACGGGTCTGTCTGGAGTGAATCCCTCTGCCTTCAGGAGTGGTATCAGGGGAGGGGGCTCATCACATCACACCCACCACGGAGAGAGGGAGCTTGGCGATCAGGGCCCCAAGGGACACGAGGTGCACGCTGTCTCATAATGTTCCCCACCTGTTGACATAAACCTTCACTGGGTTCCAGTTTGACATTTGGCAAATTATCCTGGAAATCAGGCCTCGTGACAGGAATCCTCTCCCCATCATCCTGAGGATGAAGTAAGAATGGCTTGCTCAGATCAGTTCTTGGGACAATGAGCTAGGTGGCTTGGGGGTGTCCTTGAGAACCTTGGAAGTCCCATAGGACAGACAACCCTGCACAAAAGTCATCCTGCCATTGCTGCCTCCTGGTCTTGACACCGGGTACCCCAACTTCTCTATGGTGGGGCCCGTCTGCTAGGGCTTAAGCTCGGCATTTGCTATGAAACAGGCTGAGAAGGCATACCAGCCCGTTTTCTGGCACTTTCTCTGAGCATAGTTCAAACTGAACTCTTGCAATCACACGTAAGCCTTTAGACACAACTAGCAGCTGTCCAGCTCGCTCTTCTCCTCTGCCCTTGGAGGGAACACGACTGTGGCCATCAGCAAGAGGATGAGGAGGGCCTGGGCCACGCCCAGAGCTAGAAACCCAGACCCCAGGAGGGAGAGCCTGATCCACTTCCATGTGTAGGTGAGGAAGAGGCCCAGGCCACTAGCCAGCAGCATGGACGACATGGCCAGGAAGCCCACCGCCAGCTGCCACTCTCCCTCGTTGCTGTTGCACCAGGCCAGGAAGAGAGGCAGGGGGACAAAGAGCGTGAAGACCAGGGCCCCATACACACCAAGCCTGGCCAGGGCCAGGCCAACCCGCGGCACACCCAGGGCCTCCAGCTCAGGGAACTGGTGGCACCGCAGGGAGCCAGTGCCCTCGTCCCACAGGCAGAAGTTGTAGAAGCCGATTCTGAGGTTGGGCAAGTCTGTGAGGTTGCCGGCCTTCCAGAGGAGAGCGTAGAACAGCAGGGAGATGACCGCGGCCGTGGTGACCATGATGCCCAGGAACAGCAGCTGCTCCGCCCGCCTTGGTCTGCGGATGGTCATTTTCTCCTGCGCTTTGCACCGTTGCCTTGCGGGTACCTGAGGGAAGTCACATCCGTGAGTGTCCAGGCTCCCTCCCAGGTTCCTCCCAAGCTCGTGTTCTCCCTTCTGGAATTCCATAAACACCTATGGCAACCTCCCTTCCAAACCCAGCAGGACTGAGAAGTTAGGGGGAACCTCCAGGCAGGACCCACCTGGTGACCCAGCCGCCTATCTGGGCCGAGTTCAGGGGGAAGGGCCCCCCGGGGAACTGGGGGTGCCTGACACGGGCTGAGTGCTGCCCTCTGAACAGGGGCTCTGCTGCAGTTCCAGCACCACAAGCCACTGGAAATGTTTGTGAGGGAGTTTCTCGGATCCTGACAAGGGTGGGCTTGTCGGTGGGGAAGGAGAAGCCTCTCGGTCCTTGGGGGCCTGAAGGGGGAGGACGGTGCTAAAGGCACAGGGATCGGTCATTCTCTGGGCGACAGCAGCACGACCTGGGAGCTAGAAGAACCACCAGCAGTGGGACCCCGACCAGTCAAGTCAGAACTTCTGAGGTTGGGGCCAGGCACTGGTTGTTCCAGAAACTCTAGAGCGCTTTCTCACGCATGAACTGGGCTTGAGGGGCTCTGTGAGCTCCCCTGCTCTGCTCTGGGAGTCAGGGCTTGGTGAGGACAAGAGGCCACCTGGTAATGAAATCACACAGTCGTACTCCCTACTTCTTAAGTGTCTACGATTTTTTCCTGACAACAGTAATTCTAGAAATCTTGGAAAATAATTTTTAAAAAAAATATTAAAAATGACCTTTTATCCCACCGCATACATAGAATCACTTAATTTTCTACCAATATTTTTTTCCTCTGTGCTGGTGGTGTATTTTAAATCATACGGTTGACCACAATGATTTTCTCACTGAATATTGTGAACCTTTTTTCAAAGCTGTTGTTTTTTTTTTTTTTAAAGATTTATTTATTTGACAGAGATAGAGACAGCCAGTGAGAGAGGGAACACAAG
>NC_048218.1:194964060-194977608 GCF_002007445.2 Ailuropoda melanoleuca | reverse complement strand
TTCTCCCACTCCCCCTGCTTGTGTTCCCTCTCTCGCTGGCTATCTCTAGCTCTGTCGAATAAATAAATAAAAAACCTTAAAAAAAAAAAAAAAGCCGTGTTCCATATATACAATGGAAAGAACGAACTCTCAACATTTGCTGCAACATGGACGGCACTGGAGGAGATAATGCTAAGTGAAATAAGTCAAGCAGAGAAAGACAATTATCATATGGTTTCTCTCATCTATGGAACATAAGAACTAGGAAGATCGGTAGAGGAAGAAAGGGATAAAGAAAGGGGGGTAATCAGAAGGGGAATGAAACATGAGAGACTATGGACTATGAGAAGCAAACTGAGGGCTTCAGAGGGGAGGGTGGGGGACTGGGATAGACCGGTGATGGGTAGTAAGGAGGGCACGTATTGCATGGTGCACTGGGTGTTATACGCAACTAATGGAGCATCGAACTTTACATCGGAATCCGGGGATGTACTGTATGGTGACTAACATAATAAAAAATCATTAAAAAAAAAAAAAGAAACATGGCTAATGGCTGCTTAATAGCTCATGTCGTAGATTTATCCATGACATTATCAGATAAATTGTTTCCATTTTTCACCATTATAATTGACAGGGAAGATGCTTGTATGATTCTGATTTTTCCTTAGGCTAGATACCTTACCTAAGAGTACAATCCCTGAGTCAAAGGTAGAAATATTTGTTGGTGATTTTATTGCATATTGCCCAATTGACCTGCAGAAAACTAATGGTAGTCCCTGTAATGTAGTATACACCTTCCTCATCGTATCTGAAAAGTCTTTTCACTCTGATTTTACTCTGAAGGACTTCTCCAAATTGGCCTCTACAACAGTCGTCTGCATACAATACCTTTATATCTGTAAGTCTTCCATTTTGGAATAAAATCACTATTGAGAGCCCAGAGCACTTTGGAGCTCAGTGCTGCTGGCCTTCGAAGACACCAGGTGCTGGGGACACACTACAGAGTGACATCCGGTGAGTGCACAGAAAGGAGCACCCAGGCACGTCCCAGGCACGTCCTGCAGTGAGGTGAGTGGTGGCCCCTGGGAGAGGGGGAGAGGCTCGGGACACTGGTGTAACCCAGAGGGACCCCTGGGGAGGAGCAGCCCCGCCCTCGTTCCCACAGCTGACTGGAAGGAAGGGGTGTCTGACCACATCCCTTATTTGTTCTGCAGGAACAGAATGTGCCCAGAGGGAGAGAAAGAACGCGTACTTGGGAACACGATATGGGCCCGGCCGGAGGAAGAGGGAGCTGTCCTTGGGCCGCTACACCAAACAGCACAGACTGGGCAGCTAAGATCAGCAGACCTGTATTTCTCACAGCTCTGGAGGCTGGGACGTCCAAGATGTACTGGCTGAATTTGGTGCCTGGGCAGCCCACCTCCTGGTTCATAGATGGACATCTTTGGCTGTGTCCTCACAGGGTGGAAGGGACAAGGGAGCTCTCTGGGGGCCTCTTGATTTTTTCTGGGGGCCTCTTTAACAAGGGCACTAGTTTCATTCATGAGGGCTCTGCTGCCAACCTACTCACCTCCCAGAGGCCTCGCCTCCTTGTACATCGTACATCGCACTGAGGTTAAGCTTCAACATGTGTATTTGCAAGGACGCAAGCGCTCCCTCTATAGCAGAGGGCTCCATTCGGAGGACCCGAGTGGGTGCAAACAACAAGAATAAAGATCTAGAGCTGGGGACGTTGCCTGGGGCTGAGGCCGCAGAGGCCGGTGCCTGTGAGAACAGAAACATTAACCGATGCCTGCGATGAAGTTTGAACGCATGAGTATCCAGACACAGGCCTCTGCCCATGGCTTCCTCAGGGGACTTCGGCCTGGAAGCTCAGAGTTGGAGGGGGTGCGGGGGGGATCCCCACAGAGGCCCCCACCTCCGCAGCACATATTGACCCTGACCGGAGTCTTTGGAGGCCTGAGTTAATGAAAACCCAGGAGGCCGGGGCCCTGTTTGAATGTAGTTGGGAGATTTTTGGAGCCCTGGTACTCAGGACAGCAAGATTTACCAGGTATGACAAAGGTGTCTTTAGTCCATGCGTTGTGAGATTAGCATAATGAGGGGTTCTAACCAGTCTGGCCTGGGGAAGGGGGAGTGTGGGGCAGGGGGATGGGGGGAATCCCCAGCAGGAAGGTGTTTTGTATGGTTTTGCATATTTAACAAATGCATGTTAAAACCTGTACCTGTGTTTTTAGTGGATTTAGGTGTCAGAGTGTGGAGTGGATTTCCAGGGCTAGAACGCCCCCCCCCTCCGCCCCCGCCGTCCCCTCCACTCAAAAGGCTTGGCAGGCCTCAGAGGAGGGTTGGTTAGTAGCTGCTCTGTGCCTGGCCTTTGGTTTTGATTTCCTGTCTTTCTCAGCTGCTCTTTGGGGGGTTTTCAGCAGAGAGTAAAACAAATCAAACCGGAGCTGGGAAGCCCAGGAGCAGGCCTGTGGGAAAGGTGGTTGCCCCTGATTTCCCTTGTCCCCACTCTTTATACACAGAGTTCAGACCCAGCTCCTTCACCTGGAGCTCGGGGTCACGGCCACCTGGTGCCACTTTGAACTTGCACCTGCAGTTCCCTGTGAGGGGGGCCTCCGCGTGCTCTCCACTCTTGCTGTGCTTAGCCCAGCGTGTGCTCGGGCTGCCCCATCCCATCTGCCCACTCTCTCAGCACCCCCTGACTGCTGCGGTCCTACCTGCTTTCTGCCTCTAAATCCTATTGACGCCCGTCCCCATCTAGTGTGCTATCCATTCTATCCCCAGAATGGTGCCTGAGACACACGAGGAACTTTTTTTTGGGGGGGGGGTAATGAATGAATGAGGGAAGGGGGGANGCCCTCGTTCCCACAGCTGACTGGAAGGAAGGGGTGTCTGACCACATCCCTTATTTGTTCTGCAGGAACAGAATGTGCCCAGAGGGAGAGAAAGAACGCGTACTTGGGAACACGATATGGGCCCGGCCGGAGGAAGAGGGAGCTGTCCTTGGGCCGCTACACCAAACAGCACAGACTGGGCAGCTAAGATCAGCAGACCTGTATTTCTCACAGCTCTGGAGGCTGGGACGTCCAAGATGTACTGGCTGAATTTGGTGCCTGGGCAGCCCACCTCCTGGTTCATAGATGGACATCTTTGGCTGTGTCCTCACAGGGTGGAAGGGACAAGGGAGCTCTCTGGGGGCCTCTTGATTTTTTCTGGGGGCCTCTTTAACAAGGGCACTAGTTTCATTCATGAGGGCTCTGCTGCCAACCTACTCACCTCCCAGAGGCCTCGCCTCCTTGTACATCGTACATCGCACTGAGGTTAAGCTTCAACATGTGTATTTGCAAGGACGCAAGCGCTCCCTCTATAGCAGAGGGCTCCATTCGGAGGACCCGAGTGGGTGCAAACAACAAGAATAAAGATCTAGAGCTGGGGACGTTGCCTGGGGCTGAGGCCGCAGAGGCCGGTGCCTGTGAGAACAGAAACATTAACCGATGCCTGCGATGAAGTTTGAACGCATGAGTATCCAGACACAGGCCTCTGCCCATGGCTTCCTCAGGGGACTTCGGCATGGAAGCTCAGAGTTGGAGGGGGTGCGGGGGGGATCCCCACAGAGGCCCCCACCTCCGCAGCACATATTGACCCTGACCGGAGTCTTTGGAGGCCTGAGTTAATGAAAACCCAGGAGGCCGAGGCCCTGTTTGAATGTAGTTGGGAGATTTTTGGAGCCCTGGTACTCAGGACAGCAAGATTTACCAGGTATGACAAAGGTGTCTTTAGTCCATGCGTTGTGAGATTAGCATAATGAGGGGTTCTAACCAGTCTGGCCTGGGGAAGGGGGAGTGTGGGGCAGGGGGATGGGGGGAATCCCCAGCAGGAAGGTGTTTTGTATGGTTTTGCATATTTAACAAATGCATGTTAAAACCTGTACCTGTGTTTTTAGTGGATTTAGGTGTCAGAGTGTGGAGTGGATTTCCAGGGCTAGAACCCCAGTTTGAATAAGCGTGCTGTAGAAAGTGAGGTTTGACTTGCCTCCATTGCTCAGGACCAAGAGGGTGGGAGCAGGGGTGGCTTCATACGTATGCTCTCTTATTGCCCCTGTTTCAGGCCTGTTACACTTGGGTTCAAAGCAGATCGCTACTATTAAGCTTTTTCGACTTGAAGACAGACCGACCCTTTTCAAAAGGCTTGGCAGGCCTCAGAGGAGGGTTGGTTAGTAGCTGCTCTGTGCCTGGCCTTTGGTTTTGATTTCCTGTCTTTCTCAGCTGCTCTTTGGGGGGTTTTCAGCAGAGAGTAAAACAAATCAAACCGGAGCTGGGAAGCCCAGGAGCAGGCCTGTGGGAAAGGTGGTTGCCCCTGGTTTCCCTTGTCCCCACTCTTTACACACAGAGTTCAGACCCAGCTCCTTCACCTGGAGCTCGGGGTCACGGCCACCTGGTGCTACTTTGAACTTGCACCTGCAGTTCCCTGTGAGGGGGGCCTCCGCGTGCTCTCCACTCTTGCTGTGCTTAGCCCAGCGTGTGCTCGGGCTGCCCCATCCCATCTGCCCACTCTCTCAGCACCCCCTGACTGCTGCGGTCCTACCTGCTTTCTGCCTCTAAATCCTATTGACGCCCGTCCCCATCTAGTGTGCTATCCATTCTATCCCCAGAATGGTGCCTGAGACACACGAGGAACTTTTTTTTGGGGGGGGGGTAATGAATGAATGAGGGAAGGGGGGAAGGAGGGAAGCGCCCTGTGGCATCCTTTAGCAATTTCGTGTATACATCCCATGCACCTAGCCTAACAAGCCAGCAAAGCTGCTTGAGGCGAGGGGCCGTGTTTTGTATCTCGGACACACTCTGCACAGCGCTGGGCTGGCTGCTGCACGTGTCCTGTGGGACATCTGGACAGACCTTGGGATCTCGTGGACTAAGGCTGGAGGCTGGTCCTAGCTTCTTGGTGTAAACGTTTCATAGTGAAAGCATATGGAAGCTTGGTTGGAAAAGCCCATAGTACTCTTCTCCCCCTGCCGTCCTAGGAGCCCACCCTGGCTTTTTTGGCTTTTAACAATCCTAGTAATCACGGTCTTGCCACAGCAGCTTTTTAATTCCCCTTCACAATAAGCCTCGGTTCCTTCAGAGGGGAACCGGGGAGACTGCTTAGTCACTGCTGCCCTTATCCGCTGAACTTCTTCCTGTTTATAATAAAGCAATAGATGCTGATTGTAGAAAACTAGAAAAATATGCGAATGACCAAAAATCATCTATAACTTCGGGTTGTAGAAATAGCCACCCTTTAACAACACGTTTTACACAGTTGGGCTCGCATAAATATTTGTTTGTATCCTGCTTTGTAAACACCACGATAGCCTGAGTACACACGTATATGTTACGGTGTTTGACGTTATTTTCTAAGACTAGAAATAACGCTGAGGCGGATGCTGGTGAACCACCGTCTCTTGCCCCTGGCGCTTGCTTCTCAAGACCCCTGAAGTGCTCTCTCCTGAGTCATGGAATCAAAAGAAACTTTACAAACTGTCCTAGTATCTTTGTTCCCTTTGACAGAGGAGGGTCGGTAGCTCCGGTCTCCGTCTCCGGAGCGTACTTGGTCCGTGTTTGTGATCCGCTAACATACCCACCAGCTTCATCCCTGCAGAACTCTACTGTACACCGACACCGACAGGACGCCTACTTACTTCTCATGTCACTGCCCTCCTCATGGTTTTTCCATATTACACTTTCGTCTTATCCCAACGATTGAGATTCCCACAAAACTCCCTTCTCCTCTACTTTGTCCTATATAAAAACAACCATAAAGACCCACCCTCACCCTATTTTTTTTCCCCATTCTTCCTGCCTGCAAGTCTAATGATACCCAGTACCCAGACGTTCCGTAGACCTGGGGCTTAGGTTTCTCACCATCTACCCGAGTCACACCTGCGTGCCTCCGTCACTCACGACGCCCCGAGGGGGCCTCACAGCGCACCCCTGCACGTCTTCCCTGCCAGATGACCACTCGTCCACCAGCCGCGGGAAGTCTGTTCCACTCACTGCATGTTCAGTAAACCCTTGAAGTGTGGCCTACGGCAGGGCATGGGGTGCCCACAGAGAGCGGCCCCTCCAGGAGCACTGGCCTCCCAGACTTCCGACTTCCTCCCCCAGGAATGCTCTCCTATGCTCTCCCTAGAGGGCTGTGTGTCTTCTGCAGTGTGCTACCAAGGGTGCCCTCTTTTCGTGACAACATGAACAACTACCTGGCCTCTTGCTGCTCCTTTAGGAACCAGACTTACCCTATAATTACTCTTGCCCCCTCCCCCACTAGCTTCCACTATGTGGCTTCCGGGTGGCTTCCGCTGTATTTTCCAAGAACTTGAGGCAAGTCAGGACTTTGGCGCTTGCCAATTCCTCTGCCTGGAATGCTCTTCTGTTGTCACACGTCTCCCTCCCTCACCTCCCTTGGGTCTCTGGGCTCCAGTGTTCCTTTCTCAGGGAGGCCGCCCCTGGTTAACATCTTCCCCTTGACCGCTCCGCACCCGGACGCTCCCCGGGGCCCTTTCCTGCTCCCTCCGCTGCTTTTTTTACTGTCTCCCGTTCTCAACCTTTTCTTGTTCCCCCACCCTCGCCCCCAGTGGGATGTAAACTCATGAGGGCCAGGACTTCTATCTGTTGCTCATTTTTATTTATCTATGGTTAGCTGGCTGGCTGTTTACCCAAAATCTATCTTTTACTGTTATGTCCCCAACACCCAGGGCCACCAGGCACAAGGCAGCCCCCCCCCACCATGTCTATTGAGTGACATGTGAATGAGTGAGTGAACATCCATGGGGCACACAGAGCTGCTCAAACTCCTCCCTGTGGTTATTTTTTCCACCTTCTTGTCTGTCCTGGTTCTCCTCCTTCTGGCCCTTCTCTCTCGATTCTTCCCGTTTCCTAAATGCGAGCTCCCTATAAGATTCTCCTTTCTCAGATATGTCATCCAAGCCACCAGCTTCCAGAGCTGAGCACCGAGAGCACAGAGAGGATGACACAGGAGATGTGGGGACAGCTGAGGTCAAGGGCAGCGGCTCCCTCCCCCAGCCCGGCTCCGCCAGGAGCAGTTGCCACCAGGCCTACGGGACTGCCCGGCAGAACCTGGATGGTATCGTTTTGTTGTCAGAACAGAAGCTTGAAAGAGAAAACAGGTGGGTTACTAGGTTGTTACCAGTTACAAATTCACCTCCCAGCCTTCCTTTTCCTTAATGATTTAAGAAAGTTGGAAATGTGTCATATTTCCTTTGGCAGAAATATGAGCGAGCAGAACTTGCTTCGAGAATTCTCTTTGATCAGTGGAATGCATCGAGCAAGAAATCTGCTTTGGCTGCGCTTACTGCTAGTTAAGAGCGGACTTCAGCATCCCGTGGGCCTGTACTCTGTGCTGGGCATGGAGCGGGTGCTGCTCTATGAAGTTCGCACAGCAACCCTGTGGGAGCAGCTTTACGGTTCCCCGAGGAGACCACGAGACTCAGTAAGGGTCAGGAACCCCCCCACGTTCCCACAGCCAGTGGTGGGGACGTCTGACAGGCAGGCTGGTGGTCATCACTGTGGAGCCTGGCTCCGTGGAGCCGAGCATGTGCGTGCTGGGGCCTGGCGCTTCCTGTCGTCAGCGTTCGTGCTCCACGCAGTGGGGACAACGTGGGATAAGGCTTCTGGGCACAGACTTGGCAGCTGTGTGTCCTGGGTTCAAATCCCAGGTTTATGGCTTACCAGCTACATTACTTAACATCCCAGGGCCTGTGATTCTCATCTGGAAAGTGGGTCTAATAGAACTAACTTGGTAGACATTATAGGAATTAAATGAGGTAGTTTATGTACAGCATGTGGAACATGACCTAGGAAGTACGATTTAAACTGTGATTACCATAGAGAGAAAACTGAAACTCTGAAAGTCAAGCCCAGGGCCACACCGCCCGGCAGTGGTCAGACGCTGGAGGGGACAGATGGCGCTGGTGCTCTCCTGCAGAGCGTCACACGGGGACAGGACGTGGTGGTGAAGAGCACGGGCCTTAGAGCCAGCCACTCCCTGGACCCCCCTGGGCTCGGTGCTGTGAGCTTGGGCATGTGGCACGGCCTCCCGCACCTCCGTCCCCACCTGGAGCATCGCAGGCCTCTTCTGGGCGCTGTGGTGAGACCGACACGTGGCAGTTGTGTCCACACCAACAGACTGGTGCCTGGCTCGGCCTGCTGCACCTGCTCCGCTCCTGCTGATGGGGGGCGGGGGGAGCGGGATCCGGAGAAGAGGGAGGTGAGGGCCGGGAGAGGAGGAGGTCTGGGAGTATCTCCGGAACGGAGAGAGAGGTGAAGCCCGAAGCCGGGAGAAAATGTGAGTGAAATAAAGCCAGACAAACAATCTGACGGGAAGAGCCCGCAGGGAGCCTAGGGCTCGGAGGAGGCGGCTGGCCCGGACTAACATCTCCCTGGCTGAGCACGTTAGGATCACTCATGGTTGGGGTGTGGCTCTGACAAAAATAAAAAGGGAAGAAGAAAGGGAAATGTGTCATATTTCCTTTGGCGGAAATATGAGCCCACGTTCTTATTTTTCAAAGCTGGGCTGCAGTGGTGCCTCCCCAGGGTGTGTGGAGGGGAGGCAGCTGCCCGGGTCTCCCGCTGTGCTCTGGGGGGGGCGACGTCAGCTTTTTATGCAATGAGTAACATTTCGATGTACTGAATTTGCATGTAAACGAAAGCAGCTTCGCCCGCAGACCCCGCACCGCACGTCAGCATGAAGACTGCACATAGCGTCAGAATCACCAGTGCTTCCAGTCACGTCCCCTGGCTCTTTGCTCATTTGTTTTGTGGCTTATTAGTTAGCCCTCGGGAGCAGGTGATCTAGCTGGGGGCAAAGGTCAAAGACAGTTCAGAGGGAGAAACAACCCTTCAGAAGGAGCACAGGCCTTCAGAAGCAGCTCCGGCCCATCTGTGTTGGGTGTTCAGTGCTGGGACCCCAGAGCTGCTTGTCGGGAGCCTAAGATTAAGGTTCACCGGACCCAAAACCGAGTCTGAAGGCAAGTGATACTAGAAACTAGGACTGCCGTTGGCTGTCACTCTTGGTCTCCTGCCCAGCCCTCGTGCAATCCGGATAGAGAGCCACAGCCCCCCTCCTACTGAGGAGGCCAGGGTTTCCTCTTGTGACGCCATGAATGGCACATTTTGGATGGTTCCCTCTGTCGCAGGCCTTGAGGAATCAGCACTCAGGGCAAAGCAGGGGCCTGGCCTCACTGAGCTTGCCTTCTGGTTGGGGAGACAAACGCCAATGGTATGTATACTTTTAAAAAAGATAATTACAATTTTTAAAAAGATTTGGGAGGGAAATAAACAGAATGAAGTAAAGGAGAGAAGGTGACAGGAGGAAGCCGTTAGTCTCCATCAGTGGGTCAGGGGTGGAGGAGACATTTGGAGCCTTCCCGGGAGACAGTGCAGTAGTTATAAACACTTGGTTGCGAGACGAACAGATTCCCCATGACTGAGGAGAGGGGACGCAATGAGTCTGGACAGGTGAGTGGTCCCAGGTTCCTGAGAGCCTTGTAGGCCAGGGTGACAAGCGTGGATTATATCCTTCTAACCGAGTGTTCCATTAACTCCGTCCCTATTCCCATGATTTGAGAGAGACGGGGCAAAGTCCAGGGATTACCTCACACCCATCCTGCCTACAAGCCCTGCGGGCCGCAGGTAGGCCTACTCGAACGTAGTTGCACCCAAGACGAGGAGGAGGGAAAGAACAATCGGCAGTCACTAAGACCTAGACCCTAAACTTTGCAAGAGATCTTTAGAGTTGGCTGGAAAGATGGTTTCCCAGGAACTTCACCTCCATCCATCCTCACGGGAGGAGTGTTCTGCCCTGGCAAGTTTGTAATACATATGAAAGGGCTTCACCACACGTGCAAAATAACTCAAAAAGAGCAAATCAGCACCAAACTGAGTAGCAGATGCTATGGGGCCTCCCCCTCCAGCCTTCAGGGCCAGTATTTGGGGGCCTGAGAAAGCCAGTCTCCGCCCAGTCTGTCTCCGGGCTGGTGTGGGCTGGCCGCCTGAGGAGAGCTTGGAGGCCGCCTGAGGAGAGGCTGGAGGCCGGTGCTCCTTCCTGCTCTCCGCCCTCCGCCCGGTTAGCACCCCGCTGCCCTACTGCTGCCCAGCACACAGACGGCAGCTCTCCTCACAAAAGCGCTGGGCGTCTCAGGATTACCTCCCAATGTCTAGGTTTGGGCTGACGCAGCGAATCTTCGTTCGTATCCCGGGACCACAACCTGGAGGCCGCAGCGGGGCCCAGCCCAGGTCCCAGTTCTCAGCCTAAGTCAGCCGGCGTGGGAAGCACCCGCTGAGGAAACCTAACACCCATCACGGCCCCCCCACTGCACTTCCACTCGCTCTCCTTACCCCACCAAGCAGGGCCTCCTAGCCAGTCATGCCCCTTGGTTTCCACACTGCTGCCTCCCTCCAGCACTGCTCTTGCCCCAAATCCCACCCCCGTGCTCCATGCTTGTGAGCTCTCTTCCCCCCAATCCATGGCTTGTCGTCCCTTAAATCAAGAAGGGCAAAGCCGTGACTGAATTGTTTGCATTTTGTCATTTGACAGGACTGACAATGCTGAGGTGGTGTGAACCCGGGCACCACGCTCTGAGGAACCCCAGTTGCTGATGTATTCCAGGATTCAATTTGCAGGTGTTTGTTACACTTATTAAGTCACTGAAGATGTATGTTCTGGGGCCTACGGCAGGCTGGAGTCATTGATCCCAGTAACTGGAAGTTGGGCCCCAGACCCCCGAATGGTCGCCCCCCCCCCAGGGGTACTGGGATGGACAGCTCAAGAGCGGACTATCTCAGAAAAGCCACACAGAGGAAGTGAACATGTGATAAAAGTGGCATCATAGTTCAGTGGAAGGTTTTCCCTTAACTAGCACTGAAGCAGTCGATGAGCTAAACTGAAAACAGAACTAGCTGGAAGTCCTTGTCTCACGCCACATACCAAAATAAAGTTCACGTGGATCCACGTGTGACATGTAATGAAGAGCAAAAAAAAAGAAAAAAAAGAAAAGATCTAGAAAAAAAGTGAAGATTCACGACTGAGAACACTTTGAACTTAAAAGCAAATTGAAATCATGAAAAAACTGTACAGACGTAACCATTGAGGAAGTTTTACATTTCTATATAACAAAATAAAATTACAAGTCAATGAGCGTGGAAAATATCCGCAATAAATAGGAAATGATTACTATTACTAATATACCAAATGCTCACACAAATAGGTAAGAAAAGCAACCCTTGTGAAAATGGACAAAGACTATGAAGACATTTCAGAAGAGAAGGAATGCCAAATGGGTCACCGTAGGGGTGCCTGGGTGGCACAGCAGTTAAGCGTCTGCCTTCGGCTCAGGGCGTGATCCCGGCGTTATGGGATCGAGCCACATCAGGCTCCTCTGCTATGAGCCTGCTTCTTCCTCTCCCACTCCCCCTGCTTGTGTTCCCTCTCTCGCTGGCTGTCTCTATCTCTGTCGAATAAATAAATAAAATCTTAAAAAAAAAAATGGGTCACCGTAGCTTTAGACTCTCTACCAAATGTGTGGGAGCTTCCCTCCACCAAACAGTTCTCTGCGACACCAGCTGGTGCCCCATTTAACTCAATTCTGACACCATCTACAGAAGAGAGTGTCAGGGCCCACAGGCAAAGGGCTCAGTCCCATAAGCCACCTGGCCCGATGAATGACATCACTGGGCACTGGGCCCAACTGGATGTGGGTGATTGATTGAATCTCTAGCCAGTCTGCCTCCGTGGGGGGGGGGGGCTAAAAGTTCCCCTGTAATCCCGAGGTTGCTTCCCCTGGCAACCAAACCCCATCTATAGAGATCTGCCAAAATTCAGCTCATTAACATAAATGCAGATGTGCTTGAAAGGAGCTTGTTAGGAATAAAGAGAAGACACCTTTATCTCTATTGTCACCTAGGAAATTCCAAGGGTTTTAGGAGCTCTGTGCCAAGATGGGGAATAAAAAACAAATATATATTCTTATGTAAATCACCCTATCTCATTAACAAGAAAAAAGTCTATACCTTTTGTCATGTAAGCAAAGATATGCCAAGTCAAAGAACCTCGGAGTTTCCCTGTCAAAACCACAGATGAAAACATTGGTTGCCACAGAACGCATGGGAAAGTTGCCATGTTCACGCAGTCATGGTAGGAATGGTTAAACATTTGTGCAAACTTTCTAGAAGGCAATTTGGCAATATGCACCGAAACCCCTCAAAATCCTTCTTTCTGGCCTAGTAATTCCACTTCGGAGTTTATCCTAAGGCATCGATCAGAAATGCAATCAATGACTTATATATAGGAATGTTCATCACAGTATTTGGCGAAAAATGGGAAGGAACTCGGATGCCCACCATTGGAATTAAATTATGACACATCAAGGCGATGAAACTGTGCGGACTTCAGAAAAGTCACGTCTCAAATGACACTCTATAGTATGACTGCAAGAAAGAGACTAAGGGAACATTCTAAAATGTTAATGTTAGCCTCGGTATCTACCTCCGGCTGGTGGCATTATGGACAACCGTTCTCTTTTTGCATTAAAAATATTTCCAGAATTATGTGTTGTATTTAAGTAAAAGTGAAATGCAGAAAACAGACATAAACAACCTTCATGATCAGGTAAGACTAGGCAAGAGCTGGAAAGAAGGCGGAGAAGGGAGTATGTGTAGAATCCAAAGTCTTAGGAACTGAGTCTCAGGTCTGGGGCTTGAGGAGGTATGGGGCGTAAGGAGAAGACACTGAAAAATGCACACTAGCTGACAGGAGGTAAGGAAAGAAGGATCGTGTGTGTGTGTGTGTGTGTGTGTGTGTGTTTCTTTCCCAAAGGGGCCTTTGGTTTTACAGGTGAAGTATAACGGAAGTTATTAAGGAAACGATCCATATTAAAATATTTTAAGATAAGCATCAGCAGCACCAAGATCCCACCATGAATTTCCATGAAGGCATGAGAAGCAATGTAGTCTAATAACAGAGGGTCCGAAAAATCTTAGGCCCTGTAATATTGCGATCAAGAACACGGGTCTTTCTGACCATCTTGGCCGGCAGTGCGTATTTTAAGGATTTTAAGTGTGTTTTTTGAAACTTCGAGGAACAGTTGAGCTCCTTCGAGTCGGGGATCCGCTCTTGTCTGCCTGCCCCGTTTCTGCTGAGCAGCCCACCCCACGGGCCACCCTCACTTATTTGTACAGACTTGGTGCGAGCCCCCGGCGCTCACTCTTGTCCCCGTGTGTTTCTCACGGGGGACCCTGCATCTCCCGCACCGTCTTCGGGGCCCGGAGGCGCCCGGGAAGGTGCTGGAGGGAGCTGCGGGAAGGAGGGCGGAGCGGGCAGGGCAGGTCCTGGGGCGAGGGGCGCCGACACCGACCACCAATCCCGGCCCGGGCTCGTTGCGAGGATGGGGAAGGCCTGAGCACTAGCGAGCCGAGGCCAGCTGGGCCGCGCGCACGCCAGGTACTTACGCGCAGAAGAGGCGCAGCGCGCGGCCGGCCAGGCGGGCAGGCGGGGTGCGCGGGTTTCCCGCAGGCG
>NC_048218.1:194938083-194963960 GCF_002007445.2 Ailuropoda melanoleuca | reverse complement strand
CGCGGGTTTCCCGCAGGCGCCCCCGCCGCAGGCTCCGGAGGGGCGGGGGGAGCCGGGCCGAGCGGGCGGACGCGGTCCCGGGCGGCGGCCCCGCTCGCATTCGCGCTCGGGCCCGAGTCCACGGCGCTCTGAAGGTCGGGGCGTGTGTGCGGACGGCTGTCCCGTCAGCTGATTTCACTTTCATTTCTTCACTCGCCGGCGGCTCGTGACTTTCCAGAAAAGAGGGATGTAAACAACGTTGTGGTTCGGCGCCCGTCCGCACGCCGGAGCCGAGGGCCGGCAAGAGTCAGGTGAGTGTCTCGCTCTCACAACAACACGATTCCCGGAGAGCACGCGGCCCAGGGTGTAGACGCCGCGGAAACACGACCGAGAACTTTATTCACAGGGGACCTTCCCCAGCCTCTGGCCCAAGCCCTCGGGCCACCCCGTGGGAAGCGCGTCGACCGTCTGTCCCTGCCTTCCCCGAAGTCGGCTTTGTGGGGTGCCTGGGCTTCTGGGGCCCGGACCCTGGTGTGCCTCGCGTTCCCACCAGGGTGTTTAGGCCGGTGCTGGGGCAGCTGGAACGTCTCTTCCTTCAAAATAAGAGGAGGAAGCTTTTATTTTGTAACCTTCGGGGCTCCTAGACGGAGCTGAAAAGTTGACTCCTTGGTTCGCAGGACCAGCTGGGAATTCCAGCTTGGAGCAAAGCTCGGTTAGGTCAGGAGGCAGGTACCCTAGGGATACTGGAATCCTGCAGGCTTCTCTTCCCCTCCCCCTTCCTTCCCCACTGGGGAGAGTTCTTTGAACTGCCCCCCCCCCCCNCCCCCCCCCCCCGCGTAGTTCTTTTAAACTCAAACCCTAGAAAGAGGAGGTTGGATAGGAAGAAGAGGGGCTCTGGGGTCAGGGCTCTCTGCTGCAGATTAGCAAATTATTTCACCAAGCTCAGCATCGGCCTCAGTTTCTTCTCTGTGAAATGGAAAGGGCACCTACTTTCCATGGCTGTTGTGGAAATCGGAGACAAGGTGTGAGAGTGCTTAGTACTGAGCGCTGGGCACGCAGTGATGGCAGCTGTTTGCATTCAAAGCAGAATTTCTCAGTATTTAGCGTAACCTTCGTGATAAGGCCTTCAAGGTAGAGACAGAACGAACTTTCTGATACGAATATAAAATAGTTAACTCTGAAAATGGGTAAACACTGGTGAGTACAGTGACATGGTATTCGAGAGATAAAAATACGTATTTAAAAATTTATTTGAAGCTATAATGCCCATAGTTTCAAAAGAGTCGAACAGTTCAGAGTTGGTTATGAAAAGCGGCAAACCCACGGTCTCCCTCCTTCTCCAGAGGCAAGTACTTTCACCTGTTTCGGCAGATTCTTTAGGTGTTTACCTCGGCTCTCAGAATAACCTGCGTGTATCAGCACTGCTGGGTTTTCAGTTTCAGGCCTAATTGACTCTCAGCTGTAACAGATGAAGATTTAGCTTTCTTGTCCCTGATTCCAGGCTCCTCCAGCTTGAGTCTTATCTTCCTCTTCCTTCCAAACTGCTTATATTGAGTTTGTTTAAATGAGTATTCTGCAATACTGTAATTTGTAAATACCACACACAGTAGTGGACCCATGGGGAAAATTGTTACTTTTTTTTGTCCTTCCCTGCAAAACTGTTCATCTTCCCTGGAGATAATAAGTGTCTTAATTCTTTGTTTGCTTGGATTTCTCTGTGCTTAACACCAATCCAACCGGCAAATCTTAAATCTTTTTTCAAGAAGTGTGTCTGCATGGTACTTGACCTGTTCCTGAGAAAGCCCACCCCCCACCCCACGCCCTCGGACCCGCTGCCTACTGGACACACTGCTGTCCTCCTGGAAGTTTCTTTCCCTCCCCTCCACCCCAATCCTAGGGATTCCCTTTGCCTCGGCCTGACTCCGGATCTCCTATCGCCACTATCAAAGGCTTTTATGGATTTAGTCTTTATCCTTAAACTTGATCAAAGGCTGATCGAGTACAGCATTTTAGGTAAAAGTCACTTGCCTCTAGAATTTTGAAAGCCTTATTCCATTCCATCTGGCCTTCATGCTATTTTTGCGACTTTAAAGCTGTTCTGCTTTACAGCTTCCCAAATAGTCTCCTCTCCTGTCCTCATCTGTGCAGCTTTGTCTTAAACAAAAATGATGATTTTAGTGGGTTTTCGAGAAGGACCAAAATTAAGTGGGTCCAGTTTGCCATTTTTAACTGGAAGTGTCATTTTTTTTTTCCCTTCCTGCACCCTAGAGGCTCTTTCTAGCAGTCTCCCTCACTGGCGCCCTCTGGTAACGCAGCCGGCCTCTGGCTAAGCAAGCCGCCAGCGTCCTCCTCCTTGCTTGTCACCCAAACGGCCACTGGTCCGGCCAGCACTCTGCGAGGGAACTTCCCCAGGCTCTGTCCCAAGGACCGCAGTGTCTTGGGGAGGACCCCAGAGCTCTCCGCTCGCAGGGCACGCCTCTCCTGCTGGGGCGAAGTACTTGAGGCAGTGGCCGGCTTCTTCTGGAACGACATCGCTGGGGAGCACGTTGGGGGTGGGCCCGTCCCNGGGGGGGGGGAGGCTGTGCCCCTCTGGTTGGGGGGAGGGAGGGACGGAGGGAGGCCCTGACCTCTTGGCTGTACTTGCCAGGACCTGAGGCTCTGCGACACAGAGGTGGGGACGGGGGGAAATGCTAGCCGCCCGGCCCTCCCAGGGAGATGCCACAGCCCTTGACTGGGAGCTGGGGGACAGGGATCCCTGTGTCCTGGGCCACCCGCTCAGGGAGAGGGGAGCTTCCCTCGTGCTGAATCGGCGGGGAGGGGGGAGGGGGGATGGCTAAAGCCTGAGGCGGAGTACATTTTCTTAAATGTTTCTTCATTTGTTGTATGTCCTTAGGACAGTTTCCCGAGACTTTAAATGAGGGTTTCTGTTGTTGTTTTTTAAGCAGTGATGGTGTTCTTATAGGGGTAGATGGAGGAGCCTCTCAGGCTGCTGTTCTAGAACTGGGTCTCTGCCCCTTTATTGTTTTTTTAAAGGGGAAAAAATTTCTCTTAAGATTTTATTTATTCATTTGAGTCAGAGAGAGAGAGCGCGAGCTAGCGTGCAAGTGGGGGAAGGGGCAGAGGGAGAGGGGGAAGCAGGCTCCCCTCAGCTCCATCCCAGGACCCTGAGATCATGACCTAAGCTGAAGGCAGGCGCCTAACCATCTGAGCCACCCAGGCGCCCCCAAAATTTAACTGAATAAAATCTAAGGACGTTTAAGTGTCGAATACATGAACAAATCTGAAATTACAAATTTCAGAAAATTACAAAAGAAACAAATGGTTGTAACTTGCAAGCCCCTTAATCTATGCATTTAGAACCGGTAAAAATCCTGCTAGGTTTAACTGTGGCGTCGTCGTTGTTTAGGTTTTTCATTTTGTTAAAACTAATATTACCAATAAGTTTACTGAGGTAAATATTAAGCTACTTTTACAGATTTCTAATAATATATTGAAATAGTCTTCCTCCCCCCAAATATCCTGCCTGGTTTTGTAAATTGTCAATGATGGCTTAAATAATAAAGTGCAATATGTACATCCTTCCGTTCTAGGGGACCTGATGAAATAGAAATAATGTATCACAATTAAGTTAAACCCATCTATATTTAAAAATGCTCTCAGGAGTTATAATTCTCTCAAACATTAATAAGAGCAAACAAAAAAATCAAACAGCAATTAAAGTGTTCATTAGAGGTAAATTGAAATTGCTTCTTTTATGGTTTTTTTCCAGCTTTACTGTGATTGACAAATGAAGCTTGCATATATTTAAAGTGTACAACATGATAATATACATTGTGAAATGATTACCACAATCAAGGTAATTAATATATCCATCACTTCACTTATTTTTGGGGGGTGATAATACTTGAGATCTAAGTAAATTGACAGATGAATAAAGAAAATGTGATTACATATTATATAATCGATACCTTCATATATACACATACTTATATATCAGGATATTACTCAGCCATGAGAAAGAAATCCTATTTGCAACGACATGGATGACACTGGAGGACGTTATTCATTATTTTTTATTTTCTTATTTGGTTGATTTTTCACAAATGGACTAGGGCTTGAACTGGAGGACATTATGCTAAGTGAAACAAACCAGACACAAATACTGCATGATCGCACAAAATGGAATCTAAAAAAACCAAAAACAACCCCCCCCCAAGTAACAGAGAATACAGTTGAGTTTATCAGAGGCTAGGTTGAGAGGAAAAAGGAGAGATTTGATCAAAAGGCATAGTCTTTCAGTTTATGAGTCTGGAGACATAATGTACAGCATGGTGATTATGGTTAATCGTTACGTATTGCGTACTTGAAATCTAAGTTACTTTTGGAGAGGAAAAAAAAAAAACAGATGTCCTGCCGTGGGTGTGGGTGCTCGGGGTCGGCTGCATTGACCTCTGAATGGGGCCTGCGTGTGACCCTGGGTCCCTGTGAACTCATGGCATAACTGTCCTCTCTTCCTTTGGAAGGGGAAATTCCGACCATCTGGGGGATTTTCTCTAAAGAGCCGGTAAACGTAGCTCCTTCAGCAGGGTTTCAGGCAGGTTTTATGGGCTCCTTTATCATTTACAGCCTGTGTCATTCATGGCTAATACTTTCAAGCCTTTTTTTTTTTTTTTTTTGGCCTTTCGGGTCCCACTCTTGTTCCTCATCTTCTTGGGAAGGCGGCTTAGGTTTTGCTGTAGATGAGTGTTTTTATCCAAACCATCCATTATTTCCCTCTGAAGTTCTACATTTTTTTTTTTTTTCTGAGATGCCTTTAGCATTAGTTTGTTGGGACTGGAAGGGTTTCAATCTGTCTTTGATCATGTCTGTTCTTTTTTTTATTTAGCACGTGCACGCATGTGCATGAGTAAGCAGAGGAGGGGCAGAGGGAGGGAGAATCTCAAGCAGACTCCCTGCTGAGTATGGAGCCCAACGCGGGGCTTGATCCCAGGACCCTGAGATCATGACCTGAGCCGACACCAAGAGTCTGATGCTTAACCGATGGAGCCACCCAGGCGCCCCGATCATGTCTGTTCTGAAAGATGAGCCATTATCGCACAATAACCTGTCAGTTTGGGGAGATTGCTTTTCGATTCTTTTTTGGGAGGTCTACTGGGTCCTCAAGTGAAGAGGTCACCCTACTCACATTGCTCTCAAGCATTGCCAGACGCAGAGTCTGTACCTTCAGAGGACGGGCCTCTGCGAGAGGTGCCCCGAGAGATCCATAGCCTCATATAAACCCATGCGATCCTTTCACTGACCTAACAGTGTTCTCCAACCAGGACAGAAGACATGTGGCTGCCCCTTTATTCCTCCTTAAAGTACGTTAGCTTCTTACTAAGGATAAAAAAATCATAGCATATAGTGAAGGGCCTTCTCTCACGTAGTCAGACTCCAGCACCGAGCACTGCTCTCGAGCCAAGCTGGGAAGATAGCTTGTGGCAGCGTGAGGGGCTGCGTGGCGCCGAAGCTTGGCTGCCGCTTATTGGTAGCCGGTGGACCGCAGCTATCTGCTTGGAACCCTGCGGAATGTTCTATTTCTAAAACAAACTAGTGCTGGCAGTGCAGGCCAGTCTACCGGGGTCAGGCAGGGCTGGTGAGGCCTGGCTGGATAACATTACACCCTAACTTTGTTGGCTGCTGCACGCGCAGAAAGCCGTGGTGTGTGTCGTGCATGGGGTGGGGAGGGGGATACAAGAAGGCTTGCAGCCAGCAGAGACTAATCCGGCTCTGGCCGCCCTAGGCCCCATCCGACTAGCGGATGAAAGTGGCATCGGGCCCTAGCCTACGTTCTCGGCCTGCGCGCATGTTCGGGCACAGTGGGGAGACAGGTGCAGGAGAGCACACGGTCTGGGGTGAGCATTCTCCTTCTGAGTTAGTTTCCTTCTGCAGGCTGAAGCCAG
Organism: Ailuropoda melanoleuca; assembly: GCF_002007445.2. Taxonomy (NCBI): domain Eukaryota; kingdom Metazoa; phylum Chordata; class Mammalia; order Carnivora; family Ursidae; genus Ailuropoda; species Ailuropoda melanoleuca. The sequence continues at coordinate 194,958,039 of NC_048218.1, read as the reverse complement.
GTCCTGTGTGGCAGGGTTACAAGGATGTCCCTTCCCTGGGGCCATGCCTGAGCCTGTGTTGGGCCAGCGCAGACACACGGCGGCAGAGACGTGTTGCCGCGCTGGTAAGGACTCAGGCGACCTCAAGGGAACTGCTGATGGCTTCACGTTTCCTGCGTTCTCAGTGGAGCCTTGCTGAAGTTCAGTCTTAGTGCTCTGGGTGAGGCGACTCCCTGACCCAGCCTCCTCCCGCCACGGCCGCCTTCGCCAGCGCGCAGTCATCTTCAGGCCTGTGGGTGCCGCTGTGGGGGGCACATCATTGTCTCGGCGGAATTTGCCATCTTCTGCTTCTTTATACGGAGTCTCACTGCCCTGGTATCTCTCCCGCAGACGGAGGCCTGGGCTGCTTTCTCCCTCACCCAGGACTCTGCCAGGAGCAGTGCTCTCCACCCAGCCTTTCCCGTAGGAGCCAGAACAGTCAGCCCGGGAGGGCGGGGAATCCTGCAGGGCGCCGGGTTTGCTCGGCCTAGGAACCTGGAGAACAGGGGCTCTTGCCAGGCTGGGGGCAGGTAGTGAAGGGGGCTGATGTTTGGTAAAGTGATAATTGTTTGTTTATAATTTATTTGAACGAGAAATCGCCAATCAAGTTTCTAAAAGTAAAGAATTCAGGGGCGCCTGGGTGGCTCAGTCGGTTAAGTGCCTGCCTTCAGCTCAGGTCATGATCCCAGGGTCCTGGGATGGAGTCCTGCATCAGGGTCCTTGCTCAGTGGGGAGCCTGCTTCTCCATCTGCCTGCTGCTCCCCCTGCTTGTGCTCTCTGTGACAAATAAAATCCTTAAAAAATAAAAGAATTCAGCCATGGTATGAAAGGTCTTTATTATGGGTAAAATGACTTAAGCAACCTTTTTTTATATTCAGAAAGAGTGCTCACCCTTCTGGGATAAAAATGAAATATAACTTTTATTTATTTATTTTGGTGGTGGAGGGCAGATCATTCTTAAGGCCTAATTACACAGAGCAATTTAACGATGTCAGGACGAAAGCCCCGGAGTTAGTGTGTCCTTTGTTTCATCTCACAAAGCCCTCTCTGCCTGAGCTCATGGATCAGGGACAACTTCAGGACGCCTGCTCCTCCAGGCATCCCTGCTGCCCTGCGTGAGGAGCCAGAGATGACACAGAATCTGGGTCCTGTTTGCCGAGAGGATGGTGTCACAGTAGATACTCGGCCCTCCTCTTTCATAGTGGCCTCCATTTTTAAACAGATTTTTTTTTTTTTACCTAGAATTTCAGGTTGTCAGTTTTCATTCAGTTCTTTAAAATTGTGATTCCATTTTCTTCTGGCTTCAATAGTTCCTGAAAAGAAATCAGATCGAATTCTCATAGTTTTTCACTTGAAGGAACTGTGGCTCCCCGCCGCCCCCCCCCGCCAATTTTCTTTTACCTTTGGTTTTTACCAGTTTGACTATGATGTGTTTTAAGTATGGTTTTCCTCATATTTATCCCGCTTGAGCCCTGCTGAGCTTCACTTGGGCAGATTTCTTCAAATAGTGCTTCTCTCATTCTCTTCCTCTTCTCCTTCTGGAACTCAGTTACACATTAAAAGTTAGGGACTGTATGTCCCAAATCTCTCTTACCCTCTATTCTGTTTTTTTTTTTTTTTCTAAATTTTATTCTGGATAGCTCTTGTTGACCAAAAACTGATTAGGTCTTCTGTCTCTAGCCTGCTGTTAAACCCATGTAATGAATGATTAATTTCAGATACTGTATTTTGCAGTTCTAGAATGTCAGTTTGATTCTTTCTTAAAGCCTAATTGTGTTGAAATGCTCCATGTTTTCATTGATTTTTGTTCACCTTTTCCTGTATAAATTTTAGCATAATGATCATTTTGAAGTGTTTTCTGTTAACTCCATTTATGGGTTATCTCTGGGCCTGCTTCTGTTGTCTACTTTCTCTCTTGACTATTGGTCACCTTTTTTCCCCCATGTCTCCTAATTTTTAATTATATGCTAGACATGGTGTTAATACATTATAGATGGGCTGGATTATATTGTCTTCTTCTAAAGAATATTTAGTTTTGTTCTGGGAGAATTTGTATTACTAGCAGATAATCGCTCTCTTGTTGGGGTTTTATATTAATCTTTGTTAGAATGTTCTATTCCAGTTTTGTCCTTAGTCCTAGGATATAACCCTTGCTCTTATGCATGGTGTTTACTCACAGGACATGGGTTTTTTCTGGGGTTTCAATTCAATGTTGGGGATTTTCACCAAGGTCTCTATATTCTGGTCGAGTTGGAACTCCAGTGTCTTCCCAGGACTCTTTTCTACTCTGTTTACTATTTACTTGCCTTTACATAAACATCTTAGGACATGGTCAAGGACCTGAGGGAAACTTTCTACATAGATTTCAGGGGCTCTTTTTTTGTGGTTCCTTCTTTTTCAGTACCCTGCCTGTAAATTTTAGTTATTGTTCCAGATGTGAACTCTGATCTTTACTCTGGCCGGTGAGACTGTTGGGCTCCACTTCTCTGCATCATGGTTTGGAAAATGCCTCTAGGGAGAAAGGTGGGAGTGAATGGGGGTTTATCCCGTATATTCCTCCTCACACGCATCACAGTCCTGTGCTGTTCACCATTTATTTCCTGAAGTCAATTATTTCACGTAGATGATTTGGTTTTAGTTTATGAAGGGTGGGTTAGTCCATTACCAGCTTTTCTGTAATGGATAGAATTGGACACCCTCATTCATTTTTCAAAATGGATAGCAATATAAATATTTAAGGTTCCTCCATATCTTTTCAGGGCTTGATAGCTCATTTCTTTTTATACTAAATAACCTGTTGTCTGGCTGCACCACAGTTTACTTACCATCCATTACTAAAAGGCATCTTGGTTTCTTTCAAGTTTTGGCCCTTATGAATAAAGCTGCTGTTAATATCCGTGTGCAAGTTCTTCTGTGGACGTAAGTTTCAACTCCTTTCCGTGAATACCAAGCACTGTGATTGCTGGATCATATAGTAAGAACTTTAGTTTTGTAAGAACCCACCAAACTGTCTTTCAAAGTGTCCGTACCATTTTTTATTCCGTACACTATTAGGAAGCATTTTCTCTGCTTTGATCTTCTATTAAAGACTGTAGAGATTTAGTGTAATTTCTTAAATTTTTAATAGAATTCAGTCAACCCATCTGGGCCTGGTAATTTCTCTTTTGACAACTTATTATTCAGTTTCTCTAGTTGGTAATAGGCTTATTCAGCTAGTCTATTTCTTCCTGTGTGAATTTTGGCAGATTGTGTCTTTCAGGGAATTGGTCTATTTCATATAGGTTAACCAAGTTGTGGGTAGAGAGTTGTTTGGAATATTCTTTTATTAACCTTTTAACATCTGTGGTATCAGTACTGATGGTCTCGAATTTCTGATATTAATAATTTCTGTCTTTTTTTCCTAGTTAACATTGCCAGAAGTTTATAAATTTTATTGACAATGGAATATTATTCAGCATTATAAACAAATTAGCTATTAAGCCATGAAAAGACATGATAAAATTTATACGCATATTACTAAGTGAAATAAGCCAATCTGAAAAGGCTACGTACCATATGATTCCAACTATGTGATATTCTGGAAAAGGTTAAACTATATAGACAGCAGAAAGGTGAGTGGTTGCCAGGGGTTAGGGGGGAGAGAAAGATGACTATGCAGAGAGAATATTTAGGGCAATGAAACTACTTTTTTTTTTTAAGATTTTATTTATTTATTTGAGAGAGAGAAATATTGAGAGAGCATGGGAGAGAGAGAGCAGCAGCAGAGGGGAGAGGGAGAGGGAGAAGCAGACTCGACGCTGAGCAGGGAGCCCGATGTGGGACTTGATCTCAGGACTCTGGGATCATGACCTGAGCCGAAGGCAGACGCTTCACCGACGGAGCCACCCAGGCGCCCCAGTGAAACTACTCTGTATGGTACTGTAACGGTAGATACAGCTCATTAGATACTTGTCCAAACCCACATAATGTACAACACCCAGAGTAAACCCTAGTGTAGACTATGGACTTTGGATGGTAATGATGTGTCAGTATAGGTTCATTAGTTGTAACAAATGGTGGGCGATGGTGATAATGGGGTGGCTATGTGTGGGTGTCAAGGAGTTTATGGGAAATCTCTGTACTTTCTGCTCGGTATTGCTGTGAACTTTCTCTAAAACATAAACTCTATTAAAACCAAAAATAAAACCAAAACAAACACAGCAGTTACTCTCTTACTATCCCAGTGAGCTCTCCTTGAACCCTCTTTGGTTATTGAAATTGTTGAGAATAGACTACCCAACCTTAGGTTTTCCTCGTTCCATCTTGCTACCATGACCTAATTAGCTTGTAGCCTAGAACTTTCATGGGCTTTATCTACCTGTTTCTCATTCTGCTTAGTCTTATCCTGTAGTGGACACCATTGGTGACCTGGGACTCTTGTTTTCTCACTTATCACATCCATTATTTGTCCAACATCCCTATTTCTCTGCAGTGTCCTTGAATAAATGGCTGGAGATGTACATTCATTAGCTCTAACGCAAACTGCACATCTAATCTTTTACATTGTTGCTACATATTGAGAAGTAAAATGACCATTGTGAACCATAATCTATGCATTTCAGTGCCATTTTGTGACACACTTGCTCTGCAAGTAACATCCTTTAATATATAGTATTTTCTTTAATTGTTGGAGCTGTACAACTTAGCACTTTCCTGTGCACCATCTTATTCTGTAATTATTTTAGTCTTGTGTGTTTTATATATTCAATTATACAGTGATCTAGTGGGGAGAAATGTCTTACATCATCGATGGTTTCTAGGACACTAAAGATAAAACAGAAATTCAAGAAAAGATGTTTGTTGACTGATTCATTAAGGTGCCTGGCAGGGATGTTAAAGTCATTGATAGTACATGTCATTCCATCCTTGAGTTCTTAGTTGTTTGGTGTTCTGTGCATACGTTGTTTTGGGAGAATTCAAAAGTTCATAGACTTTTTTTCCGTCTCGACAAAAATAAGTGATTTTAAAATTTCTGTATTTTCTGTGATTTCTTTTTAAATCTCTGAAAGATGTTGCCACTAATGCAGATGGGTTACCTAGATTTTGTAGTTTAGCACATGCGTATGTATGTGTAAGGAGAGGGACAGAAATAGAGGGCTGGGGAGGGCTTTTCTTTTCCTTTTCTTTTTACTATGTAAGCATATGGTATTTTTCATCCACGGTTTTCAGAGTAGCATAAAGCTAAGTTATTTGCCCCTTTGGAATTTCAAATAGAAGGTGGGTTGTCCGTGATTCTTACGTGGTTGCGCATCCCTCTTTTTAGTTGGGTGTGGAGCTATTTGCATAGAGTTTTGCTCATTGGATTCTTCAGCTTGAAGACTCTTTTCTTTGGTAACATCTGCATCCTTTTCAGAACTGGAGGGAGCAGCCTCCCATTTGCTGCTGAGATGCTTCATGTCGTTAGTCTTTGCGGCCTTGATTCGAGAGTGTTTTTTCTTCTTCTTGGGCACTTTGAGAGGTGACAGATTTTCAAGTGATCTCTGGGACACAGACTGGAGCCACTCTGGAGAGCTTACCGCAAGATTCCTTTGGCTTATAAAGGGGTGATTTCTGGGTGGTGTCCAGGACGTGCTGTATCTCTTTATATTTACGTAAGTAGCGGGCTTTAGTCTAGGAAAGCAATGAAATAAATGAGTTTCTGTCATGTACCCTAGGTATTTGTAGTCCTTAGTTATTTGTCATAGTTTAACTCTTACTTTTAAATCCTTTGGTGAATTCATCTTCCCTTAGGACTTTTACCTTTATTTCTTTGAGAATGATCGATGTCTTCAATTTCTGGTCATGATTTTTCAGAACTGCTCCCATCCTGTGCTTCTGAATGCCGAGCGGATATGTTTATTGAGATACCTGCCCTGACCCAAGCCTCCCAATACAATGACTCTAGGCCTCAGTGCCTTACCTACACACTTAAAGTAAATATTCTCTAACATTCCACTTTCCTCTAAAAATCTACTTGTTTATTCTATTAGAATATACTTAGTTACATGCTATGCATTTTTTTCTATAGTCAGTAAAAAGATCAATGTGAGTCCAAAAGATGGAAGCTGCATCTATTTCTTCTTCACATTTTGATCTGTAGAGTCTTTCTCAAGAATTTTTATCACTAATAGATGGAATGCCAAATATGAGATTTATTGCTTAACATCTGATTTCTGAGCTGTGATTGACAGAGATAAGGATGTAAATCATCGGCTAAATGACGCTGACTAGTAGCCCCTAGACTCTCTTCATTTTGGTTACAAACAGAACAGACAATTTAAGTTCCAGCCCTATAATTATGTTCAAATGTTACATTCTTTAGTATGATTCTGCCAGCTGTTAAAGCACATTAAGTATTCTCTCCCTAGTCCAAACTTGGATAGATGTCTAAAATGGTTTGACAAAAGTGTGATTTTTCTCATTTTTTGGTTTATTCTCACTTTACTCTGTAATCACTTACTATGGGTGACAGTATGTGTGCTGAGCCAGTCAGACAAAATATATAAAGCCATAAAGAAATAAGTTCAAAGAGCAAAAAATATCCACTTGATTGTATTTGAATATATAGTGAATTAATCTGTTAAGAATGGTCTTGCTTGCTACTTTCCTATTTTTTCTTATTTCCATGTACACCTAAGTAGATACTTTTGGGAAGGGTCTGCCCCAGGCACCATGTGCCCTTCTCTGGGGACCACCTCTTGATCCACAAGGGTAGGCCTTTCATCCGCCATTTGTAACTATCTGTTCTCTACCCACTGGCATGGTTGCCAATCAGATTCTCCTTCCCTGTAACTTAGAATCGGGAGGGAGAGTGAGTCTTGTAAGTGAAAGTGCTGGAGGATGCAAATTTGTGCAGGTAAGAGGTAGGACAAGTTTTCTGTAGAGAGAGAAAAGCAGAGACTGCAGATGGATGAAGAGTTCAGGTGGCTTTCCATCACCTAGTTCAGCCCTTTTCTGAGACCTTGCTGAATTCTCTCCCCTTTATCTCCATAAATAGTCTTGGATTTTCTTATACTTCTTCTCTCCTACCCTACCCTATACTTTGTGATTAAGCTAACTTAAATTGGTTTGTTATTTGCAACCAAATAGTTCTTAATTAATACAACTATTAGCTGTCTACCCTTCTGGACTCAGGCCAATCCACACTGAGTACACTTCTGGGTTCAAAGTGTGTAAGAGATCTCTCATGAAAATAATGAATAAAAATCAAGCTATGTCTTAATTGTCACCTTTGCCTAGCTCTACTGTATTTTGTTATTAGTTTCCTGATTTTTTAGTCTGCTGATATTATCATATGTGATTGATCCCTTGTTTGCCTGGGCCTATGCTATCTGTTCTCCCATATTAGCTGGCCAATTAGATACAATTTCTGTTAGGCACTGCCCTCCCCCGCATGATAGGTGTCCCTTCTGATTCAAAACTGTCACCAGTTGCCTATTCTTGTAATTTTATTGACTTTGCTGATTATACTGTAAAGAAATAGGCATTAATCAAAATTAGGGGAAAAAAAGCATAAAAAGGAATATCATCCTCTGTCAATACTTTATCCAGAGATAATCATTGTTGGGGCTAGGTGCTACCAGAGATTTTTCTAGGTATACATGTGTTTGTGTGTAATATGCACACATTACATAGGTTTATATAGTCTATAAATGCAACCATACCAAAGTTCTGTGGTTTTTATTTATGCATTGTGAACATTATCCCATGTTAACTAATCTGGACTTACAATATTCATAGCTACATAATATTTCATTTTATGGATATATTATAATTTAAGCAGTTTTTCTATTGTTGAACATTTGGGTTCATTTCTTTTCCTTTTCCTTTGACTCTTATAAACGATACTGAAATGAACATCGGGGTGCCTGGGAGGCTTAGTTAAGCGTCTGATTTTGGCTCAGTCATGATCTCAGGGTTATGGGGTCAAGCCCTGCATTGGGCTCTGCGCTCAGTGGGGAGTCTGCTTCAGAGCCTCTCTCCCTCTGTCTCTCGCCGCCCACCCTCACTCATTCGAATCTCTTTAAAATAAATAAATCTTAAAAAAAAACAAACATCACTACAGAAACCTCTTACCTACTAGGGTCCCCCCCTTTTCCCGAGGTTTAATTTCTCTCTCTTTTTTTTTTGTGAGAGAGAGAGAGAAAGAGGTGGGGGAGGGGCAGAGGGAGAAGGAGAGAGAGTGAATCTTAAGTACCATCCATGCTCAGCACAGAGCCTGAGGTCATGACCTGAGCTAATATCAAGAGTCCAACAGACTGAGCCACTCAGGCATCCCCATCCCTAGGTTTAATTTCTAAAAGTGGAATTTTTTAGTCAAAAGGAATGTATGATATTGAGGATTTTTCATTTATATTGTTGGATTGCCTTCCAAAACTCTGCATCAAAAAAACCCCCCAAAACCAAAAGAAAAACAACTCTAATATCAGTTCATATTTCAACCATCAGTGAGTAAATTCTTCCATTGAGAAGCAGAAATGAATAGTATTTCATTATTGTTTTAATTTGCACTCCTTTAAGTGAGATTAAGCATTTTAAATGTTCATTGACCAGTTTTTTCTTTGTGAATTTCTGGTTCTTAGCCTTTGCTCATTTTCCTACTGAAATATTCACAATTTTGTCATTGATATGTAGGTTATCTGTGAATATTCAGTTTATTGGTCCTCTGTTTTTCATTTATATTTTAAAGAGAATATACCAGACTCTGAAAACAGAATGCCTCGTGGCTGTGTGACCTTGGACGAATTAGTTAATCTCTTTGTACCTCAGTTTCCTTACATGTAGAATGTAAAATTTTGTGTGTGTGTGTGTGTGTGTATAAACACAGAATTGTGTTTAGCACACAAAGATACTTAAGATTTGTTGATATTATTTTCAGCTTGCTGCTGTCTTTTATTTTTTTTATTTTTGTTTTTCATTTCCTATTGCTATTTTTTTTAATGTTTTTTTTATTATGTTAGTCACCATACAGTACATCCCTGGTTTTTGATGTAAAGTTTGATGATTCATTAGTTGCGTATAACACCCAGTGCACCATGCAATATGTGCCCTCCTTACTATCCATCACCTGCTGTCTTTTAGGTATATGTATTTCCTTTTAGTCTTAGTGATGGTTCTATTTTTTTTTTTTTTTTTTACTATCTTTAAAAGAAGTCTGGTCTGATTCTTAATGCTTTCCTCTGAATATCAATAAGCTTAAGTAATTCAAGTTAATTATTTCTAATGCTGGTTGCTCCCTAGGATTATAAGGCTTAAACACATCAGAGAAATCTGAAATCAGGCTACAGTCGTACTTTATTCAGCGTACTTTACTCAGAGATCCAAACTAATGAGTGATTTCATACAAATAAACAATCAAATAAGGCCTGATGACCTACTCCCTTCACATATCCAATGTCTTCTGATGGCTTTGGGTTTTTGTCCCTTTGTCAAATGTGGTGTAGCTGCCACCATTTTTAAGAGTGTATGTTAGTTTCTTAGGATAATGAATTAATAAGCATTGCTTCCTTATAAAAATGTATTAAATAGCTGAGAATGCCCAAATCGTATTGACTTACTGATGCTGGACTTGGAAGTTGGTTCTTGGGTTGAGTATTTGTTTCATCGGAGGGGTTTGCACGTTTTTAGTGCTTTCCATGATGGGGAGCAAATAGTGCAATATTTCTTGAGTTTGAGCTATTCGTTTATCCCTGTAGATTCTTTTCTCATCATCTGTCCAATTTATGCCAGTCGTCTTGCTCTGGAAAGAAGTACATTCTTTCATTTTGCTTTTAAAGTTGTGATGCTGATCTGGGGAGCAACCACAAATATGTGTATAGATACGTGAACTGAATCGACTCAGCAATTATTTACTGAACATTCTGTGCCAAGGATCAATCTAAAAATTCTTATCCATTTGAAGCTTCTACTTTAATTACACGGTCAGAAAGTAGCAAATAAGTAATATATATAAGATGTCAGATAATGATAACGTTTACAGGATAAAATAAAGCTGGGGAGGGGAATAAAGGATTCTTGGGGGAAGAGTTGATTTCCATTTCTTAAAAGGTGTTCAGGAGGGCCTCCCTGTGAAGCTGACATGTCAAAGGAGTTAGGGAGTGAGTCAAGCAGATACCAGAGGAAAAGAGCATTCTAGGCAAGAAAACTAGTAAGTGCAAAGGCCCTGAGCTAGGAGCATGGTAGTGTGTTGAAGGATCACCCAGGTGGCACAAGCGGCTAAAGCAGATTGAATTAAGGGGAAAGAGCGAAGATAGCAGTTCAGCGAGGTGACTTGGACTGAGTTCACACGGGCCTCACAGGCCATTGTAAAGACTGATTTCACCGAGTGTGAAACGGGGAGCTGCTGAAAGGTTTTGAGCAGAGCAGTGTCACCATCTTAGATTTGTTTTAGCAGGACCCTGCTGTCATATGACCCTATATTTTGAGATTTTACTAATGAATTAGTGTGGGATGAGAAAGAGAGGAATCAGTGATGACAGCAAAGCTTCTGATGTTGGGAAACAGAAGGATGGAGATATGGGAAAGGCCATGGGAAGGGCATGCTGGAAATCCCTTCTTTACTACAGGATATGAAAGAATTATTGTTTATTTTGTTAATTGTGATAATTATTATAACATTTAAAAAAAGTGTTTATCTCCCTCTTCCATTAGTAAGAATACTATACAAAAAAAAAAAACCCTCAGAAAATAGCAAGTGTTGGCAAGGATGTGGAGAAATTAGAACCTGGCGCACTGTTGCTGGGAATGTAAAATGGTGCAGTCACGATGAAGAAAAGTATGGTGCTTCCTCAAAACATCGAAAACAGAATTACTATAGGACGCAGCACTTGTGCGTGTGGGTATGTGCCCCGAAGAGCTGAAAGCAGAGTTTCAAAGAGTTATTTGTGTGTGATCATAGAAGCAGCATTATTCCATTCACAGTAGCCAAAAAGGAGAAGGAACCCAAGCGCCTACTGATGGGCGTGCGGATAGACAACACGGGCTGGACGCACGCAAGGAGTATCGCTCGGCCGTAACGAGGAAGGAAGTTCTGACACCTCCTGACACTGTGGATGAAACTTGAGGACATTATGCTCAGTGAAAACAGACCAGTCACAAAAAGACGAATAATGTATTTGTCTTCCAAATATTTGATTCCACTTATATGAGGTACTTGGAATAGTCGAAGTCAGAGAGATTCAAAGTAGGATAGTTGCCAGGAGCTGGGAGGAGGGAGGGATGGGGAGTTGTTTAATGGGTATAGAGTTTTGGTTCTGTAAGATGAAAAGAATTTTGGAGATTGTGTGCACAAGGTGAATGTACTTAACAATACCTGAACTTTACGCTTAAAAATAGTTAAAATGGTAAATATTATTTCATGTGTATTTTAACACAATTCTTTAAAATTCAATATACTCAGGAAGAGACATGAAGGAAAGCCTGAAGGAAGACTAGTAGACATTTTAAAGGATGTGGCAGGATTACTTATAATGCCTAAGGTGGGATGCAGACAACATACTAAAAAGTAAAATAAACTTAGAATAAAAGCATGAAATGTGTTATGCATTGTTAAAAAAATTAGAGATATACACTGAACTATTTATGGGCAAAATGATATGATTTGCTGAACTTGATTTAAATACTTCAGCAAAGAAAAAAAGTAGTGGGAACACAGATGAAGGAGGGGCAGGACGCTGACTGTTAAGGGCGGGGCCTAGGCCGGGGTGGGGGGGGGTTCGTGATCGTATTCTCTCGACTTTGTTTGTGTTTGAGTTTTCCACAGTAAGGCTTTTTAAAAAGAAATTGTCCAGTATGAAAAGTGAGTGTTGGCTCTTTTGAGAAAGTGAGAAAGAGGGCAATCACTGGAGTTACCACCGAGGAGGTCGTTGGGCAGGAGATCTGGGGCACTGACAGCTGGCAGAGTACACGTTGGGACTTCATTTTTAGACATTTCAATACCGCCCCCCCAAAAAAATAGTATAAGAAACTCCCTTTTAAACCCATCACTCAGCCTCAATGACTGGATTTCTTTTTGGTGTCCGGACTGATACACGTTTCACCGCTAGGTGAAATGGTGATAGGAGGCTAATATGAACCACCTGTGGGGTAAAGCGTGTTCCAGGGAGACTCGGTGATGCTGGGAATGCCGTGACTCACTTCCGGGCGCTGGTGGTCAAGCTAAACAGGAGACTGGATACTGCAAGGGTACTGGCTTTGTGTTTACCAAATCCAAAAAAGAAATGACTTACATAGAAACCTGTCTGCCAGGATTTATTACTCCTCCCCTACTCTCCTCAGTCAGCTGAATTTCTGTATTTGTGCCATAGCTCATCAGTAAATATAAACCCTTCCAGAACTGAAGAAGTCTGATTGGACCTCTCATTAATCTCTGACAGAATCCATCTCATTTCCTACTTGATAAGTTCAGTAACGGGAAAGGACAGAATTTCTTGTGTAATAAACTGAGTGATAACAAAGCTCAGACATTTTAGAGGAGGAAAATGTATAGCCTTAAATGCATATATTGTACAGAAAGGGACAACACAGAAGAGTAAGAAAAGATAGCTCCTTCTGAAGTGACTTACTTCAGGTAAAAAAAAAAAATTGTAGAGTTTTTATTAGTATGTCATCAAGTTTCACCAGGACATATGCCTGTAAGATAACGTAATCAAGAAGCGATGAGAATCTCGCTCAGGAAAGGCTGAATAAGGTTGAGAAACAGAATTTTTAGTAGCTGGGAGGGACACTGAAAAAAAGCCTCCCTTTTCAACAAAATTCCATGAAGACTACCAGTCTCCAGTCTCTCTCCTATTTTAAAATACACCTTAATTAGATTTGTACTTCTGTCATTCTACTGAAATTTCTCTGATCCAGATCCTGAACAAAACCTCATGTTGTAAAAGCCAATCGTAAATCCACCTCACTTACCAGAAGCTCTAGACTTAGTGGGTATTCCCTCCTCCTTGCTCTACCTTCTCACTTAGCTTCCTCTTGGTTTTCCTCCTAACCCACCACAAGTGCGCCTTTTGCTTCTTTGTTGGTTCTTACTCTTGTCCTGATCCGTCCGTACTGAAATCCCCAAGGATTTGCTCCTTAACCTGCTTCTAGATCCGTCCTCACTTAGGAGTTTCATCCATGTTCACGCCCTAAAATCCTATCTTTATCTAAAAATTCCTAAATGTACATCCAGCCCAGACCTCTTCCCTAAACTCCAGACTCCCGTATCCAACGGCTAGTTCAGTCCCTCTGCTTCAGTGTCTGAAAGGCATTTCAAACACAAGTCTAAACCGAATCTCTGCTCTGCCCTCAGTCTTCACCAGCTCAGCAGAGGATAACTCCACCTAGCTCGTTGCTCTGGAAACTGCAACTCCGGCAGTTCAACAGTTGTGAACAATTGTGAAACCACCCCCGCATTCAGGATCCAGAAAAGAGATCCCTAAGAGATTCCTTGTGTTCCTTTCCAGTCCATTCTTCCCTTCATCTCCTACTCTATCCCTTCTCCTCCAGGAAAGCTTTATCTGGTTTTTTTGTTTTGTTTTTTGTCTCTATAATTAGTTTGCAGTTCGTATACCTGAGATTTCATACAGCATTTACTTCTCCGTGTCTGACTTCTTGTACTAAGCGCAACGATTCTGAGATTCATCCATGTCGTGTGTGTCAGTTTCTTTCTTTTTTATTGTATTGTATGGAGAAGGCATCAATGATGAGGTATTGGGAATAAGGCAAATTAAATAGATTTTTTTCAAAGCTATATCAAACTTTTTTCTGTATTAAACTCATATAGAAATTCATCAACTATTTTTCAGAATCAGGAATAAAATGGCTATTAATCCTATTTATAAACAGTTCCCATAACCCAAATTTCATAGGATTTATTAATAATGAGATAGTGAAAGCAACCTTTGTATTTATTAAAATCCTAAACATACAAACAAACAAAAAAACCACCTTCTGTTGGTATCCTTGTCTTCTCAGTCCAACTGGGAGTCTCTGTGCTCATAGGACACTTGAAGGATGTCACTTTGAAACAGTTTCCATACAGATCAGTGTTCTTGGGCTGAATTATTTCGTGGATTGGCTTCTCACCGGTTTCTAACAACCGTCTTTGTTGGTCTTTACTGAGCCTCTGAAACCTGTTTTGGGAGCTGAAAGAAATTGGATACTCTGATTTCAGGGTCAACAGTGAACTATCTAATCAAGAGTAATGTAATGCCATGTTGCATTTGTATATTACACCTCACAGTATGTAAAGAAGACTTACAGATATTATCTCACATGGGGATCTCACCAGTCTTGTGATCTAGGCAGGATGGCCAATGTTATCCCAATCTTACATCAGGGTAAGGAATCAGAATGGTTAAGCTATTTGCTCAAGATCACGCAGCTAATAAGGGGGAGGGGCAGGTCTAGAATTTACATCTTGTAACTCCAATACTTTTTCTACTTTCTCTTATTTTGATATATCATTTGATTTCTTTCCATAGATATGATAAATAATATATTTGTAAAAATTGTCTTAGTTTGATCAGTTCTAGGTCCAAGTACAGGCATGCCCAAAGATGGTTTCCTACCTGTTTTGTAGGTTTGGGGGGTAGGAGAGTCTGCATATGTCCACAGAACCCATTATATTGAATAGAAGCCAAGTTCTTAGAAGAGGCAAGGAAGGAAGAAAGCACAAACCATGTTCCCTCTGTTGGACAAATTCAGTCTACCCTCAGATACTTACTACTCATGGTTCAGACTACTCCATGACATGTTCGTGTCATCATTCCTAAGAACAGGAAGACTTGCCAAGGGGGCTAGTGATATAGTAATTACTGGTTTAGACAAAACTACCAAGTTTATTGATGTTATCCCTGATTTCACTTTCTATTCTTCTAGTTTTTAGGTACTAGTATTAGCCCTATGTGACCAATGCTCCAGTTGCTATTACAGGTTGTAATTTGATAGTCATCCATTCTAAAGTGCTAAATAATTATCTTATGCCAGCAAAAATTTTTTTTTAAAGAGAAACTCAGATAATGCAGTGACAAGTGCATAGAAATAAATGTCTAATTGTAGATTTTAAGGCACCCATTGGGGATAGTTTGGAAAAACGGAAATCTCAATATCCTTCAAAATGCATCACATAAGCACTGCTACATATAACACTGGCCTAGGCACAGATACTATGGAGAATATAAGGAGACATCAATTAGCAATTGTTATAAAAAAGCTACTTTTGGGACGCCTGGGTGGCACAGCGGTTAGGCGTCTGCCTTCGGCTCAGGGCGTGATCCTGGCTTTATGGGATCAAGCCCCACATCAGGCTCCTCAGCTATGAGCCTGTTTCTTCCTCTCCCACTCCCCCTGCTTGTGTTCCCTCTCTCGCTGGTTGTCTCTGTCAAATAAATAAATAAAATCTTTTAAAAAAAAAAAAGCTACTTTTACCTGTTGCTTTAATTCAAAATCAAAATCACAGAAGCTAGAGGAAGAAGGTAGTCAGGTAGAAGAAATCTAGTTCTCCTACCTCAAATATCTTTTTCGAAGCCAACCAGGAGCTTGTCCAGGTATTTTCACTAAAAAGAGAATATACCATAAAATTAATGGAGATTTTTTTAAAGATTAATGAAACTTAGTATTTTTACTTCTTGACAATTACCTCATTCGTACATTTAATGGCTAGCTTAACTGAGCTTATCTTCAATTAATCTGCCGTTGTTTCACTCAGACATGAAGTGTATTAGTACATTTTCCCCCTAGAAGCCTTTTAATTAAACTGTTTCAAGAGAACAGCAAACAGGGGCACCTGGGTGGCACAGCGGTTGAGCGTCTGCCTTCGGCTCAGGGTGTGATCCCGGCGTTATGGGATCGAGCCCCACATCGGGCTCCTCCGCTATGAGCCTGCTTCTTCCTCTCCCACTCCCCCTGCTTGTGTTCCCTCTCTCGCTGGCTGTCTCTATCTCTGTCGAATAAATAAATAAAATCTTTTAAAAAAAAAAAAAGAACAGCAAACAGTAGAAATACCTATCCAATAACTGTCAAACAGTTCAGAACTGAAAATACATATGTTAAATCTATGAAGGATATCTACACGTACAGAAAGGTGACTGTTTAGAGAGCCCACCCAGGACACAGCCATGGTTGACCAAAAAAATAGTATAATATGTAACAGGTAGCTGTATGTCACATGTATTGTGATTTTAACATTAAAATACAGGTATTTAAAATGACATTCTGTATTTGCTGTTGTTATATAACACTATTATATAGGGAAAACAATAGGACCAGTTAACAGTGGCAATTAGCAGTAATTTACAGAACACATTAAACAGTATGTGTGAGAAAAACAGAACAATATTTTTGTTTGTTTCTCTCCTCTGATACAGGTTTTAACTCCTTTTTGGATAAATTTTATAATTCATATTGTGCATTAGGACACATAAATATAAGACATTTAAAAGCTGAATGTAAATATAATGGAGCTAACAGATACTTCTTATATTTAATAAAAATTAACAATGATGAGTTTATGTCCCATGATAAAGTAGGATATTTTTGCACTTTGTGTTTGCTTTTCTGATAATACTTCTCTGAACTGCCTGTACCTTTAGGATGTCCTGTTTTACGTTAGTGGTAACACTGAACACGTTCAGAGACCTGACTTACTGGTCTCCTCTTATCAAGCGCTCTTTTACACGGGTCGCTAGAGGCGGCCCGGTGCAATGACACCAAGTTAGAGACCCCATCAACAGACAAATCTGAGCATGGAGCATGGTTTTACTTACTCGCAGCAGCAGGTGTTTGGACTTGTGAGGAATTAGCTTCCATCGCTTTAAAAATGTCCATCCGCTTGGTATCGACAAGCTTGTTTTTAGTAGACTAGCTTTCTGGCATTTGGGCCATTTGCATCTTTAAATCCATCCTGTAGGCTCTGCACGTCTGCAGTGTCCATTGTTCTTAGACCCTCTGAAGTACACCGGATGTCTCTATATGTTAAACTTTTTGGGGAAAATGTTTATAAATCACAGAGGTAATCTGAACTTAAACTGAAGGTGGAGTTCAAATAAATTCCAGTTTTCATGGCTGTTTCATTTGGCCGCCCCTTTCTGGTGACGTATCTTTGAGTTCTGAGGCAGTCTTTCTTTCCCCTAAATGTCATTTTTTTTTTCACTGTGTGAGTTTTTGTCATAACGTACACACAATACCAAATAGTTCAGGTGCAGTGAATCCTTTCCTACAGTTCTTGGTGCTTCTTTAAAGATCTTCAAACAGTTTTAGAGAAACAGCATATAAATTATTTTACTGTAGCGCTTCCCTGAATTCTCATCTTCAAACTATTTCCAAATTAGAGGTCGTTCTTGTCCCGTATGTCGAAAATGTGATTTAATGGCAGACCAACATTTTGATGGCTTCTCTATGGCTGGCAACAATGATAGACATCTCGTAGGCCCAGGTTGAACGAGGCAATCTTCTTCCTTTCTGTAAAGTCAAAAATTTCATTGTTTCTGCAAATTTTGAGGAAACTAAAAAGTGGCCAAAAACTTTCATTATGAAAGCCTCAATATCACAAGATATCAAGTTACACTATTTTTTAGTACAAGGTATGAAGACATGTAGCTGGTAAGATCTTTTCAATTTCTTTGATCAGAAGTTTATAGATGGAAATGAAATTTGCCAAGTTTTACCTTTTCACTGCCAACCATGCAGATATACGAGCAAACTATAGTTTATATTTGGACAACACACTAACAATACAAATATTTGTTTTCTGTGGTTCCGTTCTTTTTCCTCTCCTCCTGGCATTCCAACTGTGTGTATATTACATCTTTTAAAATTGTCCCACAGGTCTTTGGTATTCTGTTCATTTTCCTCCTTCTTGAAGGTTTTCTATCATGAATGGATGTTGTACTTTGTCAAATGTGTATTCTGCTATTTTAGGATGGAATGTTCTGCGTATATCTGTTAGATCCATCTGGTCCAATGTGTCATTCAAAGTCACTGTGTTTTTGTTGATTTTCTGTTTGATCTATCCATTGATGTAAGTGTGGTGTTCAAGTCCCCTACTATTATAGTATTACTATTGATTACTTCCTTTATGTTTGTTATTAGCTGCTTTATGTATTTGGGTGCTCCCACGTTGTGTGCATAAATATTTATAAACGTTATAACTTCTTGTTGGACTGTTCCCTTAACGATTATGTAATGTCCTTGTCTCTTGTTACAGTCTTTGTTTTGAAGTCTATTTTGTCTGCTCTAAGTATGGCTAGTCCAGCTTTATTTTCACTTCAGTTTGCATGATAAATGTTTTTCCATTCCTTCCCTTTCGGTGTGCATGTGTCTTTAGGTCTAAATGAATTCCTTGTAGGCAGCATATAGATTTTTTTTTTATTCATTCTGTCACCCTGTGTCTTTCAATTGAGCATAGAGTCCATTTTCATTCAAAGGGATTATTTTTTTTTTAAAGATTCTATTATTTATGTGACAGAGATAGAGACAGCCAGCGAGAGAGGGAACACAAGCAGGGGGAGAGGGAGAGGAAGAAGCAGGCTCATAGCAGAGGAGCCTGACGTGGGGCTCAATCCCATAACACCAGGATCACGCTGAGCCGAAGGCAGACGCTTAACCGCTGTGCCACCCAGGCGCCCCCAAAGGGATTATTGATAGGTATGTACTTACTGCCATTTTGTTACTTGTTTTATGGTTGATTTTGTAGTTCTTCTCTGTTCCTTTCTTCTCTTGCTCTCCTCTCCATGGTTTGCTGGCTTTCTTTACTGACATACCTGATTCCCTTTATTTTTTGTGTGTCACTGATTTTTTATTTGTGGTTACTGTTTTTTATTTAACATCTTATATATATATAGCGGTCTATTTTAAATTCATGGTTGCCTAATTTTGAATTCATTCTTTACTCCTCTCCCCCCATTTTAGGTATATGGTGTCATATTTTACATTCTTTTATTTAGTGAAATCCTTGACTGATTTTTATAGATACAATTTTATTGCTTTTACGCTTCCTACTTTTCTTACTCCTGCTTATGGTCTTTCCTTTCCCTCAAAGACTCCCCTTTAACATTTCTTGTAAGGCTGGCTTTGGGGTCATGTATTCCTTTACTTTTATTTGGGAAACTCTTTATCACTGCCTTTACTCTGAATGACTGCCTTGCTGGGTAGAGTATTATTACCTGCTAGAGTATTATTTTTTTCCTCTTAACACTTTGAATATATCATGACAATCTCTTCTGGCTTGTGAAGTTTCTACTGAAAAATCAGCTGATAACCTTATGGGTTTCTTTTGTATGTAACTGTTTTCTTCTTTCTCTTTCTTTCATTCATCAGGGTGGATACAGAAGGGTTTCGTTTTGTTTTTATAATAATATTTTTATTATATTATGTTAGTCAACATACAGTACAACCCTAGTTTTTGATGTAAAGTTCCATGATTCATTACTTGCATATAACACCCAGTGCACTGTGCAATACATGCTCTCCTTAATACCCATCACCAGTGTATCTCATTCCCCCACCCCCCTCCCCTCTGAAGCCCTCAGTTTGTTTCCCAGAGTCCATAGTCTCTCATGGTTCCTTCCCCCCTCTGTTTGCCCCCCCTTTCTTCTTCCCTTTATTCTCCCCTTTCTTCTCCTACTGATCTTCCTACTTCTTATGTTCCGTAAATGAGTGAAACCATATGATAATTGTTTCTCTGCTTGACTTCTTTTAGCATTATCTCCTCCAGTCCCGTCCATGTTACAGCAAATGTTGAGAAATTGTTCCTTTTGATGGCTGAGTAATATTCCATTGTATATATGGACCACATCTTCTTAATCCAGTCATCTGTTGAAGGGCATCTCGGCTCCTTCCATGATTTAGGTATTGTGGACAATGCTGCTATGAATATTGGGGTGCATATGGCCCTTCTCTGCACTACGTCTGTATCTTTGGGGTAAATACCCAGTAGTGCAA
>NC_048218.1:194937624-194938037 GCF_002007445.2 Ailuropoda melanoleuca | reverse complement strand
GCCTATCCCATTCCCCCACCCCCCTCCCCTCTGAAGCCCTCAGTTTGTTTCCCAGAGTCCATAGTCTCTCATGGTTCCTTCCCCCCTCTGTTTGCCCCCCCTTTCTTCTTCCCTTTATTCTCCCCTTTCTTCTCCTACTGATCTTCCTACTTCTTATGTTCCGTAAATGAGTGAAACCATATGATAATTGTTTCTCTGCTTGACTTCTTTTAGCATTATCTCCTCCAGTCCCGTCCATGTTACAGCAAATGTTGAGAAATTGTTCCTTTTGATGGCTGAGTAATATTCCATTGTATATATGGACCACATCTTCTTAATCCAGTCATCTGTTGAAGGGCATCTCGGCTCCTTCCATGATTTAGGTATTGTGGACAATGCTGCTATGAATATTGGGGTGCATATGGCCCTTCTCT
>NC_048218.1:194936473-194937476 GCF_002007445.2 Ailuropoda melanoleuca | reverse complement strand
TGTAGGAGGGATCCCCTTTCTCCACATCCTCTCCAACATTTGTTGTTTCTTGCCTTGTCCGTTTTTGCCATTCTAACTGGCGTAACGTGGTATCTCAATGTGGTTTGGATTTGAATTTCCCTGATGGCTAATGATGTTGGNCTAATGATTTTGAACATTTTTTCATGTGTCTGTTAGCCATTTGTATGTCTTCATTGGAAAAGTGTCTGTTCATATCTTCTGCCCATTTTATGATTTGTTTATTTGTTTCTCGTGTATTGAGTTTGAGAAGTTCTTTGTAGATCTTGGATACCAGTCCTTTATCTGTGGTGTCCTTTGCAAATATATTCTCCCATTCCGTGGGCTGTCTCTTAGTTTTTTTGACTGTTTCCTTGGCTGTGCAGAAGCTCTTTATCCTGATAAAGTCCCATAAGTTCATTTTATCTTTTATTTCTCTTGCCTTTGGAGATGTGTCGTGAAAAAGGTTGCTCTGGCCGATGTCATAGAAGTTGTTGCCTATGTTCTCCTCTAGAATTTTGATGGAGATGGATTCCTGTCTCACATCGAGGTCTTTCATCCATTTGGAGTTTGTGTATGGTGTGAGAGAGTGGTCAAATTTCATCCTTTCGCATGTAGCTGTCCAGCACTATTTATTGAAGAGACTGCCTTTTTTCCACTGGATGTTTTTCCCTGCTTTGTCAAAGATTAGTTGACCATGAAGTNCAAAGATTAGTTGCCCAAAGAGCCGAGGGTCCATTTCTGGGTTCTCTATTCTGTTCCATTGGTCGATGTGTCTGTTTTTGTGCCAGTACCATGCTGTCTTTGTGATCACAGCTTTGTAGTACAGCTCGAAATCCGGCATTGTGATGCCCCCAGCTTTGTTTTTCCTTTTCAACAGTTCCTTGGAGATTCGGGGCCTTTTCTGGTTCCACACAAATTTAAGAGCTGTTTGTTCCAGTTCTTTGAAAAATGTCATTGGTATTTTGATTGAGATGGCATTGAAAGTATAGATTGCTCTGGGTAG
>NC_048218.1:194934372-194936033 GCF_002007445.2 Ailuropoda melanoleuca | reverse complement strand
GGGCCTTTTCTGGTTCCATACAAATTTAAGGACTATTTGTTCCAGTTCTTTGAAAAATGTCCTCGGTATTTTGATCGGGATAGCATTGAAAGTGTAGATTGCTCTGGGTAGCATAGACATTTTAACTATATTAATTCTTCCAATCCATGAGCATGGAATATTTTTCCATCTTTTTATGTCTTCCTCAATATCTTTCAAAAGTGATCTATAGTTTCTAGCATATAGGTCCTTTACGTCTCTGGTTAAGTTAATTCCAAGGTAACGTATGGTTTTTGGTGTTATTGTAAATGGGATGGATTCCCTAATTTCTCTTTCTTCAGTCTCGTTATTCGTGTATAGAAATGCAACTGATTTCTGGGCATTGATTTTGTATCCTGCCACCTTACTGAATTGTTCTATAACTTCTAATAGTTTGGGGGTGGAGTCTTTTGGGTTTTCCATATAGAGTATCATGTCATCTGTGAAGAGAGACAGTTTGACGACTTCTTTGCCGATGNTGGGATGGATTCCCTAATTTCTCTTTCTTCAGTCTCGTTATTCGTGTATAGAAATGCAACTGATTTCTGGGCATTGATTTTGTATCCTGCCACCTTACTGAATTGTTCTATAACTTCTAATAGTTTGGGAGTGGATTCCTTTGGGTTTTCCATATAGAGTATCATGTCATCTGCAAAGAGAGACAGTTTGACTTCTTCTTTGCCGATTTGGATACCTTTGATCCCTTTTTGTCTTCTGATTGCTGTTGCAAGGACTTCTAGTACTATGTTGAATAATAGTGGCGAGAGTGGGCATCCTTGTCGTGTTCCTGATCTTAAGGGAAAGGCTTCCAGCTTTTCCCCATTGAGAATGATATTTGCTGTAGGCTTTTCATAGATGGTTTTTATGAAATTGAGGATTGTACCCTCTTTCCCTACACTCTGAAGTGTTTTAATCAGGAAAGGATGCTGTATTTTGTCAAATACTTTTTCTGCATCAATTGAGAGGTTCATATGGTTCTTGACTCTTTTCTTGTTGATGTGATCTATCACACTGATTGATTTGCGAATGTTGAACCACCCTTGCATCCCAGGGATGAATCCCACTTGGTCATGTTGGATAGTCCTTTTAACGTACTGTTGGATCCTCTTAGCTAGGATCTTGTTGAGAATTTTGGCGTCCATATTCATCAGAGATATAGGTCTGTAATTCTCCTTTTTGAGGGGGTCTTTGCCTGGTTTGGGGATCAAGGTAATATTAGCCTCATAGAATGAGTTTGGTAGCTTTCCTTCTGTTTCTATTTTTTGAAACAGCTTCAGGAGAATAGGTATTATTTCTTCTTTGAATGTTTGGTAGAGTTCTCCGGGGAATCCATCAGTCCCTGGACTCTTGTTTTTCAGGAGGTTTTTGATCACTGCTTCAATCTCTTCTTAATTAATCAATCTGTTTAAAAAAAACAATTTCTTCCTGTTTCAGTCTTGGTAGTTTATAGGTTTCCAGGAAGGCATCTATTTCTTCCAGGTTGTTTAATTTATTGGCCTAAAGCTGTTCATAAAAGTTTCTAATAATCCTTGCAATTTCAATGGTGCTGGTCGTGACCTCTCCCTTTTCAGTCATAATTTTAATAATCTCAGTCCTTTCTCTTTGTTTTTGGACAAGTTTTGCCAGTGGTCTATCAATTTTAT
>NC_048218.1:194903726-194934211 GCF_002007445.2 Ailuropoda melanoleuca | reverse complement strand
TCATTAATAATTTTATTAATTTGGGTCCTTTCTCTATTCTTTTGAATAAATCTGGCCAGTGGCTTATTGATCTTATTTATTCTTTCAAAGAATCAGCTTCTAGGTCTGTTGATCTGCTCTACTGTGCTCCTAGTTTCTAATTCATTGATCTCTGCTCTAATCTTGATCACCTGCCTTCTCTTGTGTGGGTTAGGCCTGTTCTTCTGTTCCAGCTCCAGCTTCTTGAGGTGAGAATATAAAAACGGCATTTTAGATTTTTCTATTCTTTTGAGTGAGGCTTGGATGGCTATGTATTTTCCCCTTAGGACTGCCTTTGCAGTGTCCCATAGGTTTTGGACCGATGTGTTTTCATTCTAGTTGGTCTCCATAAATTGTTTAAATTGATTTTTGATTTCCTGGTTTATCCAATCATTCTTGAGCAGGATGGTTCTTAGTTTCCAAGTGTTTGAGTTTCTTCCAAATTTTTCCATGACATCGAGTTCCAATTTCAAAGCATTGTGGTCTGAGAATATGCAGGGAATAATTTCAGTCTTTTGGTATCAGTTGGGACCTGTTTTGTGACCCAATATATGGTCTATTCTGGAGAATGTTCCATGTGTATTCGGAAATAATGAGTATTCTGTTGTTCCGGGGTGTAGTGTTCTATATATATCTATGAGGTCCTTCTGGTCCAGTATGTCATTCAAAGCTCTTGTTTGTTGATTTTCGCTTAGGTGATCTGTCTATTGCTGGTAGTGGAGTGTTGAGGTCTCCTACTATTAACATATTTTTATCTGTATGTCTCTTTATTCTGGTTAAGAGTTGTCTTGTGTATCTTGCTGCTCCTCTGTTGGGGGTGTAGATATTTATAATTGTCATATCCACTTATTGGATACATCCTTTAAGAATAATATAGTGTCCTTCTGTATCTCTAACTACAGCCTTTAGTTTAACACCTAATCTGTCTGATATAAGAATTACTACCCCAGCTTTGAGTTTCATTGGCATGAAAAATTGTTTTCCATCCCTTCACTTTCAGTCTGGATGTATCTTTAGGTTCAAGATGAGTCTCTTGCAGACAGCAAATGGATGGGTCATGTCTTTTTATCCAATCTGCTACCCTGTGGTGTTTTATGGGAGCATTTAGGCCATTCACATTGAGAGTGATTATTGAGACAGATGATTTTAATGATGTCATGTTGCCTGTAAAGTCTTTGTTTCTATAGATTGTAAATTTCTGTTCTGTATCACTCTTGGGGCCTTTCTAGTTTTATAGAACCCCCCTTAATATCTCCTGTAGGGCTGGTTTCGTGGTTACGAAATTGGTCAGTGTCTGGTGATTCTGGAAGTTCCTTATCTCTCCACCAATTCTGAATGACAGTCTTGCTGGATAAAGGATCCTTGGCTGCATGTTTTTCTTGGAAAGAGCTTTAAATATGGCCTGCCAACCCTTTCTCTCATTCCAGGTCTGTGTAGACAGGTCTGACGTAGTTCTGATATTTTTGCCTTTGTACGTGAGAAATTTTTTTGCCCTGGCCATTTTCAATACCGTATCCTTGGATCTAATATTTGCGAATTGCACTATGACGTGACGTGGTGTAGGTTTGTCGTGGTTGAGCTTGGGAGGGGTCCTCTCTGCCTCTTGGACACGAATGTTTGTTTCCTTTGCTAGATTAGGGAAGTTCTCAGCTACAATTTGTTCAAATATCTCTTCTAGACTTCTCTCTTTCTCCACCCACTCAGGGATGCTGATGATTCTGAAATTGGAACATTTCATTGAGTCAGTAATCTCCCGTAACCTAAATTCTTGAGATTGGATTTTTTTGAGCCAAGTTTTTTTTTTCAACTGTCTCTTCTACCATCCCATCCTCCAATTCACTAATTCGTTCTTCTGCCTCATTCACCCTGGCCGTCAGAGCATCTAGTTTTGACTGCATTTGATTCATAGCATTTTTAATTTCTGCCAGATTTGCTCTCATTTCTGCCCTTAGAGATTCTATATTCTCGTTAATATTTTCATTAATATTTTTTTCAAGTCTACATATCATCTTGACCATTGTTACTTTGAATTCCATTTCTGATAATTTGGTTATATCCATATCCATCAGTCCTGTGGCAGAGGCCACAGACTCATTTTCTTTTCTTTGCTGGGGGGGATTTCTCCTCTTCCTCATTCTGATGAGAAGTTTTAGGGTTGCCCAGAGCCCAAATTATTGACCAGGACCCAGGCAGTGTGCACTTGTTTTATAGGGATCTTAGGGATGTGGGCTTCTTGATTTTTCAGGCTGCCTTCTGGGGGAGGGGCCTGCCATGCTGATACTCAGGCAACCCTGTTTGGGTAGAGTCTCTGTGTCCCCTGCAAGGGGGGAATGGGGATGGGCACAATGTGAGCTGGTATTTCCAGGCTTTTGTTCTCTGGCAGCTTCCCCCGGCAGTTTTCTGTGCCTGAGACTCAGAGCAGTAGTGGCCGAATCCCAGCCTGTGTCTCAGAACAGAGAGATTGCAATCTGCTCTCCACTGAGCTCTCCTGGCCACTCTCTCTTTCTGTCGGTGCTGCTAAAAACCCTGCAGTGTCCCGGGTTGTGCGCCCCACAGCCAGTGTCCCAGCCCTCACTTCCAGGGCCGGTGGGTCTCTGTCCTTTGTGCTTCTAACACCGCCAGCTGCCCCCGCGTGCGTTCCTGAGCTCTGTTTCAGTCTGGTTCACACGCACTCCGGAGCGCTTGTTTTCAGTCTGGTCGCGTGTGCTCATGGGCTCACGGTCTCAGTCTGCTCTCTCGTGGGTGCCGTCCGCGAATCTGCCCGCTCCCCCGTGCAGGTGGCTACCGCCTCCCGGCGCCCGAGCGCGGCGACTCCCTCCCCCTTCCGTTTATCTTCTGATATCTGTGCGCGGTTTCACGGCTCCCCGCTTTGTACCTCAATACTCAGTGCTGGAGATGTTCATTTGTAGAGATCCTGATGTATCTTCCTGCGTCTCAGGCTGATTCCGTGGATGTTCGGGCTGGTCTGGTACCTATCCAACTCGACTCGGGACCGGCTGAAAAAGGGGTCCCCTACTCCTCTGCCATCTTAACTTCAGCCCCCTCTCTTGCTTCTTTAAACATTCTCGTTGTCACTACTCTTTGCCAATTTAATTACTGTGTCTCTTGGTGTGGACCTCCTGGGGTTGATTTTGTTGGGGTCTTTCTGTGTCTCCTGGACCTAGATTTGTTTCCTTCCCCAGATTTGGGAAGTTTTCAGCTATTTCTTCAAATATATTTTCTCCCATTTCTCACTCTTCTGATTTATGGATCCCTGTAATGCAAATATTATTATACCTGATGGTGTCCCTGAGTTCTTTTAGTCTAATTTTAATTTTATGTTTTTCTCTCTTGTTCAGCTTGATTGCTTTTCATTAGTGTTCTCCAGGTTGCTGATCCATTCTTCTGTTTCCTCTAGTCTAGTATTTATTCCAACTGGTGTATTTTTAATTTCAGTTATTGAGTTCTTCATCTCTGATTGGTTTTTTACCTCTTTGTTTGAGGGTATCACTGAGGTCCTCCACTCTTTTCACAAGTCCAGTGAGTATCTTTGTGATCATTAAATTCTCTATCAAGCATTTACTTATCCCCATTTTGTTTAGCTCTTTTGCTATGATTTTGTCCTTTTCTTTGATTTGGAATGTATTTTTCAGTGTTTGTTTCTATGTGTTAGGAAAGTCAGCTACATCTCCTGCTCTTCAAAGTAGTGGCCTATGAAGAAGAGGTTCTGTGGTGCCCTGCAGTGCAGTGTCCCGTTCACCAGAACCTGGTGCTTAAGCGCATTTCATCTTTTGTATTTTGTGCACCCTACTATTATGGTTGAGCCACTTTTGCCTCCAGTCCAGCCATCTGCATCGGCGCTCTCTGTGTTGTTAGTGTGCTAGTCTGGAACTGCTTTGGGCTTGAGTTGGAGACTAGGCACTTGCCGGAGATACCGTAGCACCAAACTGCTGGGCGCTTTCCCTGTGTTGTCATCTGAGAAGCTCTGATTGGTGGGTGGGGCCTGCTGTCAGACTACATGTCTGCCCCGGCCCACTGCTAGGCCTGCAGGGGTACTGGTGTGTGCGGGAGTCACTTTGGAGTGGTGTTGGTCTCTGTCGTAGCTGCATGTACTCTTTCAGGCCGTGGAGCTGTTTTAGGTCCTTTCCTGCCAATGGTATATTGGAGGGGCAGTTCATGCGGTGTTAGCAAGGTTTGTGCAGTCTGCCCCTTTAGCACACGCTCTAAGTAAACAAATCATCCTCCTGTATACCCCATGTGTTTTTCAAACTACTGTTTTCATGCTGTATCTCAGTGGGACTGTTTGTTGTGTTGTTTCTTTAAGGGTGGAGACTGAAATTTCCTGTTGCCCTCCTGGCTCTCCCAGAGTTGAGCCCACTGATTTTTAAAGTTCCAGGTATTAAGCCCCGCTGATTGTAAGAACTCGCAAAATTATGCCTCTCTTGTTTTCTTGCAAGTTCTCCAGGCTTGGGGTGCTTGGTGTGAGGGTCTGGTACTCTTTCCACATTCGTGGCATTCCTCCCTATAGTGAACAGTCCCGCCAGTCCATTTAGCTCCTGACCTCATCTCTGCCCTTCCTACCCTCCTCTTGTGGGGTACGATAAGGATGTGTCCTCTTCTCTACATTTAGCTAGGAAGAGTGTGTTCTGCCAGTCTTTGGGTCATTTTCTGGGTTATTTACACTGATGCAGGTGATCATGGGACCCTCCTACTCCACTGTCTTCCTTGGAAGGCTACATTGCTTAATTTTCTCATATGTCAAATCAATCTTGCATTTCTGGGATAAATTCTATTTGGTCATTGTGCATAATCCTTTTAATATGTTATGGGATTCAGTTCGCTAGTATTTTGTCTTTTTGTTTTAATAGATTCAGATCTTGGTTAAAAAAAATACTTATTTGGCCCCTGGAATCCTAACAGTTGCTGTTCTTAATTTCTCTGGTACTCCCCTATCCCCAAACAACTCCTATATAATCCCCTAACACAGCAGGTAGCATTGATCCCGTTATATTTCTGTTGTCTCTTTACTTGTCATTCTTTCTATTTACTGAGAATAGATTGTATTTCCACTGTATCCTAGTATCTAGTACAATCCTTGAGAGTATAACTTGAGACTTCTGGAAAGCAGATAACCATCAGATTTTTAAAAGAACATGAAAAGGAGATTATATAACAGAGACTGATAAAAGAGTTGTTGAGACATAGAATAGTGTCAGGAAGGTTAAAAAAGCGAGTTAAGCTATGAATAAATATTGACAACAAGATGTAAATTTTACTTAGCTATATTCAGAATGAATATATATCACAGAATGTTTAAATCTGTTCTGCTGGGATTATTTTAATAATAATCATCCTGATGGATGACAAAGAGCAGACTCCCTCAGCTCTTAAGTTGCTTCTGTCTATCAAATAGAGTTTTCTTCTCTCTAGAAAGAGGAGAATAAATATTGGTAATAGATGACAAGTCAAAAGGCTCTGAGTGAGTTATTTCTAGTCCCGGACATATTACATCTCAAGTAAGGAAGGAATTTACATATAAGATCACAAAACCACTGACAATTTTTTTTTTTTTTTAAGAATTCAGGAAGTGTCTCTCTGCTCTCTGCTAAATGCCTAACTTTGTCATTTAAGACTGCATCATAATTTAAGGATCAGTTCCTTCAAGAAAACATTCCCTGAGATTTCCAGGCTGGATTTGATCCTGTTCTCTGAACAATCAGAGCAGTTTGTGCATATCATTATCACTCAATCTTTCTAACTCTTCTTGAAATGAACTGTATATGAGTCTTACCAAAATTTGATACCTACCCCTTAAATGGTGAGTAGCTAATCTAGTTGGAGAATTATGTTTCAGGCAGAGAAGACAGCAGGAGCAAAAGCACAGTGGTAAGACTGATATATTCTGAGGCTACAAGAAGATTGAGAATGGCAAGAGGTAAAACTGGAGAGGTAGTCAGGAGCCAGTTCACTGGAAGTCTGTATGTCATGGTGTATAACTTGGTTTCTAGCTGTAGCAAGTGGCTGTCAAAAATCTTTTTCTTTTTAACAGAAAATTATCGAAAGAAAGCTATGCAGGATGAAGAAGGGTTTGATGGGCTAGGTCCTAACTGTCTGGCCTTTCACCATCTCTCACGATAGCTCCCTAAGTGGTGAGTCACTAAGTATGGTCTGCAAATTGCCAACATCAGAATTATCTTAAGTACCTTATAAAAACTGTAGATTCAGGGGCTGACAACAAAGACCAGCTCAGAATTAGAAGCTGAGGTTTCCATAAACTTCCCAGGTAATTCTCGCGTGCATTAAAAGTTTTTAAAACCAAACATTCTATAAGACAACAGGCCCATGATCTTCAAAAATGCCCGGGTTGTGCATGACAAAGAAAGGCTGAGCGTCTATTCCAAATTGAAAGGGAATAAAGAGATGTGGCATTTATTTATTTATTTTTTTTTTTTTAAAGATTTTATTTATTTATTCGACAGAGATAGAGACAGCCAGCGAGAGAGGGAACACAGCAGGGGGAGTGGGAGAGGAAGAAGCAGGCTCATAGCAGAGGAGCCTGATGTGGGGCTCGATCCCATAATGCTGGGATCACGCCCTGAGCCGAAGGCAGACGCCCAACCGCTGTGCCACCCAGGCGCCCCGAGATGTGGCATTTAAATGTGATTTTTGGGGGTGTTTGGGTGGCTCAGTTGGTTAAGCATCTGCCTTCGGCTCAGGTCATGATCCCAGGGTCCTGAGATTGAGTCCCACGCTGGGCTCCTGCTCTCAAATAAAAAAAAAAAAATCTTCAAAAATAAATGCTCTAAAGGACATTATTGCTACATTACTGTAGTAGGATATAAATCAGTATTGTATCAAAGTTGAATTTCTTGATTTTAATGTAAGACAGTGTTCTTGTTGGAAAATATATACGTTGAAGTTGAGGAATAAAGACGTGTGCAAAAAGTGGATTTGGGGAAATATTAGGTAGAGTTCTTCATACTATTCTTGAAATTATCTCAAAATTAAAAGTTAAATTTTTGTAGGCTTTTTAAGTCTTGGGACTGTGCAAACTTCAAACCCTGCTAGGAAACTAGGAATTACTGGAAGTCTTTAGGTAGTGAGTATACATAATCTGATTGGTGTTTTTGATCACTTTAGGGTAGTATGAAAGGTGGAATTAGGATGAAAATACTGGTGGCAAGGAAGCCAATTAGAATCTTGTAAACAGGTGATAAGAGTCTGAAAAGAATGATGACAGTTAAAATGGTGATAAAGAGATTATGAGGCAAAATCCACTAGATTCATTGGCTGATTGGATCTGAGGAATGGAAGTGAAAGGAGAAAAAAGGATAACTGTCATGTTTCTAGTTGAAACGGGTGGTTATGTAGATAGTACTGCTCCCAAGGTTACGGAGAATACAAGAGGAACCTCTAACTAGAATTAGATGAACTTGAATTTGGATATATGGGACATCTCTGTGGAGATGTTTAGGAGATAAACATAAGTCTAAAGCTTTGACAAGAGGTCAAATGTATATACAGGTATGTCCATATATAGAGAGAGAGTACAACAACATGACATACTTGAGATCCGGAGTTTATGAAAGGCTGAATCTAAGATGATTTAATTTAGCAGGAATAAAGTTAAGGCGCAGGACACTGAAGCCAAATACCAACTGAAGCAGCAGAAGATGGAGGAGACACCACTTAGCAGTAGCACGATGCAACCTATCAATACTTTAGCATAGTTTCCAAAAGAACAAATGTAACCTTAGGCTGCATTAATGGAAATTTATTGCACACTCACTAGCTAACATCTGTAATACTGTGTTCAGTTTCATTCAAGCTTGAACAGTTAACAGGAAAGAATAAAATCAGGTGCTAAAGGACTTGAATCATGCTGTATTGTGGACGGTTGAAAGAACGGAAGGAAAGTTTGAGGGAAATACACGATAGCTTTAAAAAAATACCTTGGAAGAGGCATTGCCTTCATTCTCATTTTTCAAGGAGAATCAGGGAAAATGAGTCCATCAGAAATATTTACCTTTAAGGTTATTTGACTTTGTTTTGTGTAATTGAAGAAGTGGATGAAATTTACAGGGACACATGTTTTTAGCTCAACATAAAAAGAACATTTTCAATACTATAGCTCTCTAGCAGTGGAATGAACTGTATGGCAATTGGGTAAACTACTTGTCACCAAGTGTAGTCAATCAAAGGCCGGGTGAGGCTGGATCCTGTAATTGTAGGTGAGGCTAGAGGACTCCCAAGGTTTCTCTCGTCTTTAGGATTCAGGAGATGGGAATGAAGAGATTAGACAATGAGATGCATATTCTCTTATTTTTAACTAGTAAAAATTACAAGAAAGACAATTTGACATACTGAGTTTCTACTGGCTTCCTTTATGAATTTCTAGAGCTAGAGAGGAAAAAAATGTGAGATTCACAATTTCTGGGAAGGTGAATTTCTCCTTGTTTTGAAGATAATCTAGTTTCTTACATGTAAATCTTGATCAGAGACATATGGTTAAATAACTCACATTCAGATGATTTGTGAGCACTCATTACTGTCTATATTCTTAGTTTACTCACCCAAACCTTGATTAGGAAATGGGCTTCTGAAATAATCAAATATACAAACATCTGATACATTTGGCTTTATATCTAGAAAAGATGATAAAAGATTAGTAGCATGAAAATAATGAGTCTTTTACACTTCATATATTTTCTTTTTCTAGAAGATAACATGTAAATAGCTCAATAAATACAGTTCTCAAATATGAATTTTTGTTGCATTTCATTTTTGCTCTTTATTGTAAAAGTCTAAAAAATGTTCATACCCTTTGGGTCAGCAGTTCCTTTCTAGGAATCTATCATAAATAAGGTCTTCATTATTGAAACAGAAAAAAAGTAAAAGTTTAACAAAGGACATAGTTAAATTTAAGTTTCACTAATACAGTGGAATACTTTACCACCATTTAATAACATGGAAAGAAGTTTACTGCAATTTTAAATGAAAACATAGGCTACCAAACAACATGAACATCCTGTGATTAACATAGAGTATATGTGCTCAGACGTAGAAAAGGGTCTAGAGTATTCTAAAATGTGCTTTTCAGAATATATTAAAGTTATATATAAAATAATTTTTTGTATGATCACTATGAGAAAAATAAATTTCAAGTCAATTAGCCATATTAGTTATAATAGAAAATGGAAGTATATACATGTATATGTATTTTTAATGAGGTTATCTCAAATCCTTTTTTGGAAATAAGTGTGGTATAAATGTATAGTAATACAAATGGTCAAATTTATATCCAACTTAGATTCCAGTAGAAGCAAATGAAGAGTCCATAATTTTTTTCTCTCCTGGGCTCGTCCTCTTTTAAGAAATGAGAGGACCAAGATGGTTTTTAAAACATAAAATCCCTATTTTGTTTAGGGAAAAACCTCTCAAATCAGAGATATTCATCAAGTACATGGACCACTCCTTTCTCTGTGATCTCTAGGAACCCGGCTTAGAACACTGGCATTGCACCTGTAACACTGCACTTAATTTGTTTTTCTCCCCCCATTAAAAGATGAGCTCCTGAGAGTAAGAAATGGTATAGTATACTTCTTGATATCCCTAGAACCAAGCACACTGGCAACCTCAAAGATGTGGCACAAAAAAAATGTGTGTTGAATGAATTGTTGAGAGAGGGCAGAAGTAGAACATTACCTTTCACATCAGAATTTGATTCTCTCTGTCTTTGCACTAAATGTCCTTTATCACATGCCTAATGGAACACAGAACCAAAAGGAAAACAATACTATGTTATAAACATGAACATGTGTTACATTTACTGTATCATCATTGGTAGTTTTCAACATTTCTCATTTTATCATAGGTTTAGAATAGACAAAAATATCTCTTAGAAACTCCTAATACCTTTCATAACACTAATTTTCTCCTGCAGCAATGAGAAGAAAATATTGATATTGTACTTTGGCACTACTAAAGGGAGTCAAATTTTTTTTTTTTTTTTTACTTCATATAGAATTTATTTACAATGAGAAAGAAACACAAAATGTATGCTCACAATCTCATTTAAATGTGAATAAAGATGAAGGAAGGTAAGAATATGAAATGAGTAAAAATATATAAAGATGAAAAATATTTTTCTCATAGCTTGTCAAAGTCCAGAGTAAGAGCATACACGTGACATTGCTTTCTACCTTGAAAAAGTTGTCAGTAATGACCCAGCTAGACTAATGAGACCTAAAACACTGTAGAATTATGACAAATCCTGAGTAGTCTACAAATCACATGACCAAACTTTGTTTAAAAAGTTTGCTTCCAAACTTTTGTTTCTGCATCTGTGGTATGTGGATATTATAAAGCATTTTCCAAAAGGGCAATGGAAAGGAAAAAAATATTTTTTTGCCAACATGTTATGCATATCAACTCATGATGAAGAGTGGACTATGAAATAGAGTTAAAAAGTAAAACCCCTTCTTTGTAGATAAATTTGGCCTCAAAAAAACTGATATAATTATAAAAATGAAAGTATAAAAATCAAAAGTTGATTATTGAAGGCATAGAGAAAATTATACAAAGTTAAAAGTAGCAATATTATATAATCACTAGAATTTGGAGAGACAAGAGGTAAAATTAAGCTGGAGAAATTCACTTGTGATAAGACCTGATCTGATGAACTCAGTCATTCTTAGCTCTCCTCCCTTTATTGAAATGATGCCGTAAGCCACAATAAACTATTACATCACCCTATAGGAAATCACCAGGCCAGTGTCTTTATGAATACAATCCCCTAATTCTAACCACGGTAATCTCTAATTGTTTGTTTTTGCTGAAAGTCTTCCAAATCAATCATTGAGAATGTCCTGGTAGAAATAAAGTTAACTAAGATACTTTTAAATAACTTAAAAATATTAATTTTAGGATGTATGGATGTCTTACAAGAGTTCAGAACATGAATTTAAGGTGTCCTCTGGCATTGAACTCAGTTAAAATGATACTGTCCACTTTTTTTTGCCAAAGATTAGAAAATAAGATCAATGGCTAAGAGCTCCTATTAGTTTATAAGCATACTTATAGGTATGCAGCCTTTTCAAATGACCAAATGATGACTGTTTTCCATCTGGAAAATGCAACATTAAATATAGATTGATTTCATAAAAATTTTAAAACTCCAATCAAGGAAGGGGAAAATATATAAACAATATAAAGAAATTTATCATATTTTACATGAAATATAGCTTGGCTAGAGGAGAAAAAGCAAGTGAATATGTTTAGGAGAACTAAATATGTGTCTCACAAAATCTCACAAAATCTACATACAAAAGAATAAACAATCCCCCCATACAAAGTCTACTTTGGTTATTGTGTCTACAACTGACTTAACACAGATTGATTAGAGAGTTTGGTAAACTTTTTTTTACAATCTTGGCCCTGTCCCAAGCATACTCATGTTGCTTAGACTGCAGAATTTACGAACAAAAATAAGGTATCATTGTAAAAATATGCACTATTACTCTAACAGTGTACTAGACTAGAATTAAAATTTCTGAGGACTAGCGCGCACAAAGGAGCACACGCACACTGGGAACATGGCGGTAGCCCGTGGACCGTACCAGCGTCAGCTTCATGGCCTCCACACGGCCTAACGCATGCAAGGTGTTAGCACCGGAGGCGAAGGAAAGGGTGCCGCAGCGCTCCTGTACATGCATTTCTTTACAACTTCCTGTGACTATGTAATTCTTTCAAAATAAAACGTTTTTTTTAAAAAAGGCTGTTTTTGTCTGCTTCTCCCCAAAGGCAAAATTTCTGACCTGGGTGTCTCTGGAGCTGGGGGTGGGGACAATGGCACTCTTCTCTCAGGGACACCTACAGCTCAGGTGGAGAGAGAGCAGTAGTCTCAGGTCTTCTCTGTTGGCCTCTTCTGGGGGGCAGAATCACCATTTTACAAGCTAAGGCCAGCGCAGTTGAGGCCAAAATAGGCAATGCAGCACTCCCGGCAGAGTCTCCGTCTCACGAATGGGGCCTGGGTATTAGAAGGGAGCCCTCGCCTCTGGGCTGCACTCACCTGGAACTTCGCCTCAACAACGGGGGCTGGCGGCAGGATATGAAATACTGATGCCCTGTCCTCCTTGGGAAGATAGCCCTCTGACTGGCATCTGTGGAGAGAGGGGCCCTGTGTTCTCGGCTTCACTAGTCAGGAGTGGAGTTTCAGTCTCACCGAACTGGGGGGAGAGGACATCTTGATTTAAATCCCAAAGGCTCTTGCTGTTTTCTTTTTACCGAGTGTTAGATTTTCACAAATAGATGTTTTTTTCATTTGCTGTCTGCCCTTAGGACAATTTCCAGAAACTTTAAATGTGTGTGTTTAATATCACCAATTTTTGCTAGGTGAATGGATTTGCAGAGCTCCTCGTGCTGTCATGATGGAAGTCAATATCACAGCATCATCTACTCTTACATTCTTGTACTACCATTTAATTTTTCTTTAGTTTTCTGTTTTATTTCTACCCTAGATGTATCTTTGTAAGATGCCTCAAATATTTTTCAGAGTAAACAAAGTGAAATTCAAATACAGTACCTTAATTAAACCTACCTCTCATTTGTCACGGTTCTTTTGTGTTTTTATAAACAGCAAATAATAAGAGCAAAGTGTTAATCATTAACTTTTCCTGGGGAAAAAAATTAGGGTATAGGAAGTGTAACAAGGAATGACTTGCCATTCTCCTGCAAGCGTTTTTTTCAAAAACTGCTAATAACCAGATCAACGCGTACCTCTTGCTCTTCTCCGATGTTTTGATGACTTGCTATGATAGAATTTCTTTCCTTCTTTGTTTTCAGGTGTTTTTTCTTGTTTTTTATCTAAATAAAAGAATCATATTTAAAA
The DNA here is from genome assembly GCF_002007445.2 of Ailuropoda melanoleuca. NCBI lineage: Eukaryota > Metazoa > Chordata > Mammalia > Carnivora > Ursidae > Ailuropoda > Ailuropoda melanoleuca. Next base: position 194,921,325 of record NC_048218.1, on the reverse strand, counting down.
TCAATATTTAACACATCAAAGATAGTATGTATGCGGACATAAAACGATCTTAACACTTCCAGTTCTAGGAAGTACTTTTTCTATTCCTCTCACCAAGCACAACTAAAATCACTGGGTATTATATAAAAATTAAACATAAGGCACTCTAAAAAGTGGAAAGAAAGCAGACTGGAGAGGGACCTCAGGAGCAGAGGAGCCGTGGGATGGTGAGTAGATTCTGTGTTTTGTTTTTGCCTCACACATCCCAACTTTAGAGCTGGAGAAAACAGCAACCCAGAAATGCCAATGAGTGAAGAAATAATGTCTGAAAACTTCCAAAATTTGATGAAAGACATGAATGTAAACATCCAAGAAGCTCAATGAACTCCAAGTAAGATGAATTCAAAACCTATGATGAGATACATTATAATCAAATTTTCAAAGATAAAGAGAATCTTGAAAGTAGCAAGAGAAAAGCAAATTGTTACATGCAAGAATCCTCAATAAGATTATTAGATTTCTTAGGGCACCTGGGTGGCTCAGTTGTTTAAGCCTTAGACTCTTGGTTTCAGCTCAGGTCATGATCTCAGGATCATGAGATCGAGCTCTACGTCAGGCTCCACGCTCGGCCCAGAGTCTGCTTGAAGATTCTTTCCCTCTGCCCCTCCTCTCGCATGCTCTAAGATAAATAAATCTTTAAAAAAAAAAAAAAAGATTACATTTCTCATCAGAAACTTTGGAGGCCAGAAGATAGACAGTGCACCAACATATTCAAAGTGCTTTAAAAAATGGCATAATTATCCTTCAAAAGTGAGGAAAAAATTAAGACATTCCCAGATGAACTCCCTCAGCTTTTGTTTGTGACCACTAGACACATCTTGCAAGAGATGTTCAAGGGAGTCCTGCAAGGTGAAATGAAAAGACACTGGACACTAACTTGAATCTGTAGAGAGAAATAAAGATCTCGAGGTAACAACACAGGAAATTATAAAAGCTAGTCTATTTTTGTAACAAAGGTTTTAAAGAGCACTTTTTGTTATCCATATAATTTAAGAGACTAATACATTAAAAAAAAGCAGTTATTAATGCAGTTTCATCTTGTTGTGATCAGATACTTTGAAGACAGCTTTTAAAATCTATTAAGATTTATTAATAACAATTATATACCAACAAATTAGATAACCTAGATGAAAGGAGAAATTCCTAGAAACACAAAACCTAGCAAGACTATATTGCAATGAGAAAATATGAACAGATGAATAACTAGTAAGGAGACTGAATCAATAATCAAAAATTTCCCAAAAAGAACAAACCCTAGACCTGATGGCTTCATGGGAGAATCCTACCAAACATTTAAAGAACAAATACCAGTCCTTCTCAAACTTTTCTAAAAAACTCATTCTATGAGGCATTATTCTACCACTAAAGCCAGACAAACACCACAAGAAAAATTAAAGACCTGCATCTCTTATGAATATTAATGCAAAAAATCCTAAATAAATAAAATACTAGCAAATTAAATTCAGCACCCTATTAAAAAGACTGTACACAATGACCAAATAGGATTTATTCCTGGAATGCAAAGATGGCTCAACATACCAGGTTGATCAATGTAAAACACCACATTAACAAAATGAAGGAAAAGACCCCACATGATCATCTCAATTGATGCAGAAAAGGCATATGACAAAAGTCAACACCCTTTCACCATTAAATAGTCCCAACAAAAAAGGCATACAAGGAAACTACCTCAACACAATAAAAGCCATGTACAAAAAACCTACAGCTAACGTTACATTCAGTGGTGAAGGCTGAAAGTATTTCCCTTAAGATCAGGAACAAGGCAAGGATGTCTGTTTTTATCACTTCTATTCAACACAATACTGGAAGTTCTAGCCAGGGCAATTAAGCATGAAAAGTGAGTAAAAGGCATTGAAATGGGAAAATAAGAAAATGTTCTCTGTAGATGGCATGATCTTATATTTTAAAAACCCTAAAGATTCCACAAAAAAACCTGTTTGAACTAATAAATCAGCCATGTAGCAGGATACAAAGTCAATTGTATTTTTATACACAAAGAATAATTTGAAAAGGAAATTATGAAAAATGCCATGTACAGTAGCATCAAAAAGAACAAAATACTTAGGAATGAACCAAGGAGGTGAAAGAACTGTACAAAACACTGCTGAAAGAAATTAAAGACAAAGTGTATCTCTTGTTCATGAAGTGTAAGCCTTATTATTATTAAAATATCAGTACTACCCAAAGCAATCTATGGATTTAATACAATCCCTATCCAAATCCCAGTGACCCTTTTTTGCAGAAATAGGAAAATCCATCTCTAATATTTATATGGATCCTCAAGGGACCCCAAATAGTCAATATAATCCTGAAAAAAAGCAACAAAACTGGAGGGCTTGTACTTTCTGATTTCAAAATTTACTACAATGCTACAGTAAAAAAAAAAAAAACAAACAAACAAAAAACCAGTGTGGTATTGGCATAAAGACAGACATACAGACCAAAGAAAAAGAAAAAAGAGCCCATAAATAAATCTTTGCATATATGGTGAAATGATTTTTGACAAGGGTGCCAAGAACACTCAAGGGGCGGGGGGGGGGGGGGGGGGGGGGGGGAAGACAGTCTTTTCAACAGATGGTGCTCAGAAAACTGGATGTCCACCTGCAAAAGAATGAAATTGGACCCTTATCTAATCCCAAATACAAAAGTTAACTCAAAATAGATTAAGGACCTAAATGTAAGACCTAAAAGGATAAAAGCCTTAGGAAAAAAATAGGACAAAACTTGACAATACTGAATCTGGCAATGATTTACTGGATATGATACTGAAGGCCAACAGCCAGTAAGGGACTGAGGTCTTTAGCCCAACAGCCTCCAAAGAGCTGAATTTTGTCAACAATTATGTAAGTGAGATTAAAAGTGGATCCTTCCTCAGTCAGGCCTTCAGATGAGACCATAGGCTGACCAACACCTTCACTGCACTCTTTTGAGAGACCTTAGACAGAAGCATCCAGCAAAGCCACTCCTGAATCCCTGTCTCACAGAAATGGTGTGATAATAAGTATGTGTTGTTTTAAGCTGCTGCTTGGGGTAATTTGTTACTCGGCAATAGAAAACTAATACATTTGTCTTATTCCATTCAGCTGCTGTAACAAAATAACACAGAGTGGTTGACTGAAAATAATGGAAATTTATTTCTCGTAGTTCTGCAGGGAAAAGGTTGAGATCATTGTGGCAGTATGGTCAGGTGAGGGCTCTCTTTTGGTCTGCAGACTCCTTATTATATCCTTATGTAGCAAAGGGGCTAGGAATCTCTCTGGAGCCTCCTTCATAAGGTACTAATCCCATTCAGAGGGCTCTGCCCTCATGACCTAATCACCTCCCAAAGGGCCTACCTTCTAGTATCATCATATTGGGCGTTATAACTTCAATATATGAATTTTGTGGAGACAGAAATATTCAGGCATAGCATTCTGTCTCAGGGCCCTCAAAATTCAAGTCCTTCTCTCTTGAAAAATACATTCATTCCATCCCATTCCATTCCAAGTTATGTGCTTCCCGAATACAGCGGTGGGATAGGCATAGGACAGACATTCCCAAAGGGAGAAACGGAAAAGAAGGATGTGGTGATGGATCCCAAATAAACTCAAAATCTGGCAAGGCAAACTCTTAAGGCTCAACAATAATCCTCTCTGGCTCAATTTCTGCCTTTGGGACCTACTGGGGTGGCAACATCACCCCTGCAGCTTGGCAGGGTGCTGCTCGTGCCTGGCTCTCTGCCAGGGCACTGCCCACAATGTAGCTCATGGCTCCAGGCAGCCTGCCTCCACGACCTCTATTAAAGGCCATCTGTCCCATTGAAATCTAGGTGATGGTGGCCCTCCTGATCTCTTAGTTACCTTTGAGGCCTTCTTTTTTCTTGTCTTGCAGAACAGTGCACTTTTGCAAACAGACCTATGGTACCATACTGCGAAAGCATGAAGTAAGAAGTATGACAGCCTTCCTTCTTTCTGCCTTCTCTCCATCCCCTTCAGTTCAAACTGGCAGTTTTCCTGATGGGGTGGCTGATTAGATTAGTTCTGTGGTGTGTACACACACACACACACACACGCACTCTCTCTCTCTCTCTAACCTTCTTAACAAATAGTTGACCCTCCACATCCTTACTCTTCTCTTCTGAACACATGTTCCTATTTTTTGTAATACTGCAGGCTGAGAATTTTTTTAAATCTTCACCCTCTGGTTCCTCTTTGCTTAACAATTCCTTCTTCATTTATCTCTCCTTAGTATTTTACTACAAGCAGTCAGGAGGAATCAAAGTGCTCTTCAACACTTTACAAAGAAATGTTTTCAGCTAAATATCCAATTTTATCACTCAAAAGTTCTACCTCCATAAAACAACAGAACACAAACACAATTCAGCCCAATTCTTTATGATTTTATAGTCAGGATTAAAATTTTCTCCATCAGCCAATAACATGTTTGTTTCTGTCTGAGGCTTCATGAAAATTAAAATTTCCTTTAATGTCCATATTTTTACCAATGTTCTGTACATGATTGTGTATTCTTTAAGAAGATGTAAGCTTGCTCTCTTTCCTTTCTGAGCCCTTACCAGAATCACCTCTGGAAATTCCTTCATGGCAATATCAGCATTTTCTAACACGCACTTCAAAACTGCCAGCCTCCACCCTTTATCCAGTCCCGAAGCCAGTTCCACATTTTTAGGTATTTGTTACAGAAGCACCCCACACTCGGTACTGAGAGTAGTGTCTTAGTTTGTCTTATTCACCTCCTAATACCATGACATTGAGGGGTAAGGTTTCAACATATGTATTTGGTGGGGGCATAAACGTTCAGTACATAATAACACCTGAACCCCCTACTTCTCCTCCTATTCTAATTTCTTCCTTACGCACTGACCATTACCTGATACGTCATATATTTTACTTATTTCTTGTTATTTTTTATTTCCACCAACTAGAATATAAGCAATGAAAGAGGATCTTTATCTCATTTTTTGTTCACTGCTCTCTCCCCAACACATAACTGAAGCTCAATATATAGTTGTTAAATAAAAGAAAAAAATGAACACTGAATTTGCAGCGAGGTAATGTATGTTATGCGACCAACTCTCACAAACAAGTGGTGTGGCTTTTGAGAAGTAAGCTCTCTGGATCTTTAAAGAAAGGGTGATAAAAATCCTAAGGATAGAAAATTTTATGATTTAAAACTATGTCACATAATCAAAGTAACAGTTATTGCTATATAATCATTACATAACTACAAGCATATTTTTGTCCGATTGTTAGTCACAATAAGAGGAGTACCTGTTTAGTATATCCATACCATAGGCAGAGAGTCTCAACCATACCTGAGAAGTTAACTTGAGAAGGTAAGTCTGAGACTCATTGGATTCTGAACTGTCGGAGCCTCGGCTACTACAAAAAATATAAACAACTGATATAATATTAAATTATTTTAATTATTATTTGTATTTATAATATTTTATTTACATTTACAATAATTAACTTACTAATTTAATCTATATTGTATGCATAAAATAATATTTTGGTGGCATTTTAAAATTGCAACTGTTGCTTTTATCATATTATTGGAATGGTAGAAATGTTTCTAATTATAAGAAGAACGTTTACACAGGTAAACATTACAAATAAGTCTGTAAATATTACAAAGTGTAGATGCCATAGTTCTAGGCATCTCAGGGTATTAGAAGAACAATGACTGAAATTGGAACACATCAAATATAAACAAATCTATGAGTTCAAAATGATACTCTCCATCTGCAGACAAATATATTAGTCACCTCAGGAGGTTGCAGGGGCACCAACTCAAAGTCTGAAAATTTATAAATAAAGGAAAAGAATCAAATAGTTGTTCTGTCTTTCCTATAGGAAACTGTACGAAATTAGTACCTTTGTTTTTCCAGCAACATTTCCCTTAGCATTAAATTCTGCATTTATTATTTGCTAATTTAGAGTGTGTGTGTGGCATCTCTGTAATGTGTCAATTCTCTGTGGGTCATGTCAGCATTAAAAACAATTTGAGTGTGTCTTTCACGGACAGGACATAATAGCTGCTCAATTTATATTACTTGAAGAAATAACTGAAGTCTTGATGAAGTTGGGCCAAAGTCAAGTGTGTGAAAAGATTTTCCTCCACCTATAGTTGGGATTTTCTGTTGAGACTGAGAATTTCATAGCCTTCTGTTACTATAAAGAGCACAGTAACACAGCACCGCAGTTACGTTACATCCGCCATCCTGACTTACCTAGACTCTAGATCTAGTGGCACTTCTTTCAGAGAAGTATCTGAATCCTCAAGGATTTTTTCCAAGTTTATGTGCTTTTCCATTTCTTCTAATTCTTTCAGGCACTGATAATACTAGAGGAAAATTATAAATTATAAATTAACTATTTCCTAATTAAACGAATTGAATATTTACAGACACCTGGAACAATAGCTATGGGGACATCAAGTACCAGAAACCTCAAACACTTAGGCTATTAAAAGAAAAAAACCTGCCATAGGCCCTTAGTTAGATTATGTTATCTGATAAATTTGAGTTTGATGCATTACCAAATGGACTTTGCTTACCTTGGTTCGGTCTGGATCACAGTAGTCCAAGAGAGAATCACAAAAATGATATCCCATTGACTCCAAGTCTTTTGTGTTGAAATGAGTGCCCCGCTTATTACCTAAAACATCAATAAGTTTACCCACCATTGAGGATGAATTAATCATTTGTCCTTAACAGGTAGGCCTAAACTATAAGACAGAGAGTATAAACAAACATCTGATATGATTCTATATCCTGTCCTTTGGATTTTCTTCTCCAGGCAGATCATTTAACAGCTGACTGCTTTCTCTCCTTCCGTCTCCACACCTGGATCAAAGCTGACTTAACACATATTAGTCTATGTTGTAAGACAGAAGAAAATTTAATAAGAAATTATGGAATACTTGGTTCCAGTTATAAACATGCTCATAATCACTTAGTGAAAAACTTACCCAAGTTATTTTAACGTTTTCATCATCATAGATAGTGTTGTATCAGTTTCAAGGTGCTTTAAAAAACAGAAATTACACATGTGGATTTCTAGCACTTTCCTTTAAGTCAATAAATTTTCTAAAAATTAACAATTATTTTAATATGGAGTATTCTAAGGGTAAACTAGATGTGACTAAAAGATTTCTTAAATCGAACTAGAGAGCACACTTTTATTTTTAGTTAAAGGAACTGAGTGCTTCCGTTAAAATATAAATTGGCCCCCTTAATGAACCCCAAACAAACCCAGTCTGACTTGCAAATAGCAAATCCACCAAAAACATTTCTATCCTAATATTTTAAGTATGAGCATTGCTTTTTCTTAAAATCCCCAATCATCTGTAAGGACTCCTTCTTAAAAACAAAACAAAAACAAGCAATTAAAGATTAGTTCATGAAATGACCAATTAGGTATTCTATCTATATGTTAACTCTTCGTTTTCTAAACAAGGGGAAATGATGAGATGGACACAGAGGGTAGTTTGTTCATCCTATATATAGAAGCGATTGGACACCAGCATGTATCTAAGTGGGAAGAAAGTGCCCACTATCAAATTGTCCACATTATTAATCTCACATTAGAAATGTGTCTTTGGTTTAAAGCTCTGAGAGCCGTGAATGAGAACACTTGGTCTTACCCAGGGTAGATCCACAAAAAGTAGCCTCCATGGTAAAACTGTTCCTGATTCCCATTTTCCACATCACCACCCTTCCTGTTCCCTCCTTGCTCTTCTGAACATTAAACTTGCAAGCTGAGAATGAAAACTGAAAAGAAGCAAATACAAATGAGAAAATGTGTTTTTCTGAGGACAATGTCTTTCTCAGGAAGTAGGGCTGAAAATGAGAAAGTAGTGCAAATGCAGTAATTCTCTCTAAAGCTTCCGGGGCTGCTTTTATTTCCGAGCCAGTGGAAATAACTCATTTTAAGGATGACATATTTACATTTCTCAGAAGTACAGACTTGAGTGCTGGCAATAAATTTTACTTTTTATATATAACCTATGCATTCAAAACCCGTTAATTCTTGATACTGTTGGGATAAGCTCTTATACTTTAAAAAACTTAGAGGAAAGGGCTTAAATATGTTTAGGAATAAAGATTAACGTAGAGGTTTTGAATAAAATAAGGATGCTTTATTTTCACAAGCTCGATCATTGGAAAGCTGTCCTGAAAGATTGCTACAATGTCAGTACCTATAAAAAGTTTTTGCAATTTTATTTATTTACAATAAAATTAACTTGTATTCAATTCTGAGTTTGACACATGTATGAATTTGTGTAGCCATGACCACAATCAGAATACAGGACAATTCCATCACCTCTAAAAAACTTCCTTGTGCTGTTCTTTTGCAGTCACAAGTATTTAATTTATTTTGAAGCTTCAGTAAATGGTATCTTTCTCAGGTTTGGTTTCCAACTGTTCAGTGTGAGTATAAATACAGTTCATTTCTGAGGGGGGACCTTGTCATGTAGGATGTTGCTAAACTCACTTATTAGTTCTAGGAGGATTTTTTGGTGCATTACTTTGGATTTTCTATGAAGATAATCATGTCATATTTATTCCAAAGTGTCTGCCTTTTATTTCTTTCTCTTGTCTTTCAGCACTCAGAACCTCCAGCATAAGCCTGAATCGAAGGGGTAAGGGTGGCTACCCTGGCCTTGTTCCTGACCTTATGAGGAAAACAGTCTTATCATTAGGTATGCTGGGAGGATAAGGCACATTTTTTTTTCTTCACATTTCAAATTATTGGTCTCTAAACATTCCACATAGTTGCTTTTTTATGGTCAATTGTAAAAGCCAGTCCAAAGAACTAAATAAAAAAGCAGTTTACTGAATAAGATGATCTATTCTGCAGTCTCACGTGGGCAACATGTAATAAAGGAAAAGTTAAAAATCTTAAATGGTCTTACTTTATCTGGACAATTTTTGCTCAGCATAAGTGGAAAGATTCGTTGCTGTAAGTATAATGCTTTACATCTGTCACTACCATCACAGCCATACATGAAGATGTTCTCTTTTCTACTATGGCCATGAAGGTCACAATATAAAATAACCTCTCGTTTCTCCATTAATCTACCGAGAAAAAAAAAGAATAAGTTACTAAATGAGTTACTAAATTTTACCTCTGCATTTTTCTATGGATTTGTAAGTCTAATAGCCAAATAAACAATTTATGTCCTCACTTTCAACTTCTTTTTCTTATCCATACCGCATATTAACAATTTTAAGACATCTACAATAATTTCCTATTAGCTACATATAAAATATGAATGCTTACCTTCCATTATAAGGGCAAAATTTACCTTACTCCCAAGACTCTCCAACAGGATCCCTCTGCTTTATTATTCTGGTTTTCCATCATACAAAGAAAACAGCTCACTCCTACTTTGCCCATTAGCTTTCACAGAGATTCTTCCTGACTAGAATACCTCTCTTCATCTCCTTAAGGGCAAATACTTCCCCTCATCCCTCAAGGCTGACTTCATGTCTCACTTCCCTAACTAGTCAAGGCCACAGATTTTTCTTTCTTTGAATTCCTATAGCACATAATATTGGTACTATTTGCCTGACACTGGCCTTGGAAAGTTTTCGGATTTTTGATATTTAATCTTGTTAAGGGTAAGAAATGCTTCGGGGCGCCTGGGTGGCACAGCGGTTAAGCACCTGCCTTCGGCTCAGGGCGTGATCCTGGCGTTATGGGATCGAGCCCCACCAGGCTCCTCCACTATGAGCCTGCTGCTTCTTCTCCCACTCCCCCTGCTTGTGTTCCCTCTCTCACTGGCTGTCTCTATCTCTGTCGAATAAATAAATAAAATCTTTAAAAAAAAAAAAAGGGGTAAGAAATGCTTCAAATCATCTAGAACAGTGTTATGCAAACAAGTACCCAAATATTTGTTAAAAATTGAGTACCTGACAACCTGGTGCTGAAGCTAATTATTCTGCAACCCTTGATTAAAGTGGTAAATATTATTTTGAGAAAAATGGTATCAAAGTTTGAATTGTTTTTCTGGTAAATTTCTAATAAATAAGGAAATTAGTACACATTTCTTAGGAGCACAATCCTTAGTTTGTATAACTTAGGCATTCAATGAATACGTAAGCAAAAAAAAATAAGCCCCCCAGGAACGCTTGGGTGGCTCAGTCAGTTAAGTGTCTGCCTTTGGCTCAGGTCATGATCCCAGCTTCGGGGGGGATTGAGTCCCGCATCGGGCTCCTTGCTCAGCGGGGAGCCTGCTTCCCACTCTGCCTGCCTTGCTCGCTCTGACAAATAAGTAAAATCTTAAAATATAAGCTCCCCCAACCGATTGATGAAAATAACTAATGGAGAGGCTTTAAATAAGTTAAAAAAAAAAAAGAGTGGCGGTATTAAGGTGGTAGGATGACGGACATTTTTTGCTTTTTTTTTTCATATTTCTAAACTTTATGCATTAAACAACCAATATTTTATATACTATTTGTTATACCTGGAAGGATAAATACCAAAATGTTAGCAATGGTATTTGTAGTAATATAAAATGTATTAATTTTACAACAAAAATATTAAAACCTAAAATCAAAATATTCAAAGCGTAGCTTCTATTAGGAATAATACTCCTTTAGGGACGCCTGGGTGGCACAGCGGTTAAACGTCTGCCTTCGGCTCAGGGCGTGATCCCGGCCTTATGGGATCGAGCCCCATATCAGGCTCCTCTGGTATGAGCCTGCTTCTTCCTCTCCCACTCCCCCTGCTTGTGTTCCCTCTCTCACTGGCTGTCTCTATCTCTGTCGAATAAATAAATAAAATCTTAAAAAAAAAAAGGAATAATACTCCTTTAAACTATAGCGAAATCCCAAAGTGAGGTCTGTTACATGTATTAACTGATTGCCCTTTTCTCATTTGGTGCCCAATAAATTCTAATTGATAACATAAGTCTGACATAAAGCCACTAAATAATCATTACAAGTTTTTAGAAAACTAAGCAGATTATAAAGCAAGATAATCAATTTAGGGCCTTAAATATGAAATACACTGAACATTTTTTAGCCAACATTTCCCCAGTTTTAATGATCTTTCAGTTTCTTACATATAAATCAAAATAAACTTCTCAGTAATTCCCAAAGATACCTCATTATTTCCAAAGGGTCTAATTTTACATGAATTTAAATCACTTGAGAAATGGCTTGTGTCTTTTTTCTTACCCACAGGTTAAGATATTCTAAGTATCTTATACTAAGCATCCTATACTAAAATTTACTCTTTCTTATTTTCATATTCTTTAAATATAATCAATCTTAGATATACTTACAGCTGCTTGCCTTCCCACACATATGTGACTTCTTATTCTACTTACCTAACTATGATTAATTGCATTAAGGTAGTTTTCTTTCTTGGAAGTCTTTCTGAAACTAACTGAATGGATTCCTGCCTTAACCCTCTTACAAGGCAATGTGAGAAGAATGGAGACATTTAGAGTATTTTCCATAGAGACAAGACAAAGGGCCTTGGCCTACAATCCATCTTGTGTTGGACGAGGGACCCTATATATATATATTTTAAATTTTAGAATAATTTTAGATTACACAAAATTTGCAAAAATACTAGTGTTTCCATATACCCCTCACCCAGTTTCCCCTAATGTTAACATATTACATAACCATGGTACAGCGTTCAAAAATGAAGAAACCAACATTGGTACACCACTAGTAACTAAACCCCCAACCTTATTTGGATTTCACTAGTTTTGCCACTAATATCTTTTGTGTCCCAGAATCCAATCTAGGGTACCACACTGCACTTCACTCTCTTTGTTGTTTGACCTCCCCAGGAAAATAAGGAAGTCATGGGTTGTTTTTTTATCACTTAACATTTCTCAGGTAACTTCTGTGAGGGATACAAAAACAAGAGTTTTCAGTTCTTTTTGTGGGGATCTGCACTTCACTCCTTCCATGTCTAAGAAGATAAAAGGATTAATGTGGAAGTGAAAGTTAAGGCTGAACTGAGATATTTGGGGCCATGCTTCTCGGTGCTTCTAAAGCCTGTCAGCTCCCCTGAAGGTCTAGAGGTATCCCTGAGGGCCTCAGCCCTGAAACAGGGTTCTTGTACTTGCACTAGGGGCCCTGGTAACAAAGTGGGATCAGGATATAGATACTCTCTATAATAGTACTTATTGTAAATATTTGAATAATCCTAAAGAGTTTACAAAGAGTTTTTACATCTATATCTGATTCATTAGCAACTTTTAAATTTTTTATATGTGAGCCAACACAGTACATTTAGAGCTTTCAATGCTCCATATTTTATTCTGAGCACTTTATTGATAATACTCTCATTTAATTCTCCTGCCTATAAGTATTATTATTACCATTTTATAGAAGAGAAAACTGAGGCTTAGATTTGCTTTTAAATTGTTCAAGGTCTGGGGCGCCTGGGTAGCGCAGTCGCTAAAGCGACTGCCTTCGGCTCAGAGCGTGATCCCAGGGTTCCGGGATCGAGTCCCACATCGGGCTCCTCGGCTGGGAGCCTGCTTCTTCCTCTCCCTCTCCCCTGCTGTGTTCCCTCTCTCGCTGGCTGTCTCTCTGTCACATAAATGAATAAAATCTTTAAAAAAAAAATAAATAAATTGTTCAAGGTCACAGTTAGAAAATGATATAGCAGGATTCCAATCTGATATTTTAATCCACTCCACTCTTAGCCAAAAACGTTAAGGGGCTTTGGACTTAGAATGGGGTTCTGTGACTCCAATAAATCTTTTTGCTCTAGCACATGCCTATCTCTGATTGTTCTCACCTGAATCTATTAAAGAATTCACCCATTCAACAAATATTTAATATAATGTGCATTTACTGTTCTGGATTCTTTGGAAAATTTAAAGCTATTCAATTTTTTCTGGGGGGAAAGAAGACTATTATTCATCAACGTTTTAATAACTATGTAACCTGATAGTCAAAAGACTTATCAAAGAGCACACTTACCACGATGAGCACTGAGTAATGTACAGAATTGTCAAATCACTATATTGTACACCTGAATCTAATATAACATTGTATGTTAACCATACTGAAATTAAAATAAAAACTTAACTTTAAAAAAAAGGCTCATCATAGAGCAATGTATGATCAACATAGTGCCAGGAAGCCCTGTGAGATAGAATTAATTTTCACATGTAACAGATTCAAGCATTCAGTGTTACCGTTAGCTTTAACAAGAAACCAGATCTGGGATATGCAAATTTAACTATTAGTTTCACAAAGCGATTAAAATGTTCTAGAAATTTATTCATTATTTAAGAAAAGGCTAGTAAATCCAGTGGCATAATGCCAGAAAAAAAGAGTGGAAAGATCGGGGAAAAAATTAGTAGCTATAGTTGAACTATCAGTTAAGCTATCTTAAAAGCTAGAGTAAAATGAATGGGATGATGGGAGCAAAAATCTCACTAGCAAGTTTACTAAATAAGCAGAGAGGTAATTTGAGGCTTATTTTACCTATGGATCATGTTCCGGGTATACCAAACAGAAGGAAATGATTCCTTCAGGAGAGATGTATAGTTACGGTTTAAATCTCGTCCAGCTAAGGAACAACGGTAATTTCCCACAATCACACCATCTGGATTCAGCATGGGTACCACCTTGAAGATGAAAGTGTCCCGAAGCAATTGCGCATCACTCGAGTCTCCTAAAATATAATCTAGGAAGCCTTTCATGATCCAAGAGCTGTTGGTTTCTCCTGGATGTACCCTCGCAGTCAAAATCACAGCCTTTCGCTTTCTTGAGTCAGTGTTCTTCAAGGGAGTAGTGATCGTTAAAACATACACCATGTTCCTAGCAATTGTGTGGCACAAGACGCGTATTTTACAAAACTTTGACCGTACTGAGTCATGATTGATAGTAGAAAGGTATTCTTGCAGGTTGGTGTAAGTATATGGATAGCAGTGAGCAAAGTAGCAGGTATCTTTGTTGTGTGGAAATTGAAATGTCCATGTAAGAGAGAAATAATGGTGCCCCTCTTGTCCCTGGTTGTTCCTGTAATACTTGATTTGGTCTCCTATTCTCTGCCAGCCAATATTATGAGTCTTGGCTTCCTTTTCAGAATAAAACAGTGGGCGCATACCCCGATTGTAAAGGCTAGCAGGCTTAGTGAAATTGATTATAGTGAATCTGTAGACTATTCCTGCTTGGGTATTAGTGACTTGGAAATAGTACCACTGGGTGTGTTTATTTGTGAAGAGGTCAGGGCGCACAGTCAACTGGTATTCATATTCTGCCCTAATACACAAAAAGGAAGGAAAAAAAACCACGTAAAAATGTAAAAATGACATTCAGGTTTAAATTAAATAAGGAAAATTATTTTACTTTTACCTATTCACAGAGAGCCTGTTTTCCTGAAGCTGTTTATTTAGGGAGCATCCAATAGTGAGCAATTGTAAAAGATAAAAGTTTTGAAATTTTCTCTTTTATTGGATGTGAAATTGCTTCTCTGCTAGTTCTGTAAAGGCTTTTTATTTTTTTTGTAATTCAAGAGAGCACATTAAAATGGGCATTTGATAAAAAATTCTATATTTCAACCCAGTTATGTTTCCTATAAAAGAAATGACTGAAGAGCTCTTGAAACTGAATTAAAGTCCAGTGTCTTTTTTTTTTTTTTTACTTCAGATATATAGTCTGGTTTCTATTAGATTCAAACTCTAGGGATCTGAAATACTATCACTGAGAGAGGTTTAAAACATATAAATTAATGCAACCACATGCATTAAAAAATTTGAAACTCTTCGAGGACTGTATCTGGTAACTATTTGTATTCCCCATACTTAGTCACCAAAGATACTTAAAGGTTAAAATATTTTTACCGGTACATTTGTATTATACACATATACACACATGATCTTACTGGGTTAGTTGTGACGTTACCAAGTAACCTTCTATTCCATCAGCACTATGTACTTCCATTGTGTGTATGTGTGTGTTATTAACAGTGACCTACAAATAGGTGAAATGAATAATGCGAAACAAGAGCTGTTGCATCTAGGTGATGGGTATATGATGGTTAATGGAGAACTGAATTATTCTCTGTACTTAAATTTTTTTATCGTAAAAGTTTTTTAAAGAATGCCCTTGGATAGCATGCATGTTCCCTAATATATTTTACAGAATATTCATCCCAAATACTATCCCACTAAAAAGTCTGAGAAGCAGTGTGTTTGTGTCTCTATGACAATTCATATTGGCTTATTAAAATGTATAGTACAGAAGCCTGTTTGACTCAAGTTCAGAGTATTTGAGTCCAGAATTTGAATCTTTCATACCCCCTTCATAATCATCTCTAACTGACATCATACCTCAAGGAATTGTAGTCATTTATGAATACTAAGACTTTAATGTACCTAATGCAGAAAATAATAAACAGTTGAAGGTCTAACTCCTCAAATAAAGATAATTAAAACCTACACTTTGACTACCTTCTGTAGATTTCCACTCTCAAACCTTGCTTCAAACGTCAAAGTATTGTCATAGTTATCCACAGGTTGCTTCAGGGGTGTTCGGTTGCCCCCTACTCGGGAATACACAAAACAGGGCTCCTTGTAAGCTGAGAAGAGAAGAAGACAATAAGTATATCAAGCCATGTCTCAAGTATACAGATTACTCTCCATAGAGCTTGGAGCCACAGTATAATTGAAATGTCACTAAGGATTTTAAATTTTAAAGTAATTTGACACTAACATACAGATTTGTTGAAATAAGAAAGTCTCTAAGAGTATTTGGACTAGAAAAAGCAATGCCCAAAATAAATTCATGTATTTCTCACATTAAAAATATTTATTCTGGGGCGCCTGGGTGGCACAGCGGTTAAGCATCTGCCTTCGGCTCAGGGCGTGATCCCGGCGTTATGGGATCAAGCCCCACATCAGGCTCCTCCGCTGTGAGCCTGCTTCTTCCTCTCCCACTCCCCCTGCTTGTGTTCCCTCTCTCGCATCTGTCTCTCTGTCAGATAAATAAATAAAATCTAAAAAAAAAAAAATTTATTCTGCTTCTGATTATTTTGGAGTAATTGGTCCTGAACTTGCCCTTTCACTATAAATAACTATAAAGCTGGACCAAAGAAAATGAGATGTTTTCATACATCTGGATAACATATAGACTAGAACTATAAAGAATGTTTGAAAAAAAATACACAAAGTAAGGCCAGGTCTAACACTGGCTTTCTTCCTGGCAATACTGTCTGACTACATCTTAAGAAGGTGGTACTGAAGGCTAGTCGTAGAGCAGTCCTACTGAGCTGAGGAAGCAAGACTGCTGCTTGGGGCTGCTGAAGTGTATGAGGCACCAGAGAGAAGAAAGCTACATAGATGAGAGTCTCAACAGTTTACACGGTGGGTCCCCAGTCCTTGGCTGAGGGCCTGGCTGTAGAAGTACAGGATAAGACTCAGCAAGATGACAGAGTGTTACTGTGGGGCTGAGATACCAGCTGTGCCATTCTAAAATATACTGTAGTTCTAAACTATCCAGAATGTTAAGACTTCATTGAATACCTCAGGCATTCAATCATGACTCCAGAAAGGCTGCATATTAGGTATAAGTACCACATCAAGGGTAATGACAATGACCTAGGACTAAATGACTAAGACAAAATGACAATAGACCTGCCCTTACAAAATAAATAAAAAACCAGGGTGCCTGGGTGGCTCAGTTGGTTAAGCTCTGCCTCTGGCTCAGGTCATCTCAGGGTCCTGGGATCAAGCCCTGTATTGGGCTCCCTGCTCAGGGCGGAGCCTGCTTCTCCCTCTCCTTCTACCCCTCCCCCCACTTATGCGCTCTCTCTCAAATAAATAAATTTAAAAAATAAAGCCAAAGCTGAAAGAAGCAAAATGATCTGCCAGCAATTTAGCTGCCTACCAGAACAAAATTTGGCATAATTTATGAAAAGAATGTAATACAGACTCCTACTACTTATCTTTCACAATGTCCTGCATGTGATTAGGAAAAATTATGAAGCATGAAGAAAATCAGGAAAAATGTGATCCATGGCTGGCCACACACACACACACACATTTTTGACAAACCCCAAGATAACCCAGATGTTGGAATTAATGGAGGACTTTGAATATATATATATGAATATATATAAATATATATGAATATAAATATATTCAAATATATATGTATATAAATATATATGAACATAAATATATATGAATATATATAAATAGAAATATATATATATACATATATTTAGACAGAAAGAATTGAACTGAATTGCATGTGTGTATATATATAAATTGTAAATATATTTATATAAATTAAATACAAAAATTTGTGTGTATACACATACATATATATGTAAAAGACTTAAAAGAAAAGATACAGAAAATGAATAAACAGATAAGGTAATCTCAAAAAACCCCAAAACTACAAAAAAGAACCAAATGAAAATTCTAGAAATACAACATATGCTGACGAGGATGTGGAGAAAACGGAACCCTCTTACACTGTGGGAATGCAAGCTGGTGCAGCCACTCTGGAAAACAATATGGAAGTTCCTCAAAAAGTTGAAAATAGAGC